>NC_134355.1:468872883-469244145 GCF_048569485.1 Anomaloglossus baeobatrachus | reverse complement strand
ATTTAGAGCTATAGTTAATTAATGTTTAAGATATCTCAATATTTCAGAACCTAAAGCAACTAGCAATTTCCAGGGGTAATATTACCACTTAGTGTGTATTACAATCAACATGTGTTGCTTGACTTATTTGTAAATAATACCCATCAAGAGTATTGAGGCAGCGTTGCGTGAAAAAAGACAGAGTTGCTTAGAGAGGACCTATCACCTTTGGGAAGCCTCATAAAGTAATAGAAGGCCAAATATAAATCTTTTTTAATTATACTGTATATAATTAGGAAAAATAAAACATTTTCAAGTTAATTTGGTGGTAAAAGCTCTCGCCCTTTAACGCTGCTGTAACGGGGTGCCAGGGGTGCCTCGGGGGTTGTAGTCGTGGCCCCTTTTCCTATCAGGCTTACCCCCGGCTCCGCCGTCACTTTTGGGACAGGGGATTGTTCTGTGGGGCAGAGTGTGGTGGAAAAGAGCATACTATCAGCTGCAAGAAGACTCTTCAGGCAGGGATCAGATAAACCAAACGACATCTTTATTGCACAGAGTTTCACAGACAGCTCAATGCACGGATTTTTTGTAGCACACAGTCACAATTCCTGTCCGGGGAAATCTTTCCTTGCTGTCTCCTCTAGTGGGGATGTGCCCGGCTACTCCACTTCACCTAGGCTCCGACTCCGGCTAACACAGACTGGACCCACACCAATTCTGCTTCACTATTGAGGACACTTCTTCTCTCCTTCCCTTCGTTCTTCCTATCCACTCAGCTCCACACTCTGCCCCTGGCTGTTCCTTCTCCCCCGTCCCGGAATCAACTGCCTTCAACACACACACCCTTTCCCCCTAAGCTGCCGGCTCCTCCTCCCTCCTGTACAGTTTCTATGGGGACAGCCGTCCCACCCGGCCACTAGGGGAAACCCACTAAAACAGTGCAATTACAATAAAACATCAACATCTTTGTCTACCCTAGCGGGGGTATCTTCAGGGGGAAACACTGCACCTCTTTGTAAGGGGTCTGCCCACCCCTTACATTCCTCCCCTCTTTCTGCCTAAGCCTCCCGGCAAGGCTCGAACCTGTAAAACACAATTTAGCCGCAAGGCAACTTTGAATAAAACTTTAAAACCTTCATAAACAACGTCAACCACTGAGCGCACAAGTTCTGCGCCCGGAGTCCCTCCTGGGAGCTCCCGGTCTTTGTAGACAGTGTGCCCAGAGGCCGGTACAGCACTCCCGGTCTTGGCTGGTCTTCCGCCCGGAGGCTTTCACAACACTCCCGGTCTTTGTAGATAGTAGGACAAACAGTAAAGTCCCCGTTAACAACACAGAGGGAGCCCCTGGCTCAGTCCAGCATCGGGCTCCTTCCGGGCTCGGTAACTTAAACATGGTCGCAAACTGTGGAACTTCTCCGGCTCTTTTAACAATGCCGGTACTCAACACGAACAGTTCCATTACCTCCGGTCATTACGGGTCACACGGGGTGGTAAGCGCGCTGCCATTCGGCCCGCTGAGCCCTCACATAATCAGAAAGGGACTGACCTGGCAAGCGGCGCAACCTCCGGAACGGTTCGTAGCTGACTGGTGGTTCTGGCGCCTCTGTCTCCGGTTTTGCCTCTTCAACCCCCGACGGGGGTGATGGGGTCGCTGAACGGGACGGCTGGGGACTACCCACGACGATCACCGGGTGTGTGACCATGCTCTGGTGGATCGCTAACACCGCCGGCGTCCCCTTTTCTGGGTCAGCACTCCGTCCTGTCATGACTTCTGGCGACACCGCCAGAGTGTTTCTCGGCCGGAAAATCTCAGCCAGCACCGGTCTCTGCTGTGTACGTCTCCGGTACTGGCACTCTTCCCATTCGATCTCTTGCTGCCACTGTGCGGCCTCTTGTGTCGTGGGCATCCGGGTCACTCCCACGGCAAATAGACCCCGGCATCCCACCTCTCTCCGGAACTTCACCCTTTCTCCTGGGTACAGCGTATGAAGGCGCTGTGGTAAGCCCTCAACGTCCAGGTTAACCCGGTTGTAGAAGAAATGGTCACCGGTCTCTTCATCCTCAATGAATCCATAGCCCTCCGCCTGATTGAATTTGACCACGGTGCCAACGGTGCACTGCCGATCAAACTCGTCGCTAAGGGGACCGGCCATCATCTCGCGGGCCACGGTCTCGGCCAGTAACCTTTCCTGCACCGGATCGGGTTCAGGCGGTGGGGACTTTCGCTGAGTCAGGGGCGTCGGCTTTACCGGCTCCCAAAAGAATCCCCACTCATCTTCTTCTAGCTCCCGGGCATATTGCTCTTCCGGGGCCGTAACTGCTGTGTGGGTTGGAGGTCCCACCTCGACTGGCGTGAACACCTCCGGACACTGGAGTGGTGCTCCCAGAACTTTGCTTCCCGGCCGTAGCTGCGCCTTGTAGGTGGCCCGGACTTCAGTCGAGGTCTCACCGGTCGCGGCATCCCAGGAAGTGACCCACGTTACTTTTGTGGGCCGCTCCGGTCCTCCTGGCACAGCCGGTAGGTTAAGGGAAAGTCCTTCCGCGGCCGCAGTCTGCTTCGGCCGTCCTCTCCCCAGGCTGGTTGCTACCAGCGCGCCCACTGCAGCATGCTGTTTTCTCGGGGTCTCCATCTCGCTCGGTCTCTGGGTTGGCGTTTCTTGCAATGGCGCCGGGGCAGGTGGAGATGCTGGGGAAAGTGGAGGCGGGCCTTCTTTTCCCGCTCTTGGATACACTCCACCTCCAGTCTCGCACATCAAATCGACCCGGCCGAGACGGTACTTCTTTTTTCCTGTAACGCCGCCCACTTCACATGTCTTCATCAGCATCCTGGGGCCAGCACCTCCCCTCTTTGAGCGGCGCACTCCGCACTTCTTTTTCTTCACCGGCCAGCCCCAGGCTCTTCTTTTGGCGCCAATTCCTCGCGCGTTCACTGTGTTCGTGAAGACGGTGGCCATCTTACCGCCATCTTGTGCCCGGTCCAACGCCTTAGGCACCACTTGTTCTTCCCACCATGGAATCGGGACCCTTCGCCAATAATCCGGATCTTGCCGACTACGCCACATGTAACGGGGTGCCAGTGGTGCCTCGGGGGTTGTAGTCGTGGCCCCTTTTCCTATCAGGCTTACCCCTGGCTCCACCGTCACTTTTGGGACAGGGGATTGTTCTGTGGGGCAGAGTGTGGTGGAAAAGAGCATACTATCAGCCGCAGGAAGACTCTTCAGGCAGGGATCAGATAAACCAAACGACATCTTTATTGCACAGAGTTTCACAGACAGCTCAATGCACGGATTTTTTGTAGCACACAGTCACAATTCCTGTCCGGGGAAATCTTTCCTTGCTGTCTCCTCTAGTGGGGATGTGCCCGGCTACTCCACTTCACCTAGGCTCCGACTCCGGCTAACACAGACTGGACCCACACCAATTCTGCTTCACCATTGAGGACACTTCTTCTCTCCTTCCCTTCGTTCTTCCTATCCACTCAGCTCCCCACTCTGCCCCTGGCTGTTCCTTCTCCCCCGTCCCGGAATCAACTGCCTTCAACACACACACCCTTTCCCCCTAAGCTGCCGGCTCCTCCTCCCTCCTGTACAGTTTCTATGGGGACAGCCGTCCCACCCGGCCACTAGGGGAAACCCACTAAAACAGTGCAATTACAATAAAACATCAACATCTTTGTCTACCCCAGCGGGGGTATCTTCAGGGGGAAACACTGCACCTCTTTGTAAGGGGTCTGCCCACCCCTTACACTGCTTTCACACTTGCGTTGGACGGCTTCCATTGCTATCCGCAGCCATGAGGAATTACGGTAACCGTTGAAGGAAACTGTTATATTCCTCATAGACTTCTATTAGCTACGGATAGCAACGGATGGTCTTGCGTTTCATCCGCTGCATGACGCAGCGTTGTTATTTTGATGCTGCGCCGAGCGGAGGAAACGCTGCATGTAGCGTTTTTTGAGCACTGCAATCCGTAGGATTTTGCTGCGCATGCCCTCTTTTGCTCCCTGCACACATAACCAGGGTAAACATCGGGTTACTAAGCAATGCGCTTTGCCTAGTTACCCGATATTTACCCTGGCTACAGGTGCAAGGAGCCAGCGCTAAGCTGTGTACGCTGGTAACTAAGGTAAATATCGGGTAACCAAGCAAAGTGCTTTGCCTAGTTACCTGATATTTACCCTGGCTACGTGTGCAGGGACCCCGACACTTTCCCGCTCGGCTCCGCCCCCTCCCGCACTCCACTCCACATGTACACACGCACACACACACACACACACACACACTCACACTCACACTCACCAGTTCCCTGCCTTGCATTCGTTGCTGCACTGACGTCCTCAGCGCCATGGTCCCGCTCAGCTCCAACCACCCCGCACTCCGCCCCCCGCACTCCGCCCCCTCACACATTCTCGGCGGCCGAACAATTAGCTGATCACCCAGAGACCGGCTGCTGTGAGCGATCAGCTGATCAGCCGGCGACCGGCTGCTGTGAACGATCAGCTGATCGTTCACAATAGTCTGCCGCAGGTAAAACGAAAGAAGAAAAAAAAAAAAAGATTCCGTTCTTTTGTACGATCCGTTGCATCCCTTTTGCCACTAAATGCACACATCCGTTGCATCCATCACACAACGCAATGCAACGGATGCCGTTCAACGCAACTGTGAAAGTAGCCTAAGGGAACTAGACTGTAGCTTTCCACTGTCTTCCTCTTTTGACACTTCTGTGAGGCTGCCTGCTTTTAAGATAGGAGATACCATTGTTTGGAGGAAGACTGGGAGAGTGGAGCATTTTAACCACCATCGAGTTTCTTTCTTTTATGCTGATTGTATATGTAGCAAGTGAAATAAGTATTGAACACATCACCAATTTTCTAATTAAAAATATTTTTAAAGGTGCTATTGACATGAATTTCTCACCAGATGCTGGCAACAACCTATCCAATTCCAAGAGGTGAAGAAATCCAACTATAAATGTCAAATTTATTAAAGTGTAATCATGAGAAATGACCACGGGAAAAAGTATTGAACACACTTACCGAAATGTATTTAGTACTTCGAACAAAAGTGTTTGTTGGTGATGACAGCTTCAAGATGCATCCTGTAAGAAGAAATTAGTCTTATGCATTGCTCAGGTGTGATTTCGCCTCATTCTTCCACTCAAACACTCTTCAAGTACATAAGGTTTCTTGGGATCCTTCTATAAAATATGAAGTTTAGTTCCTTCCATCAATGTTCGATTGGATTCAGGTCCGGTGATTAGCTGGGCCATTCTAGCAACTTTATTTTCTTTCTCTGAAACAAATTGAGAGTTTCCTTGGCGTTTGGGATCACTGTCTTGCTGCAATATCCACCCTAATTTCACCTTTATCATTGTGCTTGATGAAAGCAAATTTTTACCAAGAATGTCTTGGTATATTTGTCTATTCATTATTTCTTTTAATTACAAGAAGTTTGCCAGTGCCTTCGCTGTTGAAATAGTGTTTTGGGGGTGATATACATGTTTGGCCTCCAAAACTGGTGTGTATTATGGCGTCCAAATGGTTAAATTTTGGTTTCTTCTGACCAGACTATTCTCTCACTATTTTACAGGCTTGTCTAAATTTTGTTGAGGAGATTTCAACTACGCTTAAATATACTTTTTGCTCAGCAAAGTCTTGCATGGTGAGCATGCAAACAGGTCATTAATAGAGCTGATCAGAGCAGCAAAAACCCAGGACTATCGGATCACTGCTCAATTAAAAAGAAAACCTGATCCGCTCCGGAATCCGGTGGCCATATAAATTAATGGAAATTGGAAATGAAAAACATTGGTGGAAGGCATAGGGGGATAGGAGCGCAAGTGGTATACTCACCCAGTCTTGTGTAATGGCGGCAAACTCTTTCTGGGTCACGCTTTTCCCTTCCGGAGCCGACATTCATTGTTTTGCCCGCCCACCAGTGCGTGTAATTGGTTGCAGTTAGATGCGTCCCCACCCTTAATGGCAGCGTGTCAGCTGACTACAACCAATCACTGGCACCAGGACTGCCGGTGGGCGGGGAAAGCAATGCAAGTGTCTGCGGTTCAGTATGGTGACCATGCATGTAGACAGAAACACATGCACGGTCCTGTCAGGGTGTGGGGCTGTGTCGGTGATGCGATATCAGACTCGTACAAGTCTGGCATGACATCACCCGGCACGGCTTTCCATGCTCTGAACATGAGCATGCATGTAGCTAGAAACATATGCATGCTCCTGTCAGAAGTGTGCGCGGCTGTGCCAGTGATGTCATGTCAGACTCTCTGAACATGAGCGTGCATGTACCTAGAAACACATGCCGGTGATGCGATGTCAGACTCATGAGTCCCTCACAAGTGTTGTACCGCCCTGCGGGCTCGGCTGTGACTGCCGAGCTGTTTGGATCCGTGATCGTACTGCAGGTGGTGGCTCGAGCCTCTCACGGATGCGGGGGTCACGTCGCTCTGCAAGGGAGTTGGCGCTACACGCGGGGATTTGGGTGAGGAGTTCCACGGCTGGGGCCACGGTGGTTTGGTTTGGGATGTTAGTTCGTGACGCCACCCACGGGTTGTGGTGATTGTTGACACCACCGCTGCGGTGAAGGTGTGGGGGCTCCCGGGAGCAGTGTAATGGCGCAGCTAGGTGTTGACCCCTCCGTGGGTAGGGGGTGTTGGTCCTGTCACAAACCACCGGGGGGGTCACTCAGAAATCCCCCGCGCTGGCTACCAGTACGTCACAATCGGGGGGTAACAAGTGGGGGTCACCCCTCCTTTATACCTCCCGACCGACAGACAGAGCACGTGACGCGCTCTCTAGCGCCCCTCTTATAGTCAGGCCAATTATGGAATTGCCCGACAATAAGCAAGGAGGCCGCTATACTACTTATGCCGATTATTGAAGGGTCCCCAGTGAGAGTAGGGTATATATTCCCCCGACCTCCGCGGGCGGAATATATAAAACCTCCCCGGATCTCACTGGCCTCCCCACAATAATCCTTGGCACAACTCGCTGCCACCAACCGCTTCACGGTAACTATTAGCCGAACACACAGACGTGGGATTCAAGATCGAGATAACAGAACAGCCCAAGATTAATTATATAATTTAATCAGCCTAAAGCACACTAGAAACTACAATATACACAATAGGGAATCTACAGAATATACATATGTCAGAGTACAGTTACAAGCAAAGCATGGGTTACAAACAGGCATACACAGTTCCCGCAGTTACCTTGTGCGTCTGGCCACAGGGGGGCGCTGTAGGCCAGGTTTCCAGGATCCTTCCCACAGATGTTTCCTACACGTGACCCCCAGCGAAAGAACCCTGGAAAATGGCCGAAGTAGGGTTATCAACCTGGGCAAATCCAGGTCCCCTCCTACCTTAGTGACCTCAGAGGGAGCACTGCTCCACCCCTGGCTGGAGTTATGGACAATCCACAACATGGAATATGGGCCATAACTTTGCCTGGGAGCGTCGTAGGCGGACGCCAATGCTCTCATTGTGACAGTTATGAATTTAGCTACAGAATGAGAGGACTCATGACTCGTCTACTAGTTCCACATTGGCTGATATCACGCCTGGGGTATTTCCCAAGCTCCCGCTCCCATAAAAAGGGTGTGCCAGCATCGTCCGCATGCGGAGACACCATTTTTATGGTTGCCATATTTATCGGAAATATGGCTTGCGAGATATGAACCATTTTTTACTGGAGTCGTTCTGTCTGGATACTTCCAAGCTTGCTAATTAGATAGCAGCTCCTACCACAGGGTCACGGCAGGGAGTCCTCCTGTGTCCATTGTTCCCACATCATCTCATCTCCATATCACAGGAGATGGCCATGGAGGTGTAACACCTTCACAGATGCTGGACATTGAGAACAAGAAGGGAGGGGGGCACTGCCAGGGAGTGATGAGCGATTATGACTGGAAGTCATAATTCATCTTCATATCCCGGGATTTGCCTCACACCTCCCCCCTTTTGAGGGCGCTAGGGGGCAGCACACTCCGGTGTTCCCCCGTGCGCCCGTCCGCGACCTCTCCTTGTCGGGACAGCCCGTCTGCGTTACCGTGGTCACGGCCCCTTTTGTGGCGAATGGTGAAGTTGTATTGCTGGAGCGCAAGGCTCCATCGCAACAATCGCCCATTCGTCCCAGAGACGGTGTGCAACCAGCTGAGGGGATTGTGGTCCGTCTCCACGATGAAGTGGCGCCCGTATAGATAGGGTTGCAGACGCTGCAGGGCCCACACTATGGCCAGGCACTCCTTCTCCATCGTGGAATAGGCCACTTCCCTTGGTAACAGCTTCCTGCTCAGGTACAAGACTGGGTGCTCTTGGCTCGCAGAGTCCACCTGGCTGAGCACCGCACCGAGGCCGAAGTCACTGGCGTCGGTCTGTACTACAAACGGCCGCGTGAAGTCGGCTGCCTGTAGCACGGGCGGGCTGGACAGGGCGTCCTTTAGGGCCTGGAAGGCTGTCTCGCAGTCCATTGTCCAATCGACTGCAGAGGGCAGCTTCTTCTTGGTGAGGTCCGTCAAGGGCTTTGCCAGGCTACTATAGCGTGGAACAAACCTCCTATAGTACCCGGCGGTCCCTAAGAAGGACATCACCTGCTTCTTGGTCCTGGGGGTGGGCCAGGATGCGATGGCCTCCACTTTCTCAGGCTCGGGCTTCAGTGTTCTCCCGCCTACCCGGTGACCGAGGTACTGGACCTCGCTCATGGCCAGCTGACACTTTCCCGGCTTGATGGTCAAACCTGCCCGGTGGATCCGCCTGAGCACCTGTGCTAGATGCTCTAGGTGGTCCTCCCAGGTGGGACTGAAGACGGCAATGTCATCCAGGTACGCGGCCGCGTACCCTTCAAGTCCCTTGAGCAGGGTGTTGACCATCCGCTGGAAAGTGGCAGGGGCATTCCTCATCCCGAATGGCATCACCGTGGACTCGTATAGTCCAAATGGGGTAATAAAGGCAGAGCGTTCCCTGGCCTTGCGAGTCAGGGGGATCTGCCAATATCCCCGGCTCAGGTCCATGATGGTCAGGTACTGAGCCCCGGCCAACTGATCGAGCAGGTCATCGATGCGTGGCATTGGGTACGCATCGGCGACCGTGACAGCATTGAGCCCCCTGTAGTCCACGCAGAACCGAGTGGTTCGGTCCTTCTTAGGGACGAGGACTACAGGCGAGGCCCAAGCGCTGTTGGATGCCTGGATCACCCCCAGCTTCAGCATCTCGTCAATCTCCTGGCGCATGTGTTGCTGCACCTCCAGGGAGACCCGATATGCTGAACGCCGGATCGGGGGATGATCCCCAGTGTCCACGTGATGGACAGCCAAGTCAGTCCTTCCGGGCTGGTTGGTAAACAACCCCCGGAAGGGGAGGAGGGTGGCCCACAGCTGGGACCGTTGGTCCTCCAAGAGCTGGTGGCCAACCTCCACATCCTCAATGGATCCGCCTGCCCTAACCTGGGCTAGCATATCCAAGAGGGTTTCCGCTTCTCCCTCCTCGGGCAGGTTGCACACGGGGAGCGCACATGCCTCCCGCTCATGATGTGCCTTCATCATGTTCACATGGAAGGGCTTCCGCCTTCCACGGGCAGGGTCCAGGGTGACCAGGTACGTCACAGGGTTGAGCTGCTGGTACACGAGGTATGGGCCTTCCCAGGCTGCTTGAAGCTTGTCCTGTGGTACGGGGACCAGTACCCACACCTTTTGACCCACTTGGTAGGTCCTCTCACAAGCGTTCTGGTCGTACCAACGCTTCTGATCGGCCTGGGCTTGAGCCATATTGTCGTGTACCAGTTGCGTCAAGGCCTGCATTTTGTCCCGGAAGCGCATGACATACTCGATAACCGACACTCCAGGGGTGGCCAAATCCCCTTCCCAAGCCTCTTTCACCAGAGCCAGGGGGCCCCGCACACGTCGCCCGTACAGGAGCTCAAACGGTGAGAATCCTGTTGAGGCCTGTGGAACCTCCCGGTAAGCAAATAACAGGTGTGGGAGATACCGCTCCCAGTCACGCCCATGGGAGTCGACCAACATCTTAAGCATCTGCTTTAAGGTGCCATTGAACCGCTCGCACAGGCCATTAGTCTGTGGATGGTACGGGCTGGCCACCAGATGTCGCACCTGGACTTGCTTACAGAGGGCCTCCATCAGCTGGGACATGAATTGGGTCCCCCGGTCAGTGAGCATTTCCTGGGGAAAACCCACTCGGGAGAAAATCTCCAGCAATGCGGTGGCCACCTGGTCAGCCCGAATGGACGACAAGGCCACTGCTTCTGGGTACCGGGTGGCATAGTCCACTACCGTCAGTATGAAGCGTTTCCCGGAGCTGCTGGGGATGGCCAGCGGGCCGACCAGATCCACAGCCACCCTCCTGAAAGGCTCATCGATGATGGGCAGAGATACCAATGGGGCTTTGGGGCGTGGCCCCGCCTTCCCCACTCTCTGACAGGTTTCACACGAACGGCAGTAGGCAGCCACATCGGCCCCCATTTTTGGCCAGTAGAAATGCTGGTTTAACCTGGCCTTGGTCTTAGCGATCCCTAGGTGTCCGGCCATCGGAATCTCATGTGCGATCCGCAACAACTCCGTCCGGAACGGATAGGGTACCACCAACTGTCGGTCCCTGGGCCACGCCTCCGGTGAACCCTGCTGGACCGTGGCCCGGTACAGCCGTCCTTGGTCCCAGACCACTCGCTCCGGGTCCGAGTCCGAGGGAGGCTGTGCCGCCTGCTCCTTAAGAGCTTTCAGGCTGTCGTCAGCTTCTAACGCTGCCTGAAACCCCTGACTAGATGTGGCCAGAATCGACGAGACTGTCACATCTTCAGTCAGTACCCCGGGACCTGTGTCCTGGCCTCCACCTGACTCGGCTGCCACTTGGTCAGAAGGGGAAGAGCTATCGGACCTCCGGGAGGCCCCTTGGCTTCCAGCACTCCCACTGCGGGTGACAGCGGCCACAGCCGCTGCGACCGTGGGTCGTGCCTGCTCCTCCTCCGTTCCTGACCAAGTCGCCGGTTCAGGCAGACCTACCTGGCTTCCTGACACCCCGGTTGTGGGGGAACCATGCACCGAGATCTTACCTGGGAGCACTTCCGCTCCTGGACCGGCCCCAATCTCACCTGCCTGTTCCCCTCCTGCAGCAACAGAACCCCGCGGTGAAATCTCTGGGGACCCCACATTTGCTGTGGTAGCCCCCACCCCACACACTGGTCCTCCCCCTGCAGCACCCTGCTCTCTGCTTATCCCTGCAGAGGGCAACAGATCCCAGCTCACAGGCTGATTACTTGTAGAGGCATTGTCACACCTTTCTCTGACCCCCTCCCCTGTCACAGCTGCAGCTGAGTGTGTGTCTATGGTGTCTATGCAAGCAGAAATATCAGAGTTCACTCCCCCCTCTCTCACATCATTCATAGATAACACATTAACATTGTCAGGAGTCATGTCAGTACTGGCTGAAGGTTCAGCCCTTGGTGGGGGCCCAAACTGGGAGGTTATCTGCCCCAAATCTGTCCCAAGTAGCACGTTTGCGGGGATCCGATCAGTTACCCCCACCTCCCTCACCCCTCGCCCTGCGCCCCAGTCCACATAAATGTCAGCAACAGGCAGCGCCGGGTCAATGCCTCCAATCCCGGAGACAGCGAGGGTTTTTCCCGGGATCAAGTCTTGGGGGGACACCATGTCAGGCCGCACCAGAGTCACCTCCGAGGCGCTGTCTCGCAGTCCTATGGTCACAGACCGGCCGACGGTGACAGGTTGGAAGCTGTCCAGGGACCTACCACCACCCCCACCCACACAATACACCTTGGGCGGCCCTTGGGACGGGGACGGAGCCGGGGCCTTGGGACGCTGAGGGCACATGGCCTTGAAGTGTCCAGGTAAGTTGCACTGGTGGCACCGTCTTGGTTCTGCCACGGGCCTGGAGAGGGGAGTTGAGGGGGACACCCCCTGCAGTCTAGGGGCAGGTGGGGCAGTCGCAGAGTTCATCTTACCCCCTCTCCAGGTGCTGCTGGTGGCTGCTCTCCTGGCCTCAGGAGCCCGATTGTTGGTGTAGTCATCGGCCAGGGCAGCTGTAGCCGTGGATCCCTTTGGCTTCTGGTCTCGGATGAACTGGCGGAGATCCTCAGGGCAGTTCCACAAGAGTTGCTCCGTGATGAACAAGTCCAGGATCTCCGGTCCGGTGGAAAGCTGCAGGCCTTGGGTCCAGTGGTCGGCAGCTCGGGCAAGTGCCCGCCGGTGGTCAGCCCAGGAGTCCTTTGGTCCCTTTTGCAGGGTCCGGAACTTCTTGCGGTAGGACTCTGGAGTGAGGTTGTACTGTTGGATCAGGGCCCGCTTGATGGTGTCGTAGCCCTGATCTGCCTCAGCAGGCAAGTCCCCAAGGATATCCAGGGCCTTACCCCTTAGACGGGGGGTCAGGTATTTGGCCCACTGATCCTTGTCCAGATGGTGCTGCAAGCAAGTCCGTTCAAAAGCAGTCAGGAAAGAGTCCAAGTCTCCATCCTTCTCCAGCACTGGGAAGTCCTCA
Organism: Anomaloglossus baeobatrachus; assembly: GCF_048569485.1. Lineage (NCBI taxonomy): Eukaryota > Metazoa > Chordata > Amphibia > Anura > Aromobatidae > Anomaloglossus > Anomaloglossus baeobatrachus. The sequence continues at coordinate 469,231,650 of NC_134355.1, read as the reverse complement.
ACACGGACCTTTGGAAGTTTGGTGTTTTGAAGGTCACATGTGGCTGATGAGGGCCGGAGCTGAGCTAGCTGCAGCTGGTAGTCACGGTCTGCCTGTCGCTCTCGCTCTCGCTCTTCACGCGCTGCCTGCCGCTCCGCAGCCTCACGCGCTGCTTGCCGTTCCGCAGCCTCAGCGTCACGCGCTGCTTGCCGCTCCGCAGCCTCAGCGTCACGCGCTGCCTGTCGCCCACGCTCGGCCATGAGTATCTCGTAGGTATCCCGGTCTCCAGCCATAAGCCTGGCCAAGGCAGCTTGAAGGAGGGCCTCTGCACCTCTCAGGCCGGGGGGATTGGCAAGTGGTGATCTGCGGCACGCTGCAGAGCCAGGGGATTCACTGTCCATTTCAGAGCGGAGGACTGGCATCTGGCTCGTTGAGGACCCTTGGGTGAGCTGCTCCTCATCTTGTCCATCAGTGCCAGGTTGTGCAATGTCCTCTGCAGAGCTGTTCTCTGGCGTCGGGCTCTTGGAGGGCTCGTGGACAACCTCCTCATTACTGTCCACAGCACCGTCCTCCCTCTCTTCGGCTCCTGCTTTAGCATTGGCCAGTTGCCTAGCTCTGCTCCTGGTGCCATCAGCCATTCTTGCAGACTTTTGGTCACTGACACAGAACTGACACCTGATGCCTCCACACACCTTACAGTATCTGCACTCTGACACTCTAGTGTTGAGCTAGTCTGAAGACCCCAGCAGCCACAGCTGCTGCAGGCAGTCTTTAGTGTCTGGGAGTATGGGTCTCACACTCACACACACTATTATCTCGATCCCACCGCTATGCCACCAATATGTCACGAACCACCGGGGGGGTCACTCAGAAATCCCCCGCGCTGGCTACCAGTACGTCACAATCGGGGGGTAACAAGTGGGGGTCACCCCTCCTTTATACCTCCCGACCGACAGACAGAGCACGTGACGCGCTCTCTAGCGCCCCTCTTATAGTCAGGCCAATTATGGAATTGCCCGACAATAAGCAAGGAGGCCGCTATACTACTTATGCCGATTATTGAAGGGTCCCCAGTGAGAGTAGGGTATATATTCCCCCGACCTCCGCGGGCGGAATATATAAAACCTCCCCGGATCTCACTGGCCTCCCCACAATAATCCTTGGCACAACTCGCTGCCACCAACCGCTTCACGGTAACTATTAGCCGAACACACAGACGTGGGATTCAAGATCGAGATAACAGAACAGCCCAAGATTAATTATATAATTTAATCAGCCTAAAGCACACTAGAAACTACAATATACACAATAGGGAATCTACAGAATATACATATGTCAGAGTACAGTTACAAGCAAAGCATGGGTTACAAACAGGCATACACAGTTCCCGCAGTTACCTTGTGCGTCTGGCCACAGGGGGGCGCTGTAGGCCAGGTTTCCAGGATCCTTCCCACAGATGTTTCCTACACGTGACCCCCAGCGAAAGAACCCTGGAAAATGGCCGAAGTAGGGTTATCAACCTGGGCAAATCCAGGTCCCCTCCTACCTTAGTGACCTCAGAGGGAGCACTGCTCCACCCCTGGCTGGAGTTATGGACAATCCACAACATGGAATATGGGCCATAACTTTGCCTGGGAGCGTCGTAGGCGGACGCCAATGCTCTCATTGTGACAGTTATGAATTTAGCTACAGAATGAGAGGACTCATGACTCGTCTACTAGTTCCACATTGGCTGATATCACGCCTGGGGTATTTCCCAAGCTCCCGCTCCCATAAAAAGGGTGTGCCAGCATCGTCCGCATGCGGAGACACCATTTTTATGGTTGCCATATTTATCGGAAATATGGCTTGCGAGATATGAACCATTTTTTACTGGAGTCGTTCTGTCTGGATACTTCCAAGCTTGCTAATTAGATAGCAGCTCCTACCACAGGGTCACGGCAGGGAGTCCTCCTGTGTCCATTGTTCCCACATCATCTCATCTCCATATCACAGGAGATGGCCATGGAGGTGTAACACCTTCACAGATGCTGGACATTGAGAACAAGAAGGGAGGGGGGCACTGCCAGGGAGTGATGAGCGATTATGACTGGAAGTCATAATTCATCTTCATATCCCGGGATTTGCCTCACAGTCCCGGGGCCTGGTAGGCGAGGGCCGGGGTGCAGGGTGAAGTGTTGCGGTGCAGTGCGGTGCGGTGCCTGATGGCACGGGTGTACTCACTCTGACACAAGAAACTGGAGTCTCTGGTAAACCAAATGGAGTGATGAATGGGGCCCGCAGCCGGCTGCAGCTTCTCCCAGAATAGGTTGGTGGTTTCCGCCTTTCTCCTGTACCTCTGTGTGCAAATGTTTGACTCCTATGCCTAGACACCGGTAGTCAGCTCCCCGACTTGTATATGCCGTAGGAGCCCGTTTGCCCGCAGACGCTGGCCCTTTGGGTCTCTATGCCTTGGCGGTGGCTTTACCCTGTATGGTTGGGCTGTTGTCTTCTAACGGGACTTGTGTGGGATAGGTCCTTAAGTCCAGTCCGCAATCAGTTGATTCGACTCGGCCCTGTCGGTTCAGGGCTTTTTACTGGGTCTGAGTACCCTCCCTGGTGCTCCAGTATCCAGTTGGCTCCCCGATTCGGTGCCGGCGGGCCACTACCCTGTCCCGGTCCCTTACGGTTCCACCGGTCGTCTTTCCGGTCTCCTGCAGGTGGCCACCACCGTCTGCCTCCTTGCCAATGGTGAATTGGCCACGACCCAGCTACTTGGTAATCTCTTGGCAGCCTGGATACAGGACTGCCCGTGAACTTGTCTGCTCTACACCTCTTCCAGACTACTCTCTCCTAGAACTTGAACTAGACTACTTCTTTTCCCGCTTCCAGGCCTGTAAACTCCTTGGTGGGTGGAGCCAACCACCTGGCTCCGCCCCCCTGGTGTGGACATCAAACCTGGAGGGTGGTGACAAGGCTTTTAGTTTGACTGGTGTTACCTAATCGGGAGGGGGTGTGGTGTTGTGTGTGACTACCTGGGACGACCCGACTAGTCCAGGGCGTCACATTCCCCCTTGGTTTAATGCAGACCATCCGCGGGCTGCCCGTCCATCACCGGTTTATTTTTGTTTATGGAAAGTAGAAAATGGGAGCATAATACAAGCATAATAACATTTGTACAAAGTTTCAACATTTTTTTTTTCTTTTGAATCTTCCTTTACGGGAGGCACATACTTAAATGTTACGATAACATTTTTAATAACACGGGAACCGGGTCCTCATTCACCCACCCAAACAACCTAGCCTTGATGCTGCCCCTAAGAAGTGGGCAGCACCCCTTTTCCCCAGTCCAGGAACGGGCCCAGGTGTGTTTTAACGGGATAAGTGCAGGTTTCACAGTCCTTTCAGAGGCCCCACGTCCAGGGGACCCCTGACTGGGAGGATGGCCACCGGTTGTTGTGGTGGCAGGCCTCGGCCAACAGCTTCCCGCAGGCCCATCCTCCTGTCTGCCTCTCCAGAGGTGGTGAAACCGGACGGCCGGTAAGGGGGAGGTATTATTTACAAGCCCAAAAGTTTTTGGGTGGCCTGCAAGTTCTCGGCCTTGTCTTTGTGAAACAGGGGCAAAAAAGTCCCAACAGGGATGGGCAGTCAGGGTCCCAACGGGGACTTCAACATCGTAGCCGGGTTCCACTACCTTTAACTTTTTGGTAAATTTCCGCTGCCGACGCAGTTTCCTTCAGCCACTTTCCCCTATCCACCACAAGGCAGCATGGGTCCCCAATGCCACATCCACTCACGGTGACACTGTCCAGAAAGACCCCATCTTCCACTACCTGCAGTGCGGGTACGGAAACCGGGCTCTACTTGTAGAACTGTCCTCGCTCCTTGAACTCCTTGCTGTCCTCCACCAGGGGCTCCGACCCCTGATGGCGCCCACAGAGGCTCCGTCACCCGGCGGCGTTCAACAATTCAGGCAGGGTCCGGCTCCTTCCACCCGGCGTACCCGATGGCGTCTCCCGGGAACATGGGGACGTTCAACAAAGGATTCCGGGTACTGCAGGAGCGGGTCCTTTAAAACTTTAACTTTAAAACGTTGAACTGTAAACTTCAGGGATCATTTCGGAGTGCGGCCACCAACGCAGGGGACCGGCCCGGCCGACAGTCTGACGATCCACCAGGTTCCCCATCCATGTGCAGTAGGTTCTGGGGCTGTAGGCCGTTAATGGGAATGGCGGCGGGGGCAGCGTACTCGGTACCTCTTCCTCCATGAGTTGCACCACCTCGGGCCCACTTGCTGCGGTACTGCCGGGTCCCGGCTCCCAATTGATAAGGGTTGGCTTGGGAGTCTGCGTGGCTGCGACGGCCCCTTGCTCACGGGCCCACACCACGGCAACCATCCTGCAGACCTCCGCCTTCCAATCGAGCAGCTGCTGCAGACTCTGAGCCCTCACCTTCAAACAGAACCAACCCAGCTCCCGCTCCAACCAAGCAGCGGTTCTGTCGTGGAGCTCACCCGGGCTGCAGTCCTCAAAGGCTACTCCTCCTCTGCTTCTTCCAAGCCCCGCCACTCCAGCGGCGGGCACCGCCCCTCCGCTCCCGTCCGGGAACGCCGACATCTTTCCATCCATTCCCCCCGTGGTGTTTTCCGAGCACCTCACTTGCTTTTTTCTCCGCTCCGTTCTCGGGGGGTGGGGTTTTGTCTTCGCGCCCTTCCTGTTCAGGGAAGACGGCTCAGGCGGGAACTTTTCGCGCCCAAGATGGCGGATTCTCCAATTTTTCAGCGGTTGCCGCTGGCGATGATCTGAGGGCGCACTTCCACAGGTAAGTGAATGGTTCTATCCTGTTCGTGACGCCAGAAGAGTCGGTGTGTACCGCCCCACAGGGCTCGGCTGCAACCGCTGAGCCGCTCGGATCCGTGCTCGTACTGCGGGTGGTGGCTCGAGCCTCTCACGGACCCGGGGGTCACGTCACTCTGCAAGGGAGTTGGCGCTACACGCGGGGATTTGGGTGAGGAGTTCCACGGCCGGGGCCGCGATGGTTTGGTTTGGCATGTTAGTTCATGACGCCACCCATGGGTTGTGGTGATTGTTGACACCACCGCTGCAGTGAAGGTATGGGGGCTTCCGGGAGCGGTTTAATTGCGCAGCTAGGTGTTGACCCCTCTGTGGGTAGGGGGTGTTGGTCCCGGGGCCTGATAGGCGAGGGTCGGGGTGCAGGGTGAAGTGTTGCGGTGCAGTGCGGTGCCTGATGTCTCTGGTAAACCAAACGGAGTGATGAACGGGGCCCGCAGCCGGCTGCAGCTTCTCCCAGAATAGGTTGGTGGTTTCCGCCTTTCTCCTGCACCTCTGTGTGTAAATGCTTGACTTCTATGCCTAGACACCGGTAGTCCACTCCCCGACTTGTATATGCCATAGGAGCCCGTTTGCCCGCAAACGCTGGCCCTTTGGGTCTCTATGCCTTGGCAGTGGGTTTACCCTGTATGGTTGGGCTGTTGTCTTCTAACGGGACTTGTGTGGGATAGGTCCTTAAGTCCAGTCCGCAATCATTTGATTCGACTCGGCCCTATCGGTTCAGGGCTTTGTACTGGGTCTGAGTACCCTCCCTGGTGCTCCGGTATCCAGTTGGCTCCCTGGTTCAGTTCCGGCGGGCCACTACCCTGTCCTGGTCCCTTACAGTTCCACCTGTCGTCTTCCCGGTCTCCTGCAGGTGGCCACCACCGTCTGCCTCCTTGCCAATGGTGACTGGGCCACGACCCAGCCACCTGGTAGTCTCTTGGCAGCCTGGACACAGGACTGCCTGTGAACTTGTCTGCTCTACACCTCCTCCAGACTACTCTCTCCTAGAACTTGAACTAGACTACTTCTTTTCCCGTCTCCAGGCCTGTGAACTCCTCGGTGGGCAGAGCCAACCGCCTTGCTCCACCCCCCCTGGTGTGGACATCAAACCTGGAGGGTGGTGACAAGGCTTTTACTTTGACTGGTGTTACCTAATCGGGAGGAGGTATGGTGTTGTGTATGACTACCTGGGACGACTCGACTAGTCCAGGGCGTCACAGTGTGATTCCGGCCTAAGAGAAACCGCTTTTTCTTATTTAAATAAATAATTTTAAAAAATCCCCGACGTGCGGTCCCCGCTAATTTTGAGCCCCAACCAAGATAAAGCCAGCTTGGAGCTGGAATTTTCAGCCCACAGCTGCCCGATATTGCCGCATCTGTTAGATATGACAATCCCAATGTTTTACCGGCTGTTCCTGAATTGCCCTAGTGCACTGGCAATAAGGGTAAAGACGGGTTAATAACATTGCAAAGCTGCTACTAAACCCTAGGTTAATGATGGCACAGGCGTCTATGAAATAGCTCTATCTTTAACCTGTACATCACAGTAAATGAGCACACACACAGAGAAAAAATCCTTCATTTGGAAAAAAATACAAAAACACACCCTCCTTCACCACTTTATTAACCCTCAACACCCTGCAGGTCCGGCGTAATCCATACGAGGCCCACAATGACGCATCCAGCTCTGCTACATCTCACAGCCAGCGACCATAGAGAGCAACCACTGGCTGTGAGTGTAGCCTATGACTGAGCCACAATGAGAAATCATTGCAGGCAGACGCTGTCTGACTGTAACCAATCACAGATGACAGGACGGCTGGTGAGAGGGGAAAGTGAATGAACGACAGGAAGTGAATGCACAACCTGGAAGCAGCTAGCCACCATGACACCAAGTCTCTGTAAGTATGAAACTCTCACTAAACTCTTGTTTTCTTTATTTTTCAATTAATTTCCCCAGTGCCGGATCTGGATCATGCACCCGGAATCCCGCGCTTGGGTCCGGCACAAGGACATATTTGAAACCGCTCGGACCGGATTTTTACATTCTGGATTCGCTCAGCCCTAGTCATGAAGGTTGAGGACATTTATTTTTGTTTTCTTTGAAACAAATGTACCTGCTGATTCCAGGTGTTTCCGTAGCTATCCTTGGTTTTTGGACAACTTTTCTGATAATTCTTTTTATTTCTCTGTATAACATCTTGTGGAGAACACCTTGTTGTGGCTGGTTTTATGATGAAATTATATTCTTTCCACTTCAGGAACAACAGTATTATAACCAACCAATTCCATCAGTATGTTTTGCAACAATAAGGTTGCAAACATCTTCAGAATCTCACAGGGTTTACCCATCATGAGATGTTGATTGTGTGGCACCTTGGTTATGAGACACCTCTGTATAGGCTATCATTTGAACCAGCGAATACTATGTTTAACTAAAAGACAGGATTACTTTCTAATTATTTCATCAACTGTGTGTGTGTGTGTGTGTGTGTGTGTGTGTGTATATATATATATATAAAAGTGCATCTCAATAAATTAGAATATCATCAAGAAGTTAATCTTGAAATGGAGTAATCTTCAAATGTTTATTTCTGGTAATGTTGATGATTATGGCTTACTGCCAATGAAAACCCAAAAGTCATTATCTCAGAAAATTTAAATAATTACCTCTAAACACCTGCAAAGGTTTCTTAAGTGTTTTAAAATGGTCCCTAAGGGGTGCTTCACACACAGCGAGCTCGCTGCCGAGATCGCTGCTGAGTCACGCTTTTTGTGACGCAGCAGTGACCTCATTAGCGATCTCGCTGTGTGTGACACTGAGCAGCGATCTGGCCCCTGCTGCGAGATCGCTGCTCGTTACACACAGCCCTGGTTCGTTTTCTTCAAAGCCGCTCTCCCGCTGTGACACACACATCGCTGTGTGTGACAGCGAGAGAGCGACAAATGAAGCGAGCAGGGAGCAGGAGCCGGCGTCTGACAGCTGAGGTAAGCTTGTAACCAAGATAAACATCGGGTAACCAAGGTGGTTACCCGATATTTACCTTAGTTACCAGCCTCCGCAGCTCTCACGCTGCCTGTGCTGCCGGCTCCGGCTCTCTGCACATGTAGCTGCTGTACACATCGGGTTAATTAACCCGATGTGTATAGCAGCTAGGAGAGCAAGGAGCCAGCGCTAAGCAGTGTGCGCGGCTCCTTGCTCTCTGCACATGTAGCTGCATTACACATCGGGTTAATTAACCCGATGTGTACAGCAGCTAGGAGAGCAAGGAGCCAGCGCTCAGTGTGCGCGGCTCCCTGCTCCCTGCACACAGCGCTGGTAACTAATGTAAACATCGGGTAACCATACCCGATGTTTACCTTAGTTACCAGTCTCCGCAGCTTCCAGTCGGCGGCTCCGTACAAGCGCAGCGTCGCTTGCACGTCGCTGCTGGCTGGGGGCTGTTCAGTGGTCGCTGGTGAGATCTGCCTGTTTGACAGCTCACCAGCGACCATGTAGCGATGCAGCAGCGATCCTGACCAGGTCAGATCGCTGGTCGGATCGCTGCTGCATCGCTAAGTGTGAAGGTACCCTTAGTCTGATTCAGTAGGCTACACAATCATGGGGAAGACTGCTGACTTGGCAAATGTCCAGAAGTCAGTTATTAGCACACTCCACAAAGAGAGTAAGCCACAGAAGGTCCCCCCATTCCTAGTCTGTAAATGTAAAGAAATAAACAGAAACACCCCAAAAATCCTTTATTTGAAATAAAATGCAAAAAACACCCTCTTTCACCAATTGATTAACCCCCCAAAACACCCAGGTCCCATGTAATCCACATGAGGTCCCACAATGATTCCAGCTCTGCTACATCTGAAGGCAAAGCGCGCGGCCATAGAACATGACCACCCCTTGTGAGCTTAAGGCAGAGAGTGAGCTTTAGTGATCAGTGGTGATGTCACTCAGGTTATTTGAGGTCACAGCAGGAGGTTCCTATGGTCCTCCACCTGACCTCAGTAAATAAGACATCATGTAGATTACGTTGGACCTGGGTGTTTTTGAGGTTAAAGGAGTTGTATGACATAAACTCCAAACATTTTTTTAAATCTAATGTGCTGTATTATCATATAAAACATCCTACATTATTTTTTTTTTGTTTTCTATCTTTTGTTCCTCTTGAGGTTTGGACACACCTCATTCAAAGAGTTTTCTTTATTTTCATGACTCTGAAAAGTGTAGATTCACATTGAAGATTTCAAAACTATGAATTAACACAAGTGGAATGAAATACTTAACAAAAAAGTGTGAAATAACTGAAAATATGTCTTATATTCTAGGTTCTTCAAAGTCGCCACCTTTTGCTTTGATTACTGCTTTGCACACTCTTGGCATTCTCTTGATGATCTTCAAGCATTTCATTCCACTTGTGTTAATTCATAGTTTTGATGCCTTCAATGTGAATCTACAATTTTCAGAGTCATGAAAATAATGAAAACTCTTTGAATGAGAAGGTGTGTCCAAACCTTTAGTCTGTACTGTGTATGCACAGATAGCAGCGCACAGGGAGTGAGGGAGAGTATGGCATGTGGGGAGGGGACGAAGAAGGATGAAAGGGGCGGGGGCTCGTCCCACTGTACCTGGTCGGCTGCAGGGCAGCAACATGACGTCGGCTGTGATGCCTGTTAACAATGTCCAGCCCATGTTGACGTATCATGACAGGAAACAGCAAAATCACGGCAGGAGCGTTTACATGACCACTCTGAGCTGGGGAGAGGGGCTGACAGCAGGGCAGGTAGGTAGTTGCTCTCTATTTACCTGCCCCAATGCAGCCCAATAGTGAAATAACAAAAAAAATAAGCAAAAAAAGGCGGATAACCCCTTTAATAATTTGGTGAAAGATGGATTTTTGTATTTTATTTCAAATAAAAGATTTTTTTTGTGTTTGTGCTTATTTGTTTTCACTTAAAGATTAGTAATGGGGGTCTCATAGACACCTCCCATTACTAATCTAGAGGCTGCAGCCTGTACTTGTATGTTTTATCTGTGCTTGGTATCATAATACGGGGTACCCTATGCCAGAGACTCAGTAAGTATAGAGTGCTTGCTCCAATCCCTATATCCGTTTTACCATCATTTTTAAGCACCGGATTCTGGTCACCATAGACGTTTATGGGCACAAGTGTCCGGCCAGATATCTGAGATCCATTCGAATCTTACAAGTATGTATTCTCAACAAGCAGACTTATAGTGTAAAAATATATTGGAAGAATAGAGTAGCAAGGTTAGCCATTGTGGAAGCAAGAGGTGTGTGTTTTTTAATTAATTTACTGCTAAGTAAGAACTATAGAACAAAACTATGTCCTATAAAATGGAGCTAAAAAACAGCCAGTCTACACACCACAGATAAACTTCACCAATAGGACAGTGGCTTGAGATGTATTTTTCAAACATGCGTTTAAATTACACTTTAATTCATACAGTAAAACATTAATGCAAAAACTTAGAGAACATTGAGTAATGGTTAAAAATAGTTACAGAACATCTGTAACAAGATTTCCCTCCACATAAAGACTTTATACAGTAACTTTGTGCATCAACAAACCATAGCAATAGCTTGAACTTGGGTTGACTCACTAACAAGTACGTAACTAAGGAGAAAAAATACTTGTTTCTATGAATCCGTAATATTTCATGTGTTTAGTTTACTCATTTGTGGACTAGGATGTTTAGTCTCCATTAAATTAAAATATTATATGACTGGTTGTGTGGTCGGTTTCCCTCTCTGTTGGACCACAACCTGTTTTGTCTCTTGCCTTTCCTTTCCTTTGCCTTGACTTTCTGATTTATTTCTATTCAGGTGTTTTTACTACTTTATTTTGTTTGCCCTATCACATCTTGGGAGGGGCTACTTTTAATTGCCATGCACATTGTGCAATGCTGGCTATATTCCAAGGATGTTTGAAGTCCTTGTATCTCAGTTTAGGATAAATCTTGATGACTGCTAAATTTTGCTTTTCCCTGAGTTTTGTTTGTATTTCTCTTATTTCCCTTTCCAGCATTCTACCATTCTGTTTTATTTAGGATTTGGAGGAGTTCCACTTATTCTATAAGTCTTTTTGGGTTTCTTTCCTTTTATTCCATTTTCCCTTTATAACTTTCTTTGTTTGCTGAAATTCTCTCTTCCAAAGAGAGAGGCCTTGAAAGAGTATATTAACTAAGTCTGTCCAATGGGCATGTATGGCCATCAGCCTCTCGAGTTGCCATGTGTTTTTTCTTTAAGAAAAAAGATGGAGGTTTGGGCCTATGCTTGGACTTTAGAGGGATTAATAAAATTACGGTCCATAATTCCTATTATTTACCCTTTATACCAGACCTGTTTAATCAATCAGCTGGAGCTAAATGGTTTTCCAAACTTGACCTGAGGGGGGCATATAACCTCATACGTGCTTGACAGGGTGATGAATTGAAAACTGCTTTTAATACACATGAGGGTCATTTTGAAAATCTGGTCATGCCTAAGAGGTTGACCAAGCCTGCAGCAGTTTCCAGAATTTTATAAATGACAATTTTTGTGTATAGATTTGGGGTGATCTGGATGACATATTAATATACTCACGTTCTTTAGGAGGAACACCATGAGCATGTTCAGCAGGTGCTTCAGTTTCTTCATGACAATCATTATTTACTAAGCAAGAGAAATGCCATTTTGAAGTGTAGCAGCTTCAATTTTTAGGTCATTTAGTTTCTGCTTCAGGTTTTCAGTTGGATCCCGTTAATGTACAGGCCGTCCTTGATTGGGTGCAACCAAGTAACCTTAAAGCATTGCATAGATTTCTAGGCTTTGAAAATTATTACCTGAAGTTCATTAAGAACTTTTCAGTCATAGCCAAGCATTTATCCTTCATAACTAAGAAGGGAACAGACTTTTCCTCATAGTTAGCCTGGACAGTAAATACCTTTCCCGCCCTCAGGACAGCCTTTTCTAAAACTTTAGTTCTCAGTCATCCCAATATTGACCTACCTTTCATGGTTGAAATACGCTTTTCTGCTGTGGGGATGGAGGCTGTTCTTTCACAAAAGAAGAATGGTTAACTTCATCCCTGTTCTTTTTTTTTTCCTTAGAAGTACTCTCATGCCAAATTCAACTATGATATTGATGACTGTGAACCATTGGCGGTTAAAAGAGCCTTTGAGGAATGGAGACAATAGTTGTAGGGGGCTAGACATAAGGTAACAGTCTTTACTAATCATAAAAGCCTATGTTATATTGCTGCTGCCAAGTATCTAAACACCAGACAGGCCAGGTGGGCTTTTTTCTGTGCTCGATTTGATTTCTCAGTAACTCATCTCCTCGGATCTAAAAAAGCTAAAACTGACATTTGTCTTGTAATTTTGTTCCAGAGTTAGAGAACAAAAATCCAGTTAAGATTCTTAATGAGGGAGTGGTGGTAGTTGCTCTGGGGATTGATCTCAGACAGCGCTTTCAGGAAGCTCAGGACAGTGCACTGGAGGGTTTTCTTGTAAACAAACTGTATGGTCTATGCTCTTTACACATGGGTCTTCTTGAAGAGGTGCATAATCCATTTTGAATAAGCATTTGTGTTCTTCTGCCACTATTGGTGGCAAAATGCTCAAAAGGATATTCATAAATGCAGTGTCTATGCCATGGCTAAAGCTTCTCGTCAGGCCCGAAGCAGGTCATCTCCTGCCTACAGAGATTCCATCACAACTGTGGACCCACTTGACTTTGTTACTGATTTACCTAATTGTGTGGGTGTTGGTGGATTATTTTAGCAACATGATTCACTTGGTTCCACTTATAAAATTGCCTACTGCTAAGAGCTTAACAATGTTGTTTATTTCTCATATAGGTCAACTACATGGTGTTCAAAAAACATTATTTCCAATAAAGGGGTCAATTTTTTGGTTAGTTTTTGGCATAGTTTCTGCTCCAGATTTGGTATAATTTTCTTCGGTACTAATGGACTGAATAAGAGGATGAACCAGGAGAAAAAGCACTATTTAAAGTGTTTTGTTTTATCTAATCAGGAAGGCTGGCACAGTCATGGGAGGAGAAATTTTGTTCCAAATTGATTTAAGTCTGGAGGGAGGATACATAGTTACATAGTTACTTAGGTTGAAAAAAAACCTAGGTCCATCTAGTTCAACCTTACTCTACCAGTTCTACATTTGGTCACTAAGTCATTTATAACCACCAATGTTTTGTGTACTGAGGAAATCATCCAGCCCTTTTTTAAAAGCTGTTATAGTATCTGCCATTACTACATCTTGTGGTAGGGTATTCCACAGCCTGACTGCTCTAACTGTAAAGAACCCTTTCCTAGTTGGCTGTCGAAATCGCTTTTCTTTCACTCGCAGTGAGTGCACCCTTGTCCTTAGTATTGTCTTTGGAAGAAATAAGTCATGTGCCAGTCCTTTATATTGACCACACATGTATTTATACATATAAATGAGATCTCCTCTGAGACGTCTTTTTTCTAAGCTAAACATATCTAACTTTTTCAACCTGTCATCATATGGGAGGCCTTCTATTCCTTGTAGTAGTCTAGTTGCCCGCCTTTGAACTGACTCTAACTTCTGAATGTCCTTTTTAAAATGTGGAGCCCAAAACTGGATCCCATATTCCAGATGTGGCCTTACAAGTGATTTATAGAGGGGCAACAATATGTTGGGATCACGTTATCTAATCTCTCTTTTTATACACCCTAAAATCTTGTTTGCTTTAGCAGCTGCTGCTTGACATTGAGTGCTGCTGCTCAGCTTATTTGTAATGAGAATACCCAAGTCCTTCTCCTGTTCTATAGTCCCGAGCTTACTTCCATTTAATGTATACGCAGTTATAGGATTACTCCGTCCTAGGTGCATTACTTTACATTTATCAACATTAAATCTCATTGGCCAAGTATCTGCCCATTCTGACATCTTATCCAGATCTTTTTGTAATATTGTACTATCAAGGTCAGTTTTTAATATCCTACATAGTTTGGTGTCATCAGCAAAGACTGACACTTTACTATCAATCCCATCCACAAGGTCATTAATAAAGAGATTAAAAAGAATCGGTCCTAGCACAGATCCCTGCGGAACCCCACTGCTGACTATAGCCCATTTAGAGAATGTACCATTTATGACTACTCTTTGTTTCCTATCTTTTAGCCAATTCTTTACCCAGTTGCATATAGTTTCCCCTAGTCCTTGCTTCTGGAGCTTTAGTATAAGACTATTATGTGGTACAGTATCAAATGCCTTTGCAAAGTCCAAATAAATCACATCAGCTGCATTACCAATATCCAGGATTGCACTTACCCCCTCATAGAACCCCAACAGATTGGTTAGACACGACTTATCTTTCATGAATCCATGCGGTTTGTCAGTTATTATATTATTTTCTACAATATATTTTTGCATGTCATCCCTTAAAATGCCTTCAAAAACTTTGCATACTACTGATGTCAGGCTTACTGGACGGTAGTTGCCTGGATCTACCCTCTTACCTTTCTTAAATATCGGTACCACATCAGCAATCCTCCAATCCTGAGGAACCAACCCTGTTACAAGCTAGTCTAAAAAGATGAGATACAGCGGTCTGTTGATTACGGAGCTCAATTCCCTCAATATTTGTAGATGAATGCCATCTGGCCCTAGGGATTTGTCAATGTTTAATTTACTCAGACGTAGGCGTACTTCATCTTGTGTTAAATTAATTATATCGGGTGGTGAACTTTGATTTTTCACTTTTTGAATGATCCCTGGTACAGTCAGTTCCTTGGTGTACACAGATGAGAAATGCCTATTTAATATCTCAGTCTTTTGTTTCTCCTCTTTAACTAACATGTTATTATATTTATCCTTTGTTTTCCTTTTGGCATTAATGTATTTATAAATGATTTTGGGATTTATATTAATGTCCTTGGCGATTTTTGTTTCAGTAGCTAGTTTTGCTTCTTTGATTTCTTTTTTACATTTCCTATTGATATCTTTATACTTCTGAAAAGCTATTTCTGTATTCTCAGCCTTTAAGATTTTAAACGCCCTTTGTTTTTGTTTTATTATACTTTGTACAGTCTTATTTATCCATAGTGGTTTCTTTTAATTCCTGGACATTTTATTACCAGAGGGTATAAGTTTTTTACAGGACTCTAGTAGTATATTCTTAAACTTACCCCATTTATGTTCGGTATCCCCAGTTACCATAACTTTGTCTTAATGACCTTTGACCTTTAAGCTCTTCCCTTAATTTGTTGAAATCAGCTTTCTTAAAATTCCAGGTTTTAGCATTTCCCCTTTGAAATGTTCTATTGAATATTATGTTGAAGCTTACCATATTATGATCGCTGGTGCCCAAGTGCTCCCGGATCTATAGATCTGAAATTGTATCCGGTCTATTTGACAGGACCAGATCTAGCAAATTATCTCCCCTTGTCGGTTCATCTACCATCTGAGAGAGGAAATTGTCTTGAATAGTAGATAAGAACTTACAGCTTTTAGCAGAACCAGAAGATTCTATGTTCCACTGTATGTCTGGATAGTTGAAATCCCCCATAATAAGAACCTGATTATTATTATTATTATTATTAGCTGCTTTTTCAATTTGTTCCAGCATTTCATCCTCTATTTGTTCAGGTATGTTAGGAGGCTTATAGCAAACTCCAATTAGCATTTTTCCATTATTCCCCTCCCCATGTACATTTACCCATACTGACTCTACATTGTTGCAGTTCCCCCAATGTCATCATTGAACACAGGTTTTAGGTTAGATTTTATAAATATACACACCACACCACCTTTTTTGTCTTTTCTGTCCTTCCTAAATGTAGTATAACCCTGTGTGTTTGTCACCCAGTCATGGCTTTCATCCAGCCAGGTTTCCGTAATGCCCACCACATCATAATCCATGGTTGACATAAGAGTCTCCAATTCATTCATTTTGTTTGCAAGACTTCTTGCATTTGCCAGTAGACATTTAATACTATTAACACCTTTATTACTCTTAGCCTCCCTACGTTCCTTGCATGTCCCATCCCCCCCTAATCCTTCATTGACCCCTACCATCTCACTGTCTCTATCTGCTCTATCTATCCCCTTTTTTGCTCCACTAACCTCCCCCCAGATCCTAGTTTAAAAACTCCTCCATCCACCTGACTATTTTCTCCCCCAGCACAGCTGCACCCTCCCCATTTAGGTGCAGCCCATCCCTACCGTAGAGCCTGTAGCCGACTGAGAAGTCGGCCCAGTTCTCCATGAACCCGAACCCTTCCTTCCTGCACCAATTTTTAAGCCACATATTTATCTCCCTAAGCTCCCGCTGTCTTTCTAGTGATGCTTGTGGCACTGGTAGTATTTCTGAAAACATCACCTTGGAGGTCCTGGACTTCAGCTTCTCTCCTAGTTCCCTGTAATCATTTTTAAGGACCTTCCACCTGCGTCTAACTTTGTCATTAGTACCAATGTGCACCATGACCGCTGGGTTTTCCCCAGCCCCACCCAGCAATCTGTCTATCCAATCTGTAATATGCCGAACCCGAGCACCCGGCAGACAACACACTGTTCGGCATTCACGGTCTCGGCGACAGATGACCCTGTCTGTACGCCTAATTATAAAGTCCCCCACCACCAACATTTGTCTGGGCTTTGCTGCACTCCTATTTCCCTCCTTCCTACAGCAGTTGTTTTCCTGGTTGCTAGGAGCAACGTCCTGCTGTAGTGACCCTAGTCCTGGCGCTTCATTCCTAATATCAGCCAAACAGGCATATTTACTAGGTTGTGCCAGGTCAGGACTAGGCTCCCTGACACTTTTCCCCCTATGTCTTCTAACTGTTACCCAGCTACCTACCTCTGGGTCCTGATCTTCTCCACCTCCACCCTCCTCCATATCACTCGCCCCAGCCAGAGAAAACTCAGTGAGCTCTAAACTCCTCTCCAGGTTTGCAATGCCCCTGAGTGTTGCAATCTGCTTATTTAGATGAGTTACATTGGCTTCCAAATACGCAACATGCTTGCATCGAGTGCAGACATATTCACCCTCGAACGGCTGCTCAAGGCATGCATACATCTGACAATATACACACCTGGTAGCATTGTCCATGGAGCACCTAATAAATGAGGATAAACAGTACAGTAGAAAAACAAAGGGGAAAAAATAAATAAATAAAACAATGGGAAAAGTATAAGGATAAAGTCAAACTATGTTCTTGTGTCAAACTATGAGATTGTGTTTAAACTATGCCGCACTTATCTTCAATCCCCGCACTTAGCTTCAGCACCTCGCTTGCTCTGGCTGGTTTATATAGTTCTACAAGGACTACTGGAAGCAGCCAGAAGCTTCTAGAAACAGGTGTGGCTTATACTACTGATTAAATCACAAGACAAAACTTTTTTTTTTTTTTTTGCATTTTCACAGTATCACAGAACAGACAAACACAGACACACAATTTCCTAATGAAATTAAACAATTACAGTTATCACCACTATGAGATTGTGTTAAAACTATGCCGCACTTATCTTCAATCTCCGCACTTTGCTTCAGCACCTCGCACGCTGAAATGAGTCTTTTGATGACTAGTGATTGGGCCAAAACTGAAGTAAACTGTAGAGGCAGAATGCCTTCTATCTTTAAGGTATGGGAATTTTTTGTGGTTGTCCTAGACAAATTTACAGCTTAAAGTGGCTTCTAGGAAATGTTGCGCTCAAATTTGTTGATCCTTACAGGATTACTAAAGTTTTGAATTCAGTAACAGTTAAAATTTAGCTTCCTGTACTTTGGAAAATCTACAACTCGTTCCATTCTTCCCTTCTAAAGTGATTTGAAGGGATGCTTGGTCCTCGGGATATTATTGAAGTGGATCTGGAGGAGGTTTGACAATGTGAAGACGAACGAGTCCTTGGATCCAGCGGGTTAGGAACAGTCTGCAGTATATGGTCAGGTGGAAGGGTTATGGTCCTGAAGATAACTCCTGGGTCAATGTGAAAGACCTTTATGCATATCATTTGATAAGAGAATTTCTATTAGTATTCTTAGTAGGTGGGGGTTTCTGATTCTCCAGTGGCCTCTCATAAAAGGGTGGTTACTGTTATGGATCAACTCCGTAGCTCAATCCAGTGACCTCTGGTTGTGTGGTCAGTTTCCCTCTCTGTTGCACCACAGTCTGTCTTGTCTCAGACCAAATTGTGTTTGTTCTCTTGTCTACTTTTTTTTACCTTGCCTTTTTGTTTTATTTCTATTCAGGTGTGTTCACTTTCTCGTTTTGTTTGCCCTATCACATCTCGGGGGCTATTTAACTTGCAATGCACATTCCTGCAGTGCTGGCTATATTCCATGGCTGATGGATGTTTGAAGTCCTTGCACCTCAGTTTAGGATAATCTTTCTGAATAATTGCATTTTCTTTCCCTATGATTTGTTTCTGTGTTTCCCTTTCCAGTGTTCTCCTATTCTGTTTCATTTAGGCCTTTAAGAGGTTACACTAAGTTTGTAAGTCTTTTTGGGTTTATTTCAGTTTCCTTCACCTATCTCTTTAGCCCTATGTCTCACCCTCTGCCTGTGTACAGTTTTATGTTTATTGGTATTTTATGTTACATTTGGTTTATTGTTTAGAGTGCAGTTAAGAAAACTCATGGTCAGCTTATGTTGATTGGGGATGTCATTGCGTAATTTTAGGGTCCAAACCTCTGCGGTCAGGCATGGACAAAATAAGGTGAGATATAGGGTACTCCTAGTCTGTATATGGACCTGTGGTTCACATCTCCCCTGGTTTGTTCATCCCTATGTGAGTGGAAGGGCTTAATCATAGCATACAGTAATGAACAGAAGTATAAACAAGACAGACATCTCATGATGTAAATAAACAAGATATTTCTATTTGAAATGCCTTTTTTTCAGATATTTTCCTTATCAGGTTATATGGTTTTATGTATTTATTATGTTGTTGGATATATCACCCTGCTTATGACCTACACCAGTGTTCCTCAACTCCAGTCCTCAAGGCCCACCAACAGATCAGGTTTTCAGGATTTCCTCAGTATTGCACAGGTGATGGGTTTTCAGGATTTCCTCAACATTACACAGGGAATAATTCCATCTGTTCAATACTAAGGAAATCAAGAAAACCTGATATGTTGATAGACCTGGAGGACTGGAGTTCAGAAACCATGGCGTACACCATTTCCCTAGAGATGATACATAAAATAATTTAAGCCTGAATACTTTCCTAGTAGTAGTAGGTTTTGAAAACTGCTAGACAACATTTTTAAGTGCTCTAAATATGCATATCTGGAAGTAATAAAACACTAATTCCAATACATGTAATATAATAATAATGTAATATTTTTTTAGCATTGAACTGTCCTGGTGTGTATAATGTCTTTAAAGGGAACCTGTCAGCAGGTTTTTGCTATGTAATGTGAACACAGCATGCTGCAAGGGTTAAATCATAGAATTTAGGGATGAATGTATTGTTAAGGTTAATCTGTTGTTTATTTCCTATATATGTTTAACTAACAGGACTTCTCATTGCTCGGACTGCAATGTCAAGCACATGGCAGTACGATACGCCCCCTCCTATAATTAACACTTCACTGTCAATCCTCATTCTCTATTGAAAGCCTGGTTTTAGCGGGACAGCTCTGCTAGATAACTAAATCTAAAAATTTGTATTATTTGATTTTGTAAAGCCTGCTTTACACCTTGCAATTATGCATACGATATCGTATGCGATCGTACCCACCCCCATCGTATGTGCAGCAGGTTAAATTTGTTGACCGTGTCGCACAAACCATTATTTCCCGTCACACGTACTTACCCTTCCATACAATCTCGATGTGGGCGGCGAACATCCACTTCCTGGAGTGGGAGGGACGTTCGGCGTCACAGCGACATCATGTGGCAGCCGGCCAATAGAAATGGAGGGGCGGAGATGAGCGGGACGTAAACATCCCTCCCACCTACTTCCTTACGCATTGCCGGTGGGAGCCGCGGGACGCAGGTAAGATCTGTTCATCGTTCCCGGGGTGTCACACACTGCGATGTGTGGTACCTCGGGAACATTGAACAACCCGACGTGCAATTTTATGGAAATGAACGATGTGTATTCGATGAACGGTTTTACATTCAATCGCAATCGCACGTAGCTGTCACACGCTACAACAATACTAACAATGCCGGATGTGCGTCACTTACGACGTGACCCTGCCGACACATCGTTAGATTTGTTGTAGCGTGTAAAGCCTGCTTTAGAATAGCTGCATTCAATAAGCTAAGTGATACATCATTTCTATTCAGGATATCTTTGCCTACATCATGCTGCTGTCAGATGAGGTATCAAAAACCTGCTGACAGATTCCCTTTAAAGTTGCTGTATCATTCGCTTGAAGATGTCAATGACTGTGTATTCCTAAAATGGTATGATTATTTATTACATGTACAGTAGGTATTGTATTAATATAATTTCATCACTATGTGACCTATGTGTGTATCGGGATTATTACTGAACTAGTACAGTATGTCCTTTTTAATATTACAATGATACATTTCTACATAAGAGAAAATGATATATAAGAATGGATATGGCTTCATAAACTAGTAAAAACCTATAATTAACTTAAAGGCTATGGACACCTTTGACATAGAGGGGTTTTCTTTAGTGAAAAAAAATTGCATTTAAGACTAACCATAATTTAAATTTGTATTTCACAAATCAATAGTACATGTGAAAATAAGCAACTTTGTAATATATAGTATCTTATCAGAGAAATCTGCTTCTTCCTTTGCCAGGACCAATCATCACATTTCAAAATTCTCAATCCACAGTTAAAATCTGTATTCAGTGGATACAGATTTTTACATTTCTGAGATAGTAAATGGCAGTTATCACAGGTACACTTCAACTGTGACAGACAGAAAACAAAATCCCATTGTATGATTTTTAAATAAATAATTAGCATTTTATTGCATGTAATATTGCATGAATTCTGCTCTCACAGAATTGTTATTTTTTCTTTAAGACGTCCTTCTACTCTGCACTCTTTACCTGTATTAATTACACCTGTTTGAACCTGTTACTTGTATAAAAAACTCCTGTCCACATAATCAATCACACTCCAACCTCTCCACCATGACCAAGACCAAAGAGCTGTCTAACAACACCAGGGACAAAATTGTAGACCTGCATAAGGCTGGTATGGGCTACAAGACAATAGGCAAGAAGCTTGGTGAGAATGCAACAGCTGTTGGCATCATTATTAGAAAATAAAAAAAAAACACAAGATGACTGTCAATTTTGTGCAGACTGGGGCTCCACACGAGATCTCACCTTGTGGGATAAGGATGATTCTGATAAAGATCAGGAATCATCCCAGAACTACACGGGATAACCTGGTCAATGACCTGAAGAGAGAGGGAGACCACAGTCTCAAATATTACCACACTATGCTGTCATGGATTAAATCTTGCAGGGCATGCAAGTCCCCCAGTTCACCCCAACACATGGCCAGGCCTATTTGAAGTTCACAATCACCAACTGGATGTTCCAGAGGAGGCATGGGAAACAGTCATGTGATCAAATGACATCAAAATAGAACTCCACTTGCCCTGTTTGGAGAAAGAAGAAAGATGAATACAACCTCAAGAACACCATCCCAAACATGAAGCATGAGGGTGGAAACATAATACTTTGGGGGTGCTTTTCTGCAAAGGGGACAGGATGACAGCACCGTATTGAGAGGAGGATGGATGGGGTCATGTATTGCGAAATTTTGACCAACAATCTCTTTCCCTCAGTAACAGCATTGAAGATAAGTCATGACTGGGACTTCCAACATGATAATTACTCGAAACACACAGTCAGGACAACTAAGGAGTGGCCATGTAAAAAACATTTCAAGGTCCTGGAGTGTCCTAGCCAGTCTCCAGACCAGAACCCAATAGCAAATCTGGAGAGAGCTGAAACTGAATGTTGCCCAGCGACAGCCTCGAAATCTGAAAGTTGTGGAAAAGATCTGTATGGAGGAGTGGGCCAAAATCCCTGCTGCAGTGTGTGCTAACTTGGTCAAGAACTACAGGAGATGTCTGACCTCTGTAACTGCAAACAGAGGTTTCTGTACCAAATATTAAGTTCTGTTTTTCTATTGTATAAAATACTTATTTTATGCAATAGAATGCAAATTAATTATTTAAAAATCATACAATGTGACTTTCAGTATTTTTTTATTCTGTCTATCACAGTTGAAGTGTACCTACTATAAAAATTCCAGATCTCTCCATTCTTTGTAGGTGGGGAAACTTACAATATCGGCAGTGTATCAAATACTTATTTCCCACACTCTATATAGTGTTTCTGTAAACAGAAGAGGGATGAAGAGGGAGGAGCTCTGCCTCCAGCTCCTTTTATCTACATAGACTTTCATCGGCAGTAACTGTCCTCTCCTAGCTCAGTCATATAAAATTCTTTCTTCACTGAATCCAGATTTTACAAAGTAATTGAGCATTTTGAAAATAATAGATCAGTCCTGACAGTAAAAGAAGCAAATTTCTCCAATACGATATATTAGAACGTTTTTTATTTTCATGTGTACTATTAATTTATGAAATAAAAATCAAATCTGCAGTTATTCTTTAAATTTCAGTCTCTAATATCTGTTCCTTCATTCATTTTTGGACCCCCTGGTATGCATTTTACAGCCTGAATCAAGTTTAAGATTATTCTGCTTTGGCAGTGACCCCAACTTGATATAGGCTACATGTGACGTCTGTGTGTATACATGATGCTGAAGTCTTCACTAGCTTTCATGTATCAATACAGCTCCAATGCTGTACCTTTATCTCCATATGCTGTCCTTCTTGTTTTACAGCCTGTTTAATCTGCCCTCCCTGAGAAACTTCCCCCCATTCCACTGCAGATCTGTGTACAACTCCCTTCTTTATGCTACCTTTAAGGCCTGTTTTATATGTCAGTGAAAAAAACAGACATTTTTCACTGAAGTATTAAAAACGTATATGTCCCTCTGTGTGCCGTGATTCAGGGTACACGTGGGTTCTACATATGCTAGCTGTGATCCGTGATAGCACATGGCGATAAACTCACCTGTCCCCGCTCCTGCTGTCTGTGGTGCTGAAGTCTCCTGGATGCTGTGTCCGGCCGCTGTCTCTCACTGCTGCAGCTACTTCCAGGTCAGCTGTGCAATGCATAACTGCATATGCATGAGAATAATAAGCCAGCTTGGAAGCATAGCGGAGACAGCAGCTCCGGACAAGGTGAGTATGAAAAGCTTTTTATTTTCAATGTCCGTGTTTTTCTGGTACGTTTTTCATGGATCACAACATAGTGTAGTCTGTGGGACATCAGTGATGCCAGAAAAAAATGGACATGTCTCCATGCGGAAATCAAGGACACGCATGTCCGCCGCAAGGAGACATGGTCAGTGAAAAATCACTGATGTGTGTGCAGACCTATTGATTTTAATGGGTCTGCATATGTCTGTGATTCTGGTACATATAAAAACTGTCACATACGTACAAGAATCCCTGACGTATGAAAGAGGACTTAGGCCTCTTTCACACATCAGTGATTCTGGTACATATGTGACAGTTTTTAAACATACCAGAATTGCAGACATATGCAGACCCTTTAAAATCAATGGGTCAGCACACACATCAGTCATTTTTCACTGACCGTGTCTCCATGGGGTGTACACACGTGTCCATGATTTCCGCGCAGAAACATGTTGGTTTTTTTTGCATCACTGATGTCCCGCGGATCACACTATGGTGTGATCAGTGAAACACGTACCAGAAAAACATGTACATTGAAAATAAAAAGCTTTATATACTCATCTTTTCCGGCGCTGCTGTCTCCAGCCACTGCTGTCTCTGCTTCTCATTATTTTCATGCATTTGCATTTATGCACAGCTCAGCTGACCCGGAAGTAGCTGCAGTGGATGACAGCAGCGGCCGGAACCACAGCAGAGCCTAAGACTGCAGTGCTACAGACAACAGGAGCGGGGAAAGGGGAGTTTATCTCCATGTACAATCACGGATGACGTATCACGAATCACGGATAGCACATTGATAACTCACGTGTGCCTTGAATCATGGCACATGGAGGAACATATGCGTTTTCAACACGTCAGTGAAAAACGTCTGTGTTTTTCACTGATGTGTGAAACGGCCTAAGGCCTGTTTCACACGTCAGTGATTCTGGTACGTTTGTGCTTTTTTTTCTACGTACCAGAATCACTGACATACGCAGACCCATTATAATCAATGGGTCTGCTCACACATCAGTGATTTTTCACTGACCGTGTCTCCGTGCGGCATACCCGTGTGTCCGTGATTGCCACACGGAGACATGTCCATTTTTTTCTGGCATCACTGATGTCCCACGGACCACGCAGTGGTGTGATCTGTGAAACACATGCCAGAAAAAAACGTGCATATAAAATAAAAATAATTTTTACTCACCCGGCTCAAGCGACGCTCTCTGCAGCCTGTTCTGCCTGCTGCTTTTCAGCCGGCTCATTACTGTCATGCATATTCATGAATGCACGACACAGCCGACCTGGAAGCAGCTGCTGCGGGGGTCAGCGATGGCCAGATGCTGCACCGCGGGAGCCTTCAGCACCATGGAGAGCGGGAGTGAGCACAGGTGAGTTAATCTCTATGTGAAATCACGGACCACGGAGAACGGAGCCCGGATTGCACATAGACAACCCATGTGTGCCGTGAATCACGGCACACGGAGGGACATGTGCGTGTTTTACACGTCAGTGAAGAACGTCTGTGTTTTTCACTGACATGTGAAATGGGCCTAAGGCCCCTTTCACACGTCAGTGATTCTGGTACGTTTGTGCTTTTTTTAAAACGCACCAGAATCACTGACATACGCAGACCAATTCTAATAAATGGGTCTACTCACACATCAGTGATTTTTCACTGAACGTGTCTCCGTGCAACGTGCACGCATGGCCGTGATTCTGCACAAGAATTCTGAGACAAGTCAGTTTTTATCTGGCATCACTGATGACCCACGAACCACGTGGTGTGATCTGTGTGTGATCAGTGAAACACGTACCAGATAATCACGGCCATATTAAATATTAAATATTTTCAACTTACCTTCCCTGCGATTCGCTGTGCCTGCTCCGCTCTCGGCAGCTCCTGCCTGGCTCATGAATATTCATGAGAGCAGGAAAACCCAACCAGGAAGTAGGTGCTAAGAGCGGTGGGTGGACGCTGGAGACCCGAGGAGATCAGCACCATGGACAGCAGCAGTGAAGGCAGGTGAGTAATGTCCATATGCAATCACGGATCACGGATTGCACATGGACAACCCACGTGTGCCGTGGCTCCGTTCTCCGTGGCCCGTGATTGCACTTAGAAAACTACTCACCTGTGCGCGCTCCCGCTGTCCATGGTGCTGATCGCTCCCGCGGTGCAGCATCCGGCAGGCGCTGACCCCCGCAGCAGCTGCTTCCGGGTCGGCTGTGTCGCGCATAATCAATATGCGCGACAATAATGAGCCGGCTCAGAAGCAGCAGGGAGAACGGGCTGCAGAGGACATCGCTGGACGCCGGGTGAGTTAAAATGTTTTTTATTTTAAAAGCGCGTTTTTTCTGGCACGTGTTTCACGGACCCCACCACTGCGTGGTCCGTGGAACATCAGTGATGCCAGAAAAAAATCGACATGTCTCCGTGCGGCAATCACGCACACGTGGGTACGCCGCACGGAGACACGTGCAGTGAAAAATCACTGACGTGTGAGCAGACCCATTCATTATAATGGGTCTGCGTATGTCAGTGATTCTGGTAGGTTTAAAAAAAAGCACAAACGTACCAGAATCAATGACGTGTGAAAGGGGCCTAACACTGAGAAAAAGGAGACAGAAGCAGAAAAAGCCATCAGGAGCAGGAGTTTGATGGATGTATATCTTCTTTTGCAGATCAGACAACGTACTTAAAGAACTTACAGACGATCTGCAACAGAAAATTGTGGAATACATAAATAAAGACTATTTAGAACTCTACTTATCTTTGTGTTTAGGTAGTATGTCAAAAATTAAAAATAAATTCTTTGCAATGGTATCAATTTCCTTTAGACACTTATTCACACCTTATAATCTTTATTATGGTGGATCCTATTTGTTATGATTATATCTACAGATTGACAATGTGATTCTATTTTCCTGGTGCAATTTTAATTCTGATTCAGTGCAAATTCTGTGATTTAACTCAGAGTTTCTAAATGGAAGTAATTCCCTATTAATAAAATACATGTTAGTATGCACCAAGAATACTCCATCTAATAAAGGGAAAATCAAGAATGAATTCCCTATATAGTTCTTTACATAGCTACAGTATATATGGGCTAAGCATCATTACAAAGCCCTTTTACTTTTTTTCTGGTCTGCATTGGTGTTGCCTAGCTTAAAAATAAAAAAAAGAAAAAAAAAAACACGTTAATGATCATATACTTGTTTTTTTTTCTAAAGATGATAGAAAATTAAAATCACAGAAACAATAGCTATTGATATCTCTGCATCATAATACCACATTAACAAAGAAATGAGCAACAGAATTCTGCAGGAAAACCATTGAGGTTTAAAGAATTGTTCTGTCTCCATGTCCATTAAATCATTTAGTGTTGAGACTGGCAGCTATGGTTCCAATTAGTGCCAATTGTGATGTTGATTTTTCATCGTGTGGACACCTGCCCACTTAAATTGAACTGAGACCACCAACTCATATTACATAGGCAACTTAATGGCTATCAAAAAGATTTTCCTCGAACAATGGATTAATCAAGGGAAGTTTTGATAGGCAGTGGTTTCACACACTTTATGCAGAATTATAAATCACTGAATGCTTTCTACAGCGCTGGGCATGTGGATTGATATCCCCAATTCATAAATATCTATGTTAGAATTATCAAAAGATTCCCTGGAGTTTCTTGGTATAGGTATTACTGTTTTGGAGAAACAAAAAAGAAAATATTTGACATTTTATTGTATTCAAGATTTTGGAAATAAATGTGTTGTATTTATTAATCCGCATGTGTTGTATTCAAGAGGTCAATAGTCCCCAACGTTATACAATGTTTTGAATGTTGGAACTTTACTGGCCAGGACTCTTTAGGATTTTCCTTACTTGTCTATTTTTTAATGCGGGATTCATAACCTTTCCGCTCATCTTGCCCGGTTGATTTGATCTCCATGCACTACTCCATTAAGCCATAGTTTCCATAACATACTCTGAAGAGGGCTATAAAGCCTGAAACAGTTGTATGCTGGGTCGTATAAGGAGCTCTCCACAGCGCTCTCCACAATTAGAAAAAAATGTGATTGATAACGCAGGCTGAAATGGGAAATGACATGCCTTAACTGCTGCCAAGCAGCTTTTCTCATTTTCTGCACTCAGAATTGAGCCAATCCAGCTTTGAGCGAAATAGCTGAGTCATTTGAGACAGACTGGTTGATAGAGATATACTGCTTAACAGAACTGTCCTTTCACATCGAGTCGCCAAGTGTAGCTTTCATAGCAACCAAGCTTTCTCAGATTGTTATAGTCATCATCTCAAGGTTAAATGGCTGATGAGCGAAGGGCTAAGAATGGCCAAAAAAGCCTTGCAATGCTCAAACAGCCAATTTCTACTTCTGTGGTTGTCCAAGATAAAAATAAAATGTGTTGTTTACCATACAAAAAGCAAAGCTATTCCTGTCAATGAGGCGCATCTTGTATTGTACCCTAGTTAAATAGATGGTGATGTGCAAACCCAAGTACAGACAATGACAAGGATGGGGCTGTTTCTAATAAAAAAAGCAGAGTCTCTTTTTTAGATACTAGACAACTTTGCAATGCTACAGACTAATGGAATCTTTTCTAAAGTGAATCTGTCAGCAGGTTTTTACTATGTGGTAAAAAGATTTTTTATATATGTACATACATATATGAGAAACGGGTTTATGCCGCGCTAAAGAAACACTATTTCCAGGGTATTAACTTTAGATCTCTTCTTTATTACAATTCCAACGCGTTTCAGAGACATAAACCGTCTCCTTCTTCAGGGAAAAGAGAAAATGTACACACAGTATGCAGACCAGTTGGTTATATAGGAGTCCATTTAAGCCACGTTGAGCACAGTGACGTCAATGCTCTCATGGTAACAGCATGACTCATGAGCACGTGAAGACTGCAGAGGAAATGTGTTAACATTTAAAAAAACTACAGAGCATCTGAACTTTTTCAAACACTAAAAATGACTGAAAAAATAATAAATGAAAAAAAATAATAAATGAAAAAATAATAAAATTGCAATGAAATGATAAATAAAAATATATATATATTGAATTTGTTTGGTTCTTTTCAAAGCGCGTCAATGTGATGATGGACAAAAATAACTGTTGAATGTGATACTAGAACCCAAAGAGGAGAAGTACTTTTCTAGGTTCAGACTCAAAGTGGTTTGTAATCATCCATTACTCCATGGCTGACTGCTTATTGGAGATGGGAAAGTCAAACAGCTACTAAATAAATAATGCCGCAGTGAGGGGTTCAAAGGTATAAAGTCATGATGTGCAAATGCGCTGGTATAAAAAGAGATGTGCATATAAATGCTATCAAAAAACACCAGAAATTACAGGTATTAATGTGCAAAATGACAAATGTGTCAGTTTAATAAAGGAATGTGCATTTAAAATACCATCACAAAAACTAAGATGTGAAAATTCTGATTAGAAATGTTTAATAGTGTGACGTGCAAATGACAAAAACTAATGATTTGATAAGAGTGTATATAGATGCTGGCAAACCAAGAAACTTCCGAGGGATTCCTAGAAAGCAGGGGCCGTGAACTTAGAGTGAAAGGAGAGCGCCTGCGCAGAGACACTAAGCTAGTTCTCAATGAGAACCAGGGTGAAACGGGTTCAACCCGTGGGAAATTAGAGAAGGCACATGCGTGAAGACGCAGTGAAGGTAACTCGGGTTCAGATGCCGCACCAGCAACCTGAGTTCAAAGGAAAAAAAGCCTGCGAAACATGTGAAAAAGTGAATCGATGGATAAGATGAAAAGATGTAGTGCAATGACTATTGTTATAAAGAAAATAAACCAAACATCTTATAGGTTTTTACTATGTAAGCTTAAGCCAGCATGCTGCAAGGGTTAACACAGAGAATTTAGGGGTGCATGTTTTGTCACTGTTTGTTCTGTTGTTTAACCCCTTCAGCCCCCGGGCACTTTCCGTTTTTGCGTTTTTGTTTTTTGCTCCTTTTCTTCCGAGAGCAGTAACTTTTTTATTATTCCGTCAATCTTGCTATATGAGGACTTGTTTTTTGCGGAACGAGTTATACTTTTAAATGAAACCATAGGTTTTACCATATATTGTACTGGAAAACAGCAAAGAAATTCCAAGTGTGGAAAAACTGCAAAAAAAGTGTGATCGCACAATAGTTTTTGGGATGTTTTATTCACCGTGTTCACTATATGATAAAACTGATGTATCTATGTGATGTCTCAGGTTGGTGCGAGTTTGTAGACACCAAACATGTATAGGTTTACTTGTATCTAAGGGGTTAAAAAAAATTCACAAGTTTGTCCAATAAAAGTGGCGCACGTTTTGCGACATTTTCCGAAACACGTAGGGTTCTTATTTTTTGGAATCTATGGCTCAGTGATGGCTTATTTTTTGCGTCTCGAGCTGACGTTTATAATGGTACCATTTTTGCGCAGATGCTACGTTTTGATCGCCTATTATTGCATTTTGCGTAAAACTTGCGGCGACCAAAAAATGTAATTTTGGCGTTTGGAATTTTTTTGCCACTACGCCGTTTACCAATCAGATTAATTGATTTTATATTTTGATAGATCGGGCATTTCTGAACGCGGCGATACCAAATATGTGTATATTTATTTATTTTTTAACCCTTTAATTTTCAATGGGGGGAAAGGGGGGTGATTTGAACTTTTAGGTTTTTTGTTTTTTTTTTTAGTTTTTAAAACTTTTTTTTTTACTTTTTTTTTTATTTTACTAGTCCCCCTAGGGGGCTATAGCGATCAGCAATCCGATCGCTATTATGTATCTGCTGATCCCAGCTATACAGCTGTAAACAGCAGATTCAGTCACTTTGTTTTTCCCTCTGCTCTCGGCCGAGGGAAAATGAAAGTGAAACATCATAGCTGCAGGCGTCATCACATGACCCTGTGCTACGATGGCAACCACCGATAGTCACGTGATAACACACGTGACTTCTGGTGGGGGCGGCGGTAAGTAAAAAACATGGCCGCGCGCATTTAGATCTTGCTGCCAGACTTTGGCAGCAAGATTTAAGGGGTTAATGGCCGCGGGTGGAAGCGATTCCACACGCGGCTAGCAGGCACACATGTCAGCTGTTGAAAACAGCTGATATGTGTGCCGACCGCCTGCCAGCGGCAGGGGGCGGGGCTTAACGGGACACGATCCTTGACGGATAGATCCGTCCAAGGTCGTGAAGGGGTTAATTGCTATGTTTGTTTAAGCAGCAAGACCCTTATTATTGCGTGTACTGCAAAGTCACCCGTATGGCAGTTCGGCATGCCCTCTCTAAAGATTGACACATTACGGTAAATGTACAATCTCTATAGGGAAACTGGTGTGGGCGAGACAGCTCCCTCAGCTCTGCCACATGACTAAAGCTAAAAATTCTGAGTGTGTCAGAACGGTTTCAAACAGTAATCTAAGTGATACATTGTTGGATTCAGGATCTCTTTGCATATATTATGCAGCTCTCAGATGAGGTAGCTAAGACCTGCTGACAAATTCCCTTTAAGATCCTACAAAAAACTTTGTTAATGCTATATTTTAATGGAATAATAATTTTAATGAAATCTTACTGAAAAGGAGCTTGAAACAAAGTGAATGTTCATCTCATAACAGTTTGAGAAAAAACAATAATGGAGTTGGCTCATCAACACTTTCTCCTGTTTTGAAGAAAATATAGCTGGAATAAAATGTGCCATATTCATTAAGAGGAGCATGGGACTTAATAAATTGGAGCCACAGTCAGATATCCACTCCTACTATAACTCACTTTACTTACTGGTGGCCACATTCCTTCCACTAAGCTCAAAAACCTTTTGGAAAAATGTCAGAGCGGGCATAAATAACCAAATGTTTTAACTAATGGGACGTGGGTTTTTTTAAACTTACTTTTCTTTTATCTTGCAGTATGTGCTGATGTTTTTGTACCAAATTAATCAAAGTGTTCATGAATTTTGCTCAATTTTTACTTAAATTTTTTTAATATTTTCCAAAATTATACAAAAAATGCTCAGTAATTTTTGGTGTACATAAAATCTGGAGAGAATTGGAGCACATTTGTGACAAATTAGGAATAAATAAGGTATGCAATAAAATGCATAATACCTTAGAAAGGCAGATATTCGAGCAGTGTACAGTATGTATATTTTAGTAATGGGTGGTAAAGCAAGCTTAGAAGGTCTATAGATGTTTAACCAAGTGTAACACTGCACTCTGTGATATGTATTAGCATTTGGACACTTTCAAATTTTTGATAAATTGATGTGACAACGTTAACGTCTAAATTCTCAGTATTTCAAGGTCCAATAAATTTGAAAAGTGACTTTAATGAAAGTGCATATTTTTAGCTATGTATGCCTATGGATTAAGGCAAAGCTTTGTAGTTTTCTAATAACAAAAATGAGCCACATAGGTTTGTGTAGATGGATTTATTGCTTTCTTTCATCTATTTCCTGGAAACTAAGAAAATATGTAAACGTATTGTAAAATATTAAGTACACTGTGTTTTCTTTTTTTATGGGCATATTTTTTTAACATGTTTTTTATTTTCTTTGGGAAATGTTTTAATACTTTATGTGTAATATTGAGTTTTTAGTATAGTATCTACACTGGAGATCAAAATTAGAGAATAACACACAAATGTTCCTAAATGTTAAGGTCATTGTGCAGTCCTATGTGATTATATCCTAACATGAGTAAGCTAGCAGTATTTTAAGCTTATTTCATAAATTACATTTTTTTCAAAAGGACATACAAAGTAAATGAGGTAAATGAAACAATTAATGATCAAAATTAGAAAAGACTTTCAGATACCTGTAAGATATTGGTGCTAATCTGACACCTGGTGCTAATTTCCTTAATTATCTGACAAACCCCATTTAACTGGCAACATAACTTTCCAGTTTGCACTGACTTTGCAAAAATAGCATGACGTTCCAAAGTGACTGAAACCCTCCGGCAGCAGGTTGTCCATTTGAAGGCCAAAGAGGTGATCCTATTACCAATAGCAAGAAAAGTTGGTCTTTCCAAGACTGTGATTTCAAGAATATTGCATCTTTACAATATAACAAACTCTTTCAAGTCCCCCAAGAAGGCTAGTCACCCTCGAAAGACAAATACAAGACAGGACAGGATAATGCATAGACTCTCCATTGGTAATCATTTCAACACTACAGCTGGATGATACGCACTCAACGTCGGGGGATGGCCATACTGCAGCGATGTAGAAGCGTACCCACTGGATCACAGGGGGAACCCAGCCTTCCCCTTTAATAAGAGAGAGGCTTGACTAAGCACCCGCTGCGATGCGGAACACCAGGTGCCACTCCCAGGGCATCGACCGGGACTGTGGCAGCTGAATGGTGGAGCATGACAGCAGCACTGGGAGAACAGAAACTCAGAGCAGCATAAGGGGCACAGTCCTGAGGAGAAATGTACAGGACAGGTGCCAGCAGACACAGGACATCAGGCATGAGACACCAGGTGCAGGATGTCAGGCACGAGTTATCAGGTACAGGACATCAGGTGGCACCGATCAACAGGCACAGGTCATCAGTTGGTCCCGGTTATCATTAAATGGATAGAAGGTATTCACACCAGTGACTATGTGAGGGGAATATATGGAAAGCAGAAACTGCTGTGTGAATACTGTCATGAAAAATCCAATAGCTATATGTAGGATTGAAAATATTAAAAATGGAATCTGCATTACTGCCATGAACATATGAATAAAGAGAAATTTAGCTATTGAATTGATCAATGCAACAGAGCCCCAACACTACGCCAAAGTATTTCTCTACGTTGGGGTCCCTAGCTCGTGTGTGTCCTCTCATGCAGTTAAAAAACTTACCGTGTATGTAAAGCTGAGACCCAGGCTATGTATGCGTATGATGTGGCAGGTGTGGGTGGGGCCGGGTTCACAAACGAAAGACTACAAATGAATCAGGAAATAACGTCTGGAACTCCATTCTGAGTCTGAACTGGGTGCAAAAAACCTAAAAAAAAAATACATTAAATGGAGAGAAGGTATGCACACCAGTGACTATGTGAGTGGAATATATGGAAAGCAGAAACTGCTGTGTGAATACTGTCATGAAAATACTTTCATGAATACTGCCATGTTGCATTGATCAATTCAATAGCTAAATTTCTCTTTATTCATATGTTCATAGCAGTAATGCAGATTCCATTTTTCATATTTTCAATCCTACATATAGCTATTGGATTTTTCATGACAGTATTCACACATCAGTTTCTGCTTTCCATATATTCCCCTCACATAGTCACTGGTGTGCATACCTTCTCTCCATTTAATGTAGGGTTTTTTTAGGTTTTTTGCACCCAGTTCAGACTCAGAATGGAGTTCCAGACGTTATTTCCTGATTGGCCCCGGTTATCAGGCACGGATCATCAGTTGGATGAAGATATCAGGTGGCACAGGTCATCAGCTGGAATAGGTCATCAGGCGGCTCCAGTCATCAGGCATGAGTTATCAGCTGGTACAGGGCATGAGGTGGCACTGGTCATCAGGCTTGGTGTACAGGTCCTGAAGCCAGGACCTCAGGCATAACCTAAAGCGAGATGACACCGACACAGCAGGTACTTCCAGACTCAGGTTGAAAATGTAAACATGATTTATTCACAGGATACAGCAGGACAAGGGTACATAACATGGCAGGATAACAGGAAACACAACAGGACATTAAATACTAAACACACGGGCTAGACTGGAGTCTAAAGCTGGTGTCACACACAACGACAACGACGTCGCTGCTACGTCACCATTTTCTGTGACGTTGCAGCGACGTCCCGTCGCTGTCGCTGTGTGTGACATCCAGCAACGACCTGGCCCCTGCTGTGAGGTCGCCGGTCGTTGCTGAATGTCCAGCTTCATTTTTTGGTCGTCACTCTCCCGCTGTGACACACACATTGCTGTGTGTGACAGCAAGAGAGCGACGAAATGAAGCGAGCAGGGAGCAGGAGCCGGCGTCTGGCAGCTGCGGTAAGCTGTAACCAGCGTAAACATCGGGTAACCAAGGGAAGACCTTTCCCTGGTTACCCGATATTTACCTTCGTTACCAGCCTCCGCCCTTGCTGCCAGTGCCGGCTCCTGCTCTGTGCACATGTGGCTGCAGTACACATCAGGTAATTAACCAGATGTATACTGTAGCAAGGAGAGCAAGGAGCCAGCGCTAAGCAGTGCGCGCGGCTTCCTGCTCTCTGCACTGTGACATGTAGCTGCAGCACACATCGGGTTAATTGGTTAATTAACCCGATGTGTACTGTACCTAGGAGAGCAAGGAGCCAGCGCTAAGCGCGGCTCCCTGCTCTCTGCACTGTGACATGTAGCTGCAGCACACATCGGGTTAATTAACCCGATGTGTACTGTACCTAGGAGAGCAAGGAGCCAGCGCTAAGCGCGGCTCCCTGCTCTCTGCACATGTAGCACAGCGACGTTATGATCTCTGCTTCTGCTGTGTTTGACAGCTAAGCAGCGATCATAACAGCGACTTACAAGGTCGCTGTTACGTCACCGAAAATGGTGACGTAACAGCGACGTCGTTGTCGCTGTCGCTTAGTGTGAACCCAGCTTAAGAACATCCTGGAATAGGAGTAGGGATAGGAGGTGTGTGGCTGCGCCCCCTAGGATGGAGAGGAGTAAACCCCACACAACAAGTGCAGGACCTAGAGCCTAGGCGGAAGCAGAGCCAACAATCAAATGGGCATCCACGGGGGACCGAGCCGGGGAATGCACTTACACGTGGACAGCAGAGAAGAGGGAAGCAGGTACACTGCGCAAAGTGCAGAGGAGTACCAGCATATTAGGAGAGCCAGCGCTACACTGACACTACCGTGGGCATCCACGGGGGGGACGAGCTAGGGACTGCACCACAGGTGGTTGGCAGAAAGGAGGGAGACCAAGGGCACTGCGCGAGAAGGCAGAAGAGCGCCAGAATACTAGGGGAGTAGGCACTACACTTGAATTGCTCACTAGTTCAGCATTGAATTTGATTGTTGATTTTTCTTTTTTGGTCCTTAAGAAGGTGACTTGAGCACTGAAATGCATTGACCTATGGAGCAAAACATTTTTATTATCAAATCAACAATCTTTTTTACTCCTTCTTGTGACAGTGCGGCATTAACTCACACTTCTTCTCTCCAGCACTGAAGATACATGAGGACCCAACATAGAATATGTTATTATGTTCTAAGTCAGAAATGGGTTAACACCCTAGTAAAAACCCATTTGTCTTACTAGAGTGAATTATAACATCCAAAAATGTAGATTCAATAGTCAGATGGTAACATTTCTTTTTTACTATAGCAGTCTCTATTGCTCTAGTTGAAGACTGGCTCAAGCATTAACTTTAGTGAAGCTAGAAGACTATGCTCATAATTACATAGTTACATACACTACAGTTCAAAAGTTTGGGGTCATCCAGACAATTTTGTCTTTTCCATGAAAAATCATACTTTTATTTATCAAATGAGTTGCATAAGGAATATAAATTATAGTCCAGACATTAACAAGGTTAGAAATAATGATTTTAACTTGAAATAAAAATTTTCTCCTTCAAACTTTGCTGTCATCAAAGAATGCTCCCTTTGCAGCAATTCCAGCTTTGCAGATCTTTCTAGCTGTTAATTTGCCGAGGTAATCTGGAGATATTTCACCCCATGCTTCCAGAAGCCCCTCCCACAAGTTGGATTGGCTTAATAGGCACTTTTTGCGCACCATATGGTCAAGCTGCTCCCACAACAGCTCAATAGGGTTGAGATCTGGTGATTGGGCTGGCCACTCCATTACAGATAGAATACCAGCTGCCTGCTTCTTCCCTAAATAGTTCATGCATAATTTGGAAGTGTCCTTTGGGTCATTGTCCTGTTGTAGAATGAAATTGGCTCCAAACAAGCGCTGCCCACAGGGTATAGCATGGCATTGCAAAATGGAGTGATAGCCTTCCTTATTCAAAATCCCTTTTACATTGTACAAATCTCTCACTTTACCAGCAACAAAGCAACCCCAGACCATCACATTACTGCCACCATGCTTGACAGGTGGTGTCAGGCACTCTCCCAGCATCTTTTCAATAGTTCTGCATCTCACAAATGTTCTTCTGTGTGATGCAAACACCTCAAACTTCGATTCGTCTGTCCATAACACTTTTTTCCAATCTTCCTCTGTCCAATGTCTGTGTTCTTTTGCCCATATTAATCTTTTCCTTTTTTTAGCCAGTCCCAGATATGGCTTTTTCTTTGCCACTCTGCCTTGAAGGCCAGCATCCTGGAGTTGCCTCTTCACTGTAGACGTTGACACTGGCGTTTTGTAGGTACTATTTAAAGAATCTGCCAGTTGAGGACCTGTGAGGCATCGATTTCTCAAACTAGAGAGACTAATGTACTTTTCTTGTTGCTCAGTTGTGCAGCGGGGCCTCCTACTTCTAATTCTACTGTAGTTAGAGCCTGTTTATGCTCTCCTTAGAAGGGAGTAGTACACTCCTTAGAAGGGAGTAGTACAATCTTCAGTTTCTTGGAAATTTCTCACATGGAATATCCTTCATTTCGAGTTTCACATGAAAGTTCTCTTTTTCTGGCCATTTTGAAAGTTTAATGGAACCAACAAATGTAATGCTTCAGATTCTCAACTAGTTCAAAGGAAGGTCAGTTTTATAGTTTCTCTAATCAGCAAAACTTTTTTTTTGCTGTGCTAACATACTTTCACAAGGGTTTTCAAGGTATTTCTAAACATCTATTAACCTTCTAACACAGAAAACACAGTGTACCATTAGAACACTGGCATGTTGGTTGTTGGAAATGGGCCTTGATGCACCTATGTAGATATTGCATTCAAAACCAGAAGCTAGAATAGTCATTTACTACATTAACAATGTATAGAGTGTATTTCTGTTTAATTTAATGTCAGCTTCATTGAAAAAAAATGTGCTTTTCTTTCAAAAATTCAGGAAATATCTAATTTCCGGAATTAGATATTTCTAAGACTTAGGGGTGCTTCACACACAGCGAGCTCGCTGCCGAGATCGCTGCTGAGTCACGCTTTTTGTGACGCAGCAGTGACCTCATTAGCGATCTCGCTGTGTGTGACACTGAGCAGCAATCTGGCCCCTGCTGCGAGATCGCTGCTCGTTACACACAGCCCTGGTTCGTTTTCTTCAAAGGCGCTCTCCCACTGTGACACACAGATCGCTGTGTGTGACAACGAGAGAGCGACAAATGAAGCGAGCAGGGAGCAGGAGCCGGCATCTGGCATCTGCGGTAAGCTGTAACCAAGATAAACATCGGGTAGCCAAGGTGGTTACCCGATATTTACCTTAGTTACCAGCCTCCGCAGCTCTCACGCTGCCTGTGCTGCCGGCTCCTGCTCTCTGCACATGTAGCTGCTGTACACATCGGGTTAATTAACCCGATGTGTACTGTAGCTAGGAGAGCAAGGAGCCAGCGCTAAACAGTGTGCGCGGCTCCCTGCTCTCAGCACATGTAGCTGCATTACACATCGGATTAATTAACCCAATGTGTACTGTAGCTAGGAGAGCAAGGAGAGCTAAGTGGTGTGCGCTGGTAACTAATGTAAACATCGGGTAACCATACCTGATGTTTACCTTAGTTACCAGTGTCCGCAGCTTCCAGACGCCGGCTCCGTGCAAGCGCAGCGTCGCTTGCACGTCGCTGCTGGCTGGGGGCTGGTCACTGGTCGCTGGTGAGATCTGCCTGTTTGACAGCTCACCAGCGACCATGTAGCGATGCAGCAGCGATCCTGACCAGGTCAGATCGCTGGTCGGATCGCTGCTGCATCGCTAAAGTGTGAAGGTACCCTAAGGTCCATCTAGTTCAACCTTCCTCCACCAATTATTCATTTTGTCACTAAATTATTTATAACCAACAATGTTGTGTGTACTGAGGAAATCATCCAGCCTTTCTATAGTAACATAGGTTGGAAAAAGACCTAGGTACTTCACATTGTTTTTTAAATGCAGTCAAGGCATATACATTAAATGGAATATATTTAATAGTAATAGTAATAGTACTCAGTACTACAGGACAAGAGTTAGAAGTAAGCTGAGCAGCAGTACTCAATGTCAAGCAGCAGCTGCAAAAGCAAACAGGATTTTAGGGTATTTAAGAAAAAAATAAAGAGATAATAAATAGAAATAAAATCATATGATCCAAATGTATTATTACCAATCTCTAAATCACTTGTCAGGACATATCTAATATTTGGGATCCAATTTTAGGCTGTACATTTTAAACTGGATATTTAGGAATTAAAGTCAGTTCAAAGGCAGCAACTAGATTATTGCAAGTTGAAAAAGGTGCGCTTGTTTAGCTTAGAAAAAGACATCTCAAAGGAGGTATCATTTACAGTTAGGTCCAGAAATATTTGGACAGTGACACAATTTTCGCGAGTTGGGCTCTGCATGCCACCACATTGGATTTGAAATGAAACCTCTACAACAGAATTCAGGTGCAGATTGTAACGTTTAATTTGAAGGTTTGAACAAAAATATCTGATAGAAATTGTAGGAATTGTACACATTTCTTTACAAACACTCCACATTTTAGGAGGTCAAAAGTAATTGGACAAATAAACCAAACCCGAACAAAATATTTTTATTTTCAAAATTTTTTTGCGAATCCTTTGGAGGCAATCACTGCCTTAAGTCTGGAACCCATGGACATCACCAAACGCTGGGTTTCCTCCTTCTTAAT
This sequence comes from Anomaloglossus baeobatrachus, assembly GCF_048569485.1. Classification (NCBI taxonomy): domain Eukaryota; kingdom Metazoa; phylum Chordata; class Amphibia; order Anura; family Aromobatidae; genus Anomaloglossus; species Anomaloglossus baeobatrachus. Next base: position 469,192,852 of record NC_134355.1, on the reverse strand, counting down.
GCTTTGCCAGGCCTTTACAGCCGCAGCCTTCAGGTCTTGCTTGTTTGTGGGTCTTTCCGTCTTAAGTCTGGATTTGAGCAAGTGAAATGCATGCTCAATTGGGTTAAGATCTGGTGATTGACTTGGCCATTGCAGAATGTTCCACTTTTTTCCACTCATGAACTCCTGGGTAGCTTTGGCTGTATGCTTGGGGTCATTGTCCATCTGTGCTATGAAGCGCCGTCCGATCAACTTTGCGGCATTTGGCTGAATCTGGGCTGAAAGTATATCCCGGTACACTTCAGAATTCATCCGGCTACTCTTGTCTGCTGTTGTGTCATCAATAAACACAAGTGATCCAGTGCCATTGAAAGCCATGCATGCCCATGCCATCACGTTGCCTCCACCATGTTTTTACAGAGGATGTGGTGTGCCTTGGATCATGTGCCGTTCCCTTTCTTCTCCAAACTTTTTTCTTCCCATCATTCTGGTACAGGTTGATCTTTGTCTCATCTGTCCATAGAATACTTTTCCAGAACTGAGCTGGCTTCATGAGGTGTTTTTCAGCAAATTTAACTCTGGCCTGTCTATTTTTGGAATTGATGAATGGTTTGCATCTAGATGTGAACCCTTTGTATTTACTTTCATGGAGTCTTCTCTTTACTGTTGACTTAGAGACAGATACACCTACTTCACTGAGAGTGTTCTGGACTTCAGTTGATGTTGTGAACGGGTTCTTCTTCACCAAAGAAAGTATGCGGCGATCATCCACCACTGTTGTCATCCGTGGACGCCCAGGCCTTTTTGAGTTCCCAAGCTCACCAGTCAATTCCTTTTTTCTCAGAATGTACCCGACTGTTGATTTTGCTACTCAAAGCATGTCTGCTATCTCTCTGATGGATTTTTTCCTTTTTTTCAGCCTCAGGATGTTCTGCTTCACCTCAATTGAGAGTTCCTTAGACCGCATGTTGTCTGGTCACAGAAACAGCTTCCAAATGCAAAACCACACACCTGTAATCAACCCCAGACCTTTTAACTACTTCATTGATTACAGGTTAACGAGGGAGACACCTTCAGAGTTAATTGCAGCCCTTAGAGTCCCTTGTCCAATTACTTTTGGTCCCTTTAAAAAGAGGAGGCTATGCATTACAGAGCTATGATTCCTAAACCCTTTCTCCGATTTGGATGTGAAAACTCTCATATTGCAGCTGGGAGTGTGCACTTTCAGCCCATATTATATATATAATTGTATTTCTGAACATGTTTTTGTAAACAGCTAAAATAACAAAACTTGTGTCACTGTCCAAATATTTCTGGACCTAACTGTATATATATATATATATATATATATATATATATATAAATTATAAATACATGTGTAGTCAATACAAAGGACTGGCATATGACTTATTCCTTCCAAAGACCATACTAAGGATCAGGGGGCACTCACTATGGGTGGAAGATTCAACTAACTAAACAGAAAAGGGTTCTTTACTGTTTGAGCAGTCAAACTATGGATCTATGTTACACAAGTCTGGAATGGTGGCCTGAAAAAAAGGTGACGAAGCTTCGACTTCTTATATAATTATATGAAATGGTGGCTCAAGTTTGTAAAGAAGTACAAAAAGGGGACAGTAGAATATTAGCAGCGGGTGATTTGGAGCGATCAGACGAGAGTCAATAGACTAGGCTATGATGGGTGCAAATGGGTTTGGAAGAAACAAGGGGAAAAGGGGCTAATGGATTGAGAAATTGAAGAAACTGTCAAATTCGGTGGAGAAAGACTGATAATATGAAGTTGTTTCAAAGGCATTGGATACTTGACCATGATCGATGGTGGTCTCACTGCTGAGCTATATCTGAGTATCATACAAAAGACGAGTAACTTCGTACACTTGAGTACTATGGGTATGAAAGGGTCAACGTAGTGTTCCAGCAGGACAAAGACCTGAAGCATACGTTGAGATTGGTGAAGAAATAGTTCAATGACAATGAAGTAGAAATGATCGATTTATTCCCACAGTCCCCAGACCTCAACCCAATCAAATGTGGGTAGAGTTGAAGAAAAAGCTGTATACATAGTGATCTGACTAGTATGCACCAACATAGGGACCCTGGAGAAGAGACCGGCGATCACATTTCGGTCGATACATGCTTGAATATCATCAAGAGCATTGCCAGAATGCTTCAGGCAATGTTGAAATCCAAAGGTGGTTTTAGAAAATGCTAACAAAATAATAAAAATTTAAATTTAAATTTTTAAGAGCACAACAGTAACAAAGAAGTGACATGACAAGAATCTGAATAACTAATCATAAGCTAAATTGTTGCAATTTAAATTTATGTATGAGATAGCCAAGATGATTGTCTGTAAAATGACATTGTCTGTAGTATCATGTTCAAAGGTGTCGTGGATGGTGACATATGGAGCCTGAAAGTAAAAAGTTCAAAACATTAGTACTTTTGTTTGCTTGTCAGTGTATTTGTTTATAGACTTTTTTTCAAGATGTGTATTAAGACAAAGCACAGTTTCCCATACAGTTAGATACCTTACCCTTGTAAAAGGAAATAATCACATATTCCCAAATATATACGGTACTTTTGTTTTTATATTTCGCAGCAGACTAGAATTTTTCAGTACAGCAAAACAAACAAAAAAACAATACTATATGTCACGCTCCCCGGGTCCTCTGCTCCGCTCTCCGGCTCACCTGCCACGCTCCCCGCTCTCCAGCCTCCATTGGCCGTGCTCCCCAGGCCCCCTGGTCCCCGCTCCCGGCGCCCGTCGGCTTCCCAGCCCCTGGCCGGCTCTGCTGCTTCCTCCTCTCAGCTTCCTGCCCTGGCTTCTGGCACCCGGGCCGAGCGCATGCGCATTAGGGCGCGCGCGCGGTCACTGACCCTTTCTTAAAGGGCCAGTGTCCACTGACAGGAAATGATGCACACAGGTACAGGGTATAAAGGGGATTAATGTCCAAGGGGGCGGGGCCTGTTCTTCGTGTTTCCCAAGCTAGGAGTCAGGTCTCCTTGTGTTCCTGTGAGATACTTACCTCTCTCTCTTTTAGAGCCGATCCTGCATTGCCATCCGGTCCTGCTGTATCTCGAACCCTGAACGCTGCCTATCTACCATCCTGACAGTCCGTACCATCCCGGTTCCCTGCGGTGACCCGTCATCTCGCTCCAACGGTTCCGGACCCCGCCTGACATCATCCCGGCTTCCGAACCTGAGCTCCGTCACCCGGACCACCATCAGTGACCCCGTGGTCCCAGGAACTTCTCCATTGTGTTCTAAGTGCACGGACTGTTCTGCTACCTAAAGTGCTCCGGCTACCGGACTCCGTTCCCTCTTCGGGGAGTTCGGTCCAGTGGATCCACCTCCCGGGTCTGCCCATGCATCTGGCCCTAACAGTAAGAACAGGCCATGGATCCAGCCGAAGCACTAGCGGCCTTGCAAGAGGAACTCCAACGCCAGCGTGAAGTCCAGACCCGCATGCTGAACTTTATGACTTCCGTGGACGCCCGCCTGAACACGCTACAAGCCTCGGTCACATCTTCTGCGCCCCGGGTCTCCACTAGTCAATCCACGGCTCCCGCTCCCGTGGCAGCCTCTTCGGATGCTTCCAGACTTCGTTTGGCTTCACCACCCCGTTACGCCGGAGATCCCAAGACCTGCAGGGGGTTTATAAACCAATGCTCCCTTCATTTCACGCAGCTGCCGCATTTGTTTGCCTCCGACCAAGCCAAGGTCGCCTTCATAATGTCTCACCTAGAGGGCGAGGCACTGGCGTGGATGAACCCCTTGTGGGAGAAGGAGGACCCTATGACCAAGAATCTCCAAGAGTTCCTGCAGGCCTTTCGCGGCACCTTTGACGAGCCAGGACGCGCCTCCGCGTCTGCTTCATCTCTTCTCCGGTTACGTCAAGGAACTCTGACGGTGGGTCAATACGCCATCCGTTTCCGCACCTTGGCTTCAGAACTCGGGTGGAATAACGAGGCCCTAACCGCCGCCTTCTGGGAAGGACTCTCGGGTCGAATCAAAGATGAGCTGGCTGGACGTGACGTACCGTCCACCCTGGACGCCCTGATTACCCTAGCGACTCGAGTGGACATTCGCTTTCAGGAGCGGTCCAAAGAGGTGTCCCGTGAGAGACGTCCGGTACGGCATGCCTCTCCTCCACAGAAGCCCGCCGTACTCCAGTCAACGACCTCTGGTGCCTCCGTCCATGAGCCCATGCAGATCGACCGTGTGCGACAGTCTGAACAACGTCGAGCAGAGCGACTCGCCAAGGGTCTCTGCTTCTACTGCGGAGAGGGCACACACCTGCTACGCGCCTGTCCAGAGAGGCCGGGAAACTCCAAAGCCTAGGGTTGGTAGGAGAGGCCACCCTAGGTGCTGGGACTCTCTCAGACCCGGTTACATGGACTGTGCAAGTGACAACGGGAGAGACGCGGTTTACGGCTGAGGCGTACCTCGATTCTGGGGCAGCAGGCAATTTCATCCAGCAGGCCACGGTGGACAAATACCAGGTGCCTGTTACTCCACTCGCCAAACCTCTTGTGATTGCCTCTGTGGATGGGAGACCCCTCTCTGACACCATCTCCTGGATCACCAAGCCGCTTGAACTGCGTATCGGTGCTCTGCACACCGAGAACATCGCTCTCTACGCCCTCCCACACATGTCACATCAAATCCTGCTGGGTCTTCCTTGGTTGCGGACACACGAACCTTCAGTCAGCTGGGGCACTGGCGATATCACTCGATGGGGGTCTTCTTGCCATGATACCTGTCTGAAGACCATAAAACCCATCCGGCGACCTCCGGTTCCAGAGACCCTACCGGGACTACCCTCAGCCTATTGGTCCTTCGTAGACGTCTTTGATAAGAAGGAGTCAGAGGTACTTCCGCCACATCGTCCTTACGATTGTGCCATTGACCTGCTCCCGGGAACTACACCACCTCGAGGAAGGATATATCCATTGTCTCCAGCCGAAACAAGGGCCATGTCTACGTACATCACAGAGAGCCTGGCTAGGGGATTCATTCGGAGATCCTCCTCTCCTGCTGGAGCTGGCTTCTTCTTCGTAAAGAAGAAAGAGGGCGACCTACGACCATGCATAGACTACCGGGGATTGAACCAAATTACCGTAAAAAACAAGTACCCCCTGCCGCTCATCCCCGAATTGTTTGATCGGCTCAGAGGAGCTCGTGTCTTCACCAAGTTGGATCTTCGGGGTGCCTACAACCTGGTCCGTATTCGCTCGGGGGACGAATGGAAGACCGCGTTCAACACTCGTGATGGGCACTATGAATACTGCGTGATGCCCTTCGGCCTGTGTAACGCACCAGCCATCTTCCAAAAATTAGTGAACGACGTGTTCCGGGACCTTCTCTACGTCTGTGTGGTGGTATATCTGGATGACATCCTTGTCTTCTCTCCGGACCTCCAGACCCACCGAGAGAACGTGCAACTGGTTCTACAAAGACTGAGAGAGAATCGTCTGTACGCCAAGTACGAGAAGTGTGTCTTCGAACAGTCTTCTCTCCCCTTCCTGGGTTACCTCATCACCGAGACCGGACTGCAGATGGACCGAAAGAAGGTCTCTGCCATTCTCAACTGGCCTCCTCCTTCTGGACTGAAGGCAATCCAACGTTTTCTGGGATTCGCCAATTATTACCGCCAGTTCATTCCTCACTTCTCTGCTCTGACTGCTCCTCTCTCCGCCTTGACCAAGAAGGGGGCTAATCCAAAGGACTGGTCACCTGCGGCCGACGCCGCGTTTGGCTCTCTAAAGCGAGCCTTTGCCTCCTCTCCTGTACTCCACCGTCCAGAGTTAAACCGCCAGTTCACCTTGGAGGTGGATGCCTCCTCCTCAGGAGCCGGAGCAGTGCTCATGCAGAAGTCCTCCTCCGGGATGATGGTGACTTGCGGTTTCTTCTCCAAGAGCTTCTCCGCCCCTGAACGCAATTACACTATCGGTGACCGAGAGCTATTGGCAGTCAAACTGGCTCTGGAGGAATGGCGCTATCTTCTGGAAGGAGCAGTGTACCCCGTAATCATTTACACGGACCACAAAAACCTGGAATACCTGCGGTCTGCTCAGCGACTGAACCCCCGGCAAGCCAGGTGGTCCTTGTTCTTTGCCCGGTTCGATTTCCAGCTCCATTTCCGACCAGCGGACAAGAATGTACGTGCTGATGCCTTGTCTAGGTCTTTCATGCCCATGGAGCAGGAAGAGGAGACATCCCAACCCATCGTCTGTCCAAGTAAGATTATTCCAGTGGCTCCTGTCACCCTGGCCCAGATACCACCCGGGAAGACCTATGTCTCTGAGACAGACAGGCATAAAGTGCTACACTGGGGCCATGCCTCGAAAACAGCCGGTCATGCTGGTCAGAAGAGGACATGGAGTGCGATTGTACGTCATTACTGGTGGCCATCCCTTCGCACGGACGTCGCCTCTTTTGTCTCTGCTTGCTCTTCTTGTGCCAGGAACAAGACGCCCAAACACCTGCCATATGGCCGTCTTCTGCCTCTGCCCATACCCTCAGTTCCCTGGCAACACATTGCGATGGACTTTATTACGGACTTGCCATTGTCCTCCGGACACACAGTCATATGGGTCGTGGTGGATCAGTTCTCTAAAATGGCCCATTTCGACCCTATGGCTGGACTGCCCTCTGCCCAGGAACTCGCGGACGCCTATATACATCACATCTTCCGCTTGCACGGCTTTCCATCACACATTGTGTCCGACAGAGGAACTCAGTTCACCTCCCGCTTCTGGAGGGCTCTCTGTAAACATCTGGGAGTAACGCTGGACTTTTCTTCTGCCTACCATCCTCAGTCGAACGGCCAAGTGGAATGGGTCAATCAGATATTGACCTCTTTTTTACGTCACTACGTCAACGCCCATCATGACGATTGGTCCACACTTCTTCCTTGGGCTGAATTCTCCCATAATCACCACGTCAGTGAGTCCTCCTCCTGTTCTCCCTTCCATGTCGTCTACGGACTTCAGCCGTCTGTCCCATTGCCTGTATCCTCTTCCTCGGACATCCCTGCTGCTGATGCAGTACTCCGTGACTTTACAACCATTTGGGACTCAGTTAAGGCGTCCCTTGAACGTGCATCCCTGCGGATGAAGAGACACGCGGACAAGAGACGTCTGGATCCTCCATGTTTCTCTCCGGGAGATCTCGTCTGGCTTGCTTCCAAGTACGTCCGATTGAAGTTACCATCCTACAAGCTGGGACCTCGCTACATCGGACCGTTTAAAGTCATCGGCAAGATCAATGAGGTTTCCTACAAACTGCAGCTTCCGGCCACGATGAGGATACCCAACTCCTTCCACGTCTCTCTGCTCAAGCCGGTTGTCCTTGGTCCCTTCTCCGCTGCTGCCAGTCCGGCTCCTCCTCCTATTGCTGAGGACGACATCTATGCGGTAAGGGATATCGTGGCCATGAAGACCGTACGAGGCCGACAGTTCTTCCTGGTGGACTGGACAGGGTATGGTCCTGAGGATAGGTCCTGGGAGCCCAAGGAGAATGTGGGCACTCCACTGATCCGTGCCTTCCTGTCCCGGTTGCGGGGAGGGGGTTGTGGGGGGGGTACTGTCACGCTCCCCGGGTCCTCTGCTCCGCTCTCCGGCTCACCTGCCACGCTCCCCGCTCTCCAGCCTCCATTGGCCGCGCTCCCCAGGCCCCCTGGTCCCCGCTCCCGGCGCCCGTCGGCTTCCCAGCCCCTGGCCGGCTCTGCTGCTTCCTCCTCTCAGCTTCCTGCCCTGGCTTCTGGCACCCGGGCCGCGCGCATGCGCATTAGGGCGCGCGCGCGGTCACTGACCCTTTCTTAAAGGGCCAGTGTCCACTGACAGGAAATGATGCACACAGGTACAAGGTATAAAGGGGATTAATGTCCAAGGGGGCGGGGCCTGTTCTTCGTGTTTCCCAAGCTAGGAGTCAGGTCTCCTTGTGTTCCTGTGAGATACTTACCTCTCTCTCTTTTAGAGCCGATCCTGCATTGCCATCCGGTCCTGCTGTATCTCGAACCCCGAACGCTGCCTATCTACCATCCTGACAGTCCGTACCATCCCAGTTCCCTGCGGTGACCCGTCATCTCGCTCCAACGGTTCCGGACCCCGCCTGACATCATCCCGGCTTCCGAACCTGAGCTCCGTCACCCGGACCACCATCAGTGACCCCGTGGTCCCAGGGACTTCTCCATTGTGTTCTAAGTGCACGGACTGTTCTGCTACCTAAAGTGCTCCGGCTACCGGACTCCGTTCCCTCTTCGGGGAGTTCGGTCCAGTGGATCCACCTCCCGGGTCTGCCCATCCATCTGGCCCTAACACTATACCACAGAATTCCATTGTTTTGCTATTCTCAGTATGGTATAATATACATTTCAATACTTATTTTTGTACACAAATATATGTAATTCACACATGGGGTCAATGTGACAAAAATATCAGATGTATTGATTTATCGGGTTTGGCTGATTTTAACATGTATATGGGTCGTTAGTGAATGTATTTCTGAATAACAATTCAATTCAATTCACGGGCAGTTATTTTGCGCCTTTTTTGCTATCTTAAGGTCCAGTCACACTAAGCAACTTACCAGCGATCCCAACAACGATAGGGATCGCTGGTAAGTTGCTAGGAGGTTGCTGGTGAGATGTCACACTGCGACGCTCCAGCGATCCCACCAGCAACCTGACCTGGCAGGAGCGTCGCTACACGAGTTGCTGGTGAGCTCACCAGCAACCAGTGACCAGCCCCCAGCGCCACGTGGAAGATGCTGCGCTTGGTAACTAAGGTAAATATTGGGTAACCAACCCGATATTTACCTTGGTTACCAGCGCACGGAGCTACACGTGCAGAGAGCAGGGAGCAGCGCACACTGAGCGCTGGCTCCCTGCTCTCCTAGTTACAGCACACATCGGGTTAATTACCCGATGTGTGCTGCAGCTACATGTGCACAGAGCAGGGAGCAGCGCACACCGCTTAGCGCTGGCTCCTTGCTCTCTTAGCTACAGCACACATCGGGTTAATTAACCCGATGTGTCCTGCAGCTACATGTGCACAGAGCAGGAGCCGGCACTGACAGTGAGAGCGGCGGATGCTGGTAACAAAGGTAAATATCGGGTAACCAAGGACAGGGCTTCTTGGTTACCCGATGTTTACTGTGGTTACCAGCCTCCGCAGAAGCCGGCTCCTGCTGCCTGCACATTTAGTTGTTGCTGTCTCGCTGTCACACACAGCGATCTGTGCTTCACAGCGGGACAGCAACAACTAAAAAATGGCCCAGGACATTCAGCAACAACCAGCGACCTCACAGCAGGGGCCAGGTTGTTGCTGGATGTCACACACAGCAACATCGCTAGCAACGTCACAAAAGTTGTTCGTTAGCAGCGATGTTGCTAGCGATGTTGCTAGCGATGTTGCTTAGTGTGACGGGGCCTTTAGACCTAATTCTTACTAACAGGGAGGAAATGTTTGAGGAAGTAAAGGTGGTTAGGAATTTAGGAGGCAGAGATCATGCTATACTCGAATTTTGGATTACAAAAAGAGGAAGACCTGTGAAGACTTAGGCATTAAAGGATATCCATCAGTAGGTTTTTGCTACCTCATCTGAGAGCAGCATGATTTAGGCAAAGAGATTCTGAATACAACTATGTATCACTAAGATTACTGGCTACAGCATTTCTGAAAAAATCAAAGATGTTAATTTCAGCATGTAGCAGAGCTTAACAAGTTTCCCCTGCCAACCCAGACTTTCAGTGTACATTTCTATAGACAGAAGCTGCTAATCAGAGAAGGTGTTGGAGTCACACTTGAGCTCACAGCTCCACTAATGATAAAGCTACTGCAGCTTAAACTAACATTGCAGGTAAACAAAAGCACACTTTGTAATAAGAGACACCAGGCTGTAATCATGCTGCAGCATGCTGTCTTCAGATTACACAGCAAAAATCTGCTAATCTGTTGACACATTCCCTTTAAGGTTGGGCTTTAGAAAGACAGATTTTAATAGACTCAGAAAAAGGGTAGAAAATGTCCAATGGCTGGATGTTCTAAAGGACAGAAATGTCAGAGAAGGATCGGAGATTTTGCTAAATAAAATTTTCACTGCACAAAGAGTAACAATCCCTAAGAGAAGGAAGAATTGGAAGCATTTAAAAAGACCAGGATGGATGAACACAGAACTCAAACACTTGCTAAAAAGGAAAAAAGAAATGTGTATTAAATGGAAAGAGGGTGCCTATCTTATGAAGACTATAAGCTGTCTGCAGGGACTACAGGAAAGCATTAGAAGAGCTAAAGCCATTAATGAAGTGAGGCTTGCAAGGGAGACTAAAAGCAATAAAAAAAAGTTTGGGGGGCTATGTCAAAAGCAAAAGAAAAGTCAAAGATGCTATAGGATTTTTACAGGATGAAAAAGTGGTCAAAAGTGGAGTTGAGCGCGGTTCGCGGTTCGAGGTTCTCCAGTTCGTGGCTCGAGTGATTTTGGGGGCTGTTCTAGATCGAACTAGAACTCGAGCTTTTTGCTAAAGCTTGATAGTTCTAGATACGTTCGAGAATGGTTCTAGCAGCAAAAAGACAAGCTAATTACTAGCTGGCTTTCCGCTGTAATAGTGTAAGTCACTCTGTGACTCACACTATTATGAAATTTCAGTGTATAGTGTGCGGGAACAGCGCATTCAGATCACTGCTTTTTGGATAATGGCGATCGCCATTTTTTTTTTCCTTGTCTTCCTTCCCTAAGCGCGCGCGTGTAGTGGGGCAGGCCAGCATGTCAGCCAATCCCAGACACACACACAGCTAAGTGGACTTTTAGCCAGAGAAGCAACGGCATGTGTGATAGGATGTCCATGTCACATGTCCCTGCATTATAAAAACGAGTATCTGCCCGTCCGGACGCCATTATCTCTTCTGCGTCTGGGTGTCAGTCACCGCTGGCGTAGCTCCTGTCTCCGATACTGCTGTGTACGCTCTATACACAGCGCTATACAGAATAGGGATAGAAGTTTCTTTCAGCCCTTCTAAGGGCTAACACCGGCAGGGTCAGAGCCATAGGTGACAGTCAGGGCAGTGAAAACAGATTTTAACAGCTACACAAGATGACAGCGTCTGTGTAGCTAAGGTCAGGGATTTCCTCGCAGCAGTTCCCCATTAGGAGGGATAGAAAGAGAGGCTTCCTTTCCTCTACCCAGACCCACAACCCTGGCACTGTACCCTCCTGCCCTTTGCACACTCAAACTCATTGTTACTAAGCCATTATACTAGCAAACACTGAGGAAACTTAGTGGCATCCTAAACGTGGCTGTTGGACTTCTGTATTGTCCCACTAGTGCAAAGATATTTGCAGCACGTCTGCCTGCATTGCACACTCAAACTCATTGTTACTAAGCCATTATATTAGCAAACACTGAGGAAACTTAGTGGCATCCTAAACGTGGCAGTTGGACTTCTGCATTGTCCCAGTAGTGCAAAGATATTTGCAGCACGTCTGCCTGCATTGTACACTCAAACTCATTGTTACTAAGCCATTATACTAGCAAACACTGAGGAAACTTAGTGGCATCCTAAAAGTGGCTGTTGGACTTCTGTATTGTCCCACTAGTGCAAAGATATTTGCAGCACGTCTGACTGCATTGCACACTCAAACTTATTGTTACTAAGCCATTATACTAGCAAACATTGAGGAAACTTAGTGGCATCCTAAAAGTGGCTGTTGGACTTCTGTATTGTCCCACTAGTGCAAAGATATTTGCAGCACGTCTGCCTGCATTGCACACTCAAACTCATTGTTACTAAGCCATTATACTAGCAGACACTGAGTAAACTTAGTGGCATCCTAAAAGTGGCTGTTGGACTTCTGTATTGTCCCACTAGTGCAAAGATATTTGCAGCACGTCTGCCTGCATTGCACACTCAAACTCATTGTTACTAAGCCATTATACTAGCAAACACTGAGGAAACTTAGTGGCATCCTAAACATGGCTGTTGGACTTCTGTATTGTCCCACTAGTGCAAAGATATTTGCAGCATGTCTGCCTGCATTGCACACTCAAACTCATTGTTACTAAGCCATTATACTAGCAAACACTGAGGAAACTTAGTGGCATCCTAAAAGTGGCTGTTGGACTTCTGTATTGTCCCACTAGTGCAAAGATATTTGCAGCACGTCTGCCTGCATTACACACTCAAACTCATTGTTACTAAGCCATTATACTAGCAAACACTGAGAAAACTTAGTGGCATCCTAAAAGTGGCTGTTGGACTTCTGTATTGTCCCACTAGTGCAAAGATATTTGCAGCACGTCTGACTGCATTGCACACTCAAACTCATTGTTACTAAGCCATTATACTAGCAAACACTGAGGAAACTTAGTGGCATCCTAAACGTGGCTGTTGGACTTCTGTATTGTCCCACTAGGGCAAAGATATTTGCAGCACGTCTGCCTGCATTGCACACTCAAACTCATTGTTACTAAGCCATTATACTAGCAAACACTGAGGAAACTTGGTGGCATCCTAAAAGTGGCTGTTGGACTTCTGTATTGTCCCACTAGTGCAAAGATATTTGCAGCACGTCTGCCTACATTGCACACTCAAACTCATTGTTACTAAGCCATAATACTAACAAACACTGAGGAAACTTACTGGCATCCTAAACGTGGCTGTTGGACTTCTGTATTGTCCCACTAGTGCAAAGATATTTGCAGCACGTCTGCCTGCATTGCACACTCAAACTCATTGTTACTAAGCCATTATACTAGCAAACACTGAGGAAACTTAGTGGCATCCTAAACGTGACTGTTGGACTTCTGTATTGTCCCACTAGTGTAAAGATATTTGCAGCACGTCTGCCTGCATTGCACACTCAAACTCATTGTTACTAAGCCATTATACTAGTAAACACTGAGGAAACTTAGTGGCATCCTAAAAGTGGCTGTTGGACTTCTGTATTGTCCCACTAGTGCAAAGATATTTGCAGCATGTCTGCCTGCATTGCACACTCAAACTCATTGTTACTAAGCCATTATACTAGCAAACACTGAGGAAACTTAGTGGCATCCTAAAAGTGGCTGTTGGACTTCTGTATTGTCCCACTAGTGCAACGATATTTGCAGCACGTCTGCCTACATTGCACACTCAAACTCATTGTTACTAAGCCATTATACTAGCAAACACTGAGGAAACTTAGTGGCATCCTAAACGTGGCTGTTGGACTTCTGTATTGTCCCACTAGTGCAAAGATATTTGCAGCACGTCTGCCTGCATTGCACACTCAAACTCATTGTTACTAAGCCATTATACTAGCAAACACTGAGGAAACTTAGTGGCATCCTAAAAGTGGCTGTTGGACTTCTGTATTGTCCCACTAGTGCAAATATATTTGCAGCACGTCTGCCTGCATTGCACACTCAAACTCATTGTTACTAAGCCATTATACTAGCAAACACTGAGGAAACTTAGTTGCATCCTAAAAGTGGCTGTTGGACTTTTGTATTGTCCCACTAGTGCAAAGATATTTGCAGCACGTCTGCCTGCATTGCACACTCAAACTCATTGTTACTAATCCATTATACTAGCAAACACTGAGGAAACTTAGTGGCATCCTAAACGTGGCTGTTGGACTTCTGTATTGTCCCACTAGTGCAAAGATATTTGCAGCACGTCTGCCTGCATTGCACACTCAAACTCATTGTTACTAAGCCATTATACTAGCAAACACTGAGGAAACTTGGTGGCATCCTAAAAGTGGCTGTTGGACTTCTGTATTATCCCACTAGTGCAAAGATATTTGCAGCACATCTGCCTGCATTGCACACTCAAACTCATTGTTACTAAGCCATTATACTAGCAAACACTGAGGAAACTTAGTGGCATCCTAAATGTGGCTGTTGGACCTCTGTATTGTCCCACTAGTGCAAAGATATTTGCAGCACGTCTGCCTGCATTGCACACTCAAACTCATTGTTACTAAGCCATTATACTAGCAAACACTGAGGAAACTTAGTGGCATCCTAAACGTGGCTGTTGGACTTCTGTATTGTCCCACTAGTGCAAAGATATTTGCAGCACGTCTGCCTGCATTGCACACTCAAACTCATTGTTACTAAGCCATTATACTAGCAAACACTGAGGAAACTTAGTGGCATCCTAAAAGTGGCTGTTGGACTTCTGTATTGTCCCACTAGTGCAACGATATTTGCAGCACGTCTGCCTGCATTGCACACTCAAACTCATTGTTACTAAGTCATTATACTAGCAAACACTGAGGAAACTTAGTGGCATCCTACACGTGGCTGTTGGACTTCTGTATTGTCCCACTTGTGCAAAGATATTTGCAGCACGTCTGCCTGCATTGCACACTCAAACTCATTGTTACTAAGCCATTATACTAGCAAACACTGAGGAAACTTAGTGGCATCCTAAAAGTGGCTGTTGGACTTCTGTATTGTCCCACTAGTGCAAAGATATTTGCAGCACGTCTGCCTGCATTGCACACTCAAACTCATTGTTACTAAGCCATTATACTAGCAAACACTGAGGAAACCTAGTGGCATCCTAAACGTGGTTGTTGGACTTCTGTATTGTCCCACTAGTGCAAAGATATTTGCAGCACGTCTGCCTGCTTTGCACACTCAAACTCATTGTTACTAAGCCATTATACTAGCAAACACTGAGGAAACTTGGTGGCATCCTAAAAGTGGCTGTTGGACTTCTGTATTGTCCCACTAGTGCAAAGTTATTTGCAGCACGTCTGCCTGCATTGCACACTCAAACTCATTGTTACTAAGCCATTATACTAGCAAACACTGAGGAAACTTAGTGTCATACTAAAAGTGGCTGTTGGACTTCTGTATTGTCCCACTAGTGCAAAGATATTTGCAGCACGTCTGCCTGCATTGCACACTCTAACTCATTGTTACTAAGCCATTATACTAGCAAACACTGAGGAAACTTAGTGGCATCCTAAACATGGCTGTTGGACTTCTGTATTGTCCCACTAGTGCAAAGATATTTGCAGCACGTCTGCCTGCATTGCACACTCAAACTCATTGTTACTAAGCCATTATACTAGCAAACACTGAGGAAACTTGGTGGCATCCTAAACGTGGCTGTTGGACTTCTGTATTGTCCCACTAGAGAAAAGATATTTGCAGCACGTCTGCCTGCATTGCACACTCAAACTCATTGTTACTAAGCCATTATACTAGCAAACACTGAGGAAACTTAGTGGCATCCTAAAAGTGGCTGTTGGACTTCTGTATTGTCCCACTAGTGAAAAGATATTTGCAGCACGTCTGCCTGCATTGCACACTCAAACTCATTGTTACTAAGCCATTATACTAGCAAACACTGAGGAAACTTGGTGGCATCCTAAACGTGGCTGTTGGACTTCTGTATTGTCCCACTAGAGCAAAGATATTTGCAGCACGTCTGCCTGCATTGCACACTCAAACTCATTGTTACTAAGCCATTATACTAGCAAACACTGAGGAAACTTAGTGGCATCCTAAAAGTGGCTGTTGGACTTCTGTATTGTCCCACTAGTGCAAAGTTATTTGCAGCACGTCTGCCTGCATTGCACACTCAAACTCATTGTTACTAAGCCATTATACTAGCAAACACTGAGGAAACTTAGTGTCATACTAAAAGTGGCTGTTGGACTTCTGTATTGTCCCACTAGTGCAAAGATATTTGCAGCACGTCTGCCTGCATTGCACACTCTAACTCATTGTTACTAAGCCATTATACTAGCAAACACTGAGGAAACTTAGTGGCATCCTAAACATGGCTGTTGGACTTCTGTATTGTCCCACTAGTGCAAAGATATTTGCAGCACGTCTGCCTGCATTGCACACTCAAACTCATTGTTACTAAGCCATTATACTAGCAAACACTGAGGAAACTTGGTGGCATCCTAAACGTGGCTGTTGGACTTCTGTATTGTCCCACTAGAGAAAAGATATTTGCAGCACGTCTGCCTGCATTGCACACTCAAACTCATTGTTACTAAGCCATTATACTAGCAAACACTGAGGAAACTTAGTTGCATCCTAAACGTGGCTGTTGGACTTCTGTATTGTCCCACTAGTGGAAAGATATTTGCAGCACGTCTGCCTGCATTGCACACTCAAACTCATTGTTACTAAACCATTATACTAGCAAACACTGCTGCCAGTTTAAGGGCCGTAGTTGCATTGTCAGGGATAATTATTGTTGTTTATTCTGCTGTTAATAAAGCTAGACCACCGCTGAAATCTACACCACCTCTCAATTTTTACTACCACATTTTAAGTGCACAATATTGTCGCAATCAAAATGAGTGGCAAAATGACAGATGCTGGTGGAAAGGGGAAGAGGCGTGTTGGAAAAGGAAAAAAAGGGTTTTTCTGTGGGGAAGGTGGCAAAGCTCCATTAACATCTGCTGAAGATAGACCATCTTCCAGCAAAAGTAAGATGTCTACTACTTACCGTGGACAATTTGATGTGCTCCCTGTTTTACGGACACGAACACCTGGAACAAAGGTAGATTATGGCCAAAAAAGGAAAATGCTTGAATGGATCTCAAGTGGTCCAACAAGTGCCCTCTTCGCCACCTCAACTACCGCATCCAAAAAACACCAGTCCTCTGAGCTGTCAGCCCAATCACACTTGCATTCTCACAGCTCTGAAGTCTCCATCCGCCCTGCACAGTATGGTGGAACTGAGATTGCTGAGTCTGCAGAGCTGTTCAGTCACACTATAGCCTGGGAATCAGAGGTCTGCTCCCAAGCTACAGTGAGTACAGACCAGGAAATGGTCTGCAGTGATGCCCAGAACCTTTGTGACTCAGATTCAGGCCGTGATGACCAAGTTTCTGAGCTTAATGTTGACCCTTATTCACAAACTGAAACACCTGTGGTAATAGACAATGAAGAACATACTGATGACGATGAAACGCAGATACCAGATTGGGATGACAAGCTAAATATTCGGTCAGGGAAAGAAGAGGCTCGGTCTGAGGGTGAGGGGAGTGCAAACACAACAATTGTTTAGGAAGTTCTAGATCCCACCTACTGTGAACCCATAGTCAGGCCCTCGAGGAGGTCAACAGAGACGGTGGAGGAGGATGCAACCGACGACGAAGTTACCTTATGCCTTCCTGGACAGAGTCGGAGTTCTGGTAGCACGTCTACAACTGCATCCTCAGCCACCACTGTGCCTCTGAGCACTAGTCGGGGTGGATCAGCAGGTCGCATTCCCTCTAAGCCTTGCCTAGCCTGGTCCTTTTTTGACATAGCAAAAGATCGCCCAAATTATGTGATCTGTAAAATTTGTCATGATTCTGTTAGTAGAGGGCAAAACCTCAGCAGTTTGACAACTTCTTCTATGAATCGTCACATGAATAAATATCATATGTCCCAGTGGGAAGCTCACCGTGCTGCAATGCGGCCTAGCGGAGCAAACCATCCACCACCTGCCCCTTCCAGTGTATCCGCGCGCTCTTCATCTTCTAGGACTGTGGGGACAGCTGTCACACCTGGTTTTCCACGCACAACTTCCACCACTGTAACCGCAACAGGCAGTTTGCTTGGTAGGTCATCAGTTGGTTTGGAAGGGGAAACAAGTACGTGTGTACAGCTCTCTCAGACTTCGATAGCACCAACGTTGGATGAAGACGACATCATGTCTACGCCTGCACTTTCCTCACAAAGCTGCATTTTTCCAGGGACACCCTACTCAACACCGTCTACACACAGCAGCCAGATCTCTGTCCCTCAGATGTGGACAAATAAAAGGCCATTTCCTGCAACCCATGACAAAGCTAAGAGGTTGACTTTATCCCTCTGTAAGCTCTTGGCTACCAAAATGCTGCCTTTCCGCCTGGTGGACACACAGGATTTTAGAGACCTTATGTCTGTCGCTGTGCCCCAGTACCAGATGCCCAGTCGCCACTACTTCTCTAAGAAAGGTGTGCCCGCGCTACACCAGCATGTCGCACACACAACATCACCGCTTCCTTGAGAAACTCTGTGTGTCAACGGGTCCATTTCACCACCGATACTTGCACCAGTAAGCATGGACAGGGACGTTACATGTCGCTGACTGGGCACTGGGTAACTATGGTGATAGATGGTGAAGGGTCTGCTGCACATGTCTTGCCGTCCCCACGACTTGTGTGTCAATCCTCTGTCTGTCCAAGTTCCGCCACAGCTTCTGCCTCCTCCACCTCATCTGGGTCCTCCACCTCCGCCCCAAGCCTGCCTGGTCAGGCCACCAGCGTTTGCACTGCGCAGAAGGAATCACGCACCCCTCATTACTATGCTGGCAGCAGAGCGCAACGGCATCAGGTGGTCTTTAGCTTGACATGTCTTGGAAATAGGAGTCACACAGCGGCTGAGTTGTGGGCAGCTCTGGAGACTGAGTTTAATAAATGGTTGTCTCCACTCAACCTGCAGCCTGGTAAGGCCGTGTGCAACAATGCTGCAAACCTGGTTGCGGCCCTTCGCCTGGGCAAGGTGACACACGTGCCTTGTATGGCTCACGTGTTGAACCTTGTTGTCCAGCAATTTTTAACACACTATCCGGGCCTAGATGGCCTTCTGATCAGGGCACGAAAATTGTCTGCTCACTTCCGCCGTTCAACTGCCGCAGCTGAGCGACTTGCATCGCTCCAGAAGTCTTTCGGCCTGCCGGTTCATCGCCTGAAATGTGATGTGCTGACACGCTGGAATTCGAATCTCCACATGTTACAGCGGCTGTGGCAGCACCGCCAAGCCCTGGTGCAATACGTCATGACGTATAGCCTGGGCCAACGAGATGCAGAGGTGGGGCAGATCACCCTGATAGAGTGGTCTCAGATCAAGGACCTATGCACCCTTCTGCACAGTTTCGACATGGCGACGAATATGTTTAGCGCTGACAATGCCATTATCAGCATGACAATTCCAGTCATTTACATGCTGGAGCACACGCTAAACACTATTCGGAGTCAGAGGGTGAGACAACAGGAAGGGGAGGAACTACAGGAGGATTCATATGCGCAAGACACAACAACATCACCAAGGTCCAGATGTTCATCATCACCAACGCGGCAGGCATGGGACCATGGGGGACAGGGATCAACAAGGGCGCATGGTAGCAGGCGAAATGTTGAGGAAGGTGCAGGAGAACATGAAGAAATGGAGGACGAACTGTCCATGGACATGGAAGACTCAGCGGATGAGGGAGACCTTGGTCAAATTTCAGTTGAAAGAGGTTGGGGGGAGATGTCAGAGGAAGAAAGAAAGGTTAGCACCTCTATGCCACTAACACAGCGTGGACTTGGTCCGCATGGCTGCGCAAGACACATGAGCGCCTTCTTGCTGCACTACCTCCAACATGACCCTCGTATTGTCAAAATTAGAAGTGATGATGACTACTGGCTTGCCACACTATTAGATCCCCTGTACAAGTCCAAATTTTGTGACATAAATCCAGCCATAGAAAGGGACGCACGTATGCAGGAGTATCAGCAGAAGCTGTTACTCGATCTTAGCTCGGCTTTTCCACCAAACAACCGTGCAGGTGCAGGGAGTGAATCTCCCAGTTTTAACTTGACAAACATGGGATGGTCTCGTCATCTTCAACAGTCTACCTGTACCAGTAGCACCGTATCTGGTGCTGGTAACAGCAATTTTATTGAATCTTTTCATAATTTTTTTAGACCGCCCCTTGCAAGGCCACCAGAGACAACAAGTCTGACACATAGTCAACGGCTGGAGAGGATGATACAGGAGTATCTCCAAATGAACATTGATGCCATGACTTTGCAAATGGAGCCTTGCTCATTTTGGGCTTCAAATCTTGAAAAATGACCAGAGCTCTCAACTTACGACTTGGAGATTTTGTAGTGTCCAGCTGCCAGCGTTGTCTCTGAATGTGTCTTCAGTGCTGCTGGGTGTGTGCTGACAGATAAGCGCACGCGTCTGTCCAGTGACAATGTGGACAGACTAACGTTCATCAATATGAACAAGTCATAGATCCACAAGGAATTTACTACCCCTATGTCATCCTGGGGAGAGTAAATGCTTGTGGATTTGGAATGTGCTTGAAGCAAATCAAAACATCCTGTTTGCAACTAGGGCACAAGTGCTGCCACTGAAGGGGTGGGTGTGTGTGGGGCCCAATTTTTGGAAAAAAAGGGAGACTCCACTTGGAGTAACCCTTGCTTACATTGTTTTTAAAATGATCCAAGATGAACAGAGCTGGGATCAGGAAAGACTTTGCTACCTACCCCGGTGTCATCCTGGGGACGGTTAAGTATGGCGTATTTTTGAATGTGCTTGATGCAAATCTACCTGTGAAATGTACAACTGAGGCACAAGTGCTGCCACTGAAGGGGTGTGTGTGTGGCCAAATTTTTGGAAAAAAGGGAGATTCCGCTTGGAGTAACCCTTGCTTGCTGTGTTTTTTAAAAGGAGCCAAGATGAACAAGTCATGGTTCAGCAAAGACTTTGCTACCTACCCCGGGGTCATCCTGGGAACGGTTAAGTATGGAGTACTTTTGAATGTGCTTGATGCAAATCTACCTGTGAAGTGTACAACTGGGGCACAACTGCTGCCACTGAAGGGGTGGGTGTGTGTGGGGCCCAATTTTTGGAAAAAAAGGGAGACTCCACTTGGAGTAACCCTTGCTTACATTGTTTTTAAAAATGATCCAAGATGAACAGAGCTGGGATCAGGAAAGACTTTGCTACCTACCCCGGTGTCATCCTAGGGACGGTTAAGTATGGCGTATTTTTGAATGTGCTTGATGCAAATCTACCTGTGAAATGTACAACTGAGGCACAAGTGCTGCCACTGAAGGGGTGTGTGTGGCCCAATTTTTGGAAAAAAGGGAGACTCCGCTTTGAGTAACCCTTGCTTGCTGTGTTTTTTAAAAGGAGCCAAGATGAACAAGTCATGGTTCAGCAAAGACTTTGCTACCTACCCCGGTGTCATCCTGGGGACGGTTAAGAATGGCGTATTTTTGAATGTGCTTGATGCAAATCTACCTGTGAAATGTACAACTGAGGCACAAGTGCTGCCACTGAAGGGGTGTGTGTGTGGCCCAATTTTTGGAAAAAAGGGAGACTCCGCTTGGAGTAACCCTTGCTTGCCGTGTTTTTAAAAAGGAGCCAAGATGAACAAGTCATGGTTCAGCAAAGACTTTGCTACCTACCCCGGTGTCATCCTGGGGACGGTTAAGAATGGCGTATTTTTGAATGTGCTCGATGCAAATCTACCTGTGAAATGTACAACTGAGGCACAAGTGCTGCCACTGAAGGGGTGTGCGTGTGGCCCAATTTTTGGAAAAAAGGGAGACTCCGCTTGGAGTAACCCTTGCTTGCTGTGTTTTTTAAAAGGAGCCAAGATGAACAAGTCATGGTTCAGCAAAGACTTTGCTACCTACCCCGGTGTCATCCTGGGGACGGTTAAGAATGGCGTATTTTTGAATGTGCTTGATGCAAATTTACCTGTGAAGTGTAAAACTGGGGCACAAGTGCTGCCACTGAAGGGGTGTGTGTGGCCCATTTTTTGGAAAAAAGGGAGACTCTGCTTGGAGTAAGTGTAGAAAAGAAGCGTATGGGACTCAGCACCAATGCGGTAATAATAAAACTTGAAACTTTATTCGGAATTTTTTAAAAGAAAAGTACACTGGTAAATTAAAACCAGTCCTTAGTCATAAGCCCTTATGACTAAGGACTGGTTTTAATTTCCCCTTGTTTGTCCGAAACGCGTAAAGCCGCTTGGCAAATCGCATGGCGATTTTTTTGATGACCTGTGTACTTTTCTTTTAAAATATTCCGAATAAAGTTCCAAGTTTTATTATTACCGCATTGGTGCTGAGTCCCATACGCTTCTTTTCTACATCTATTCTGAATTACGGACCGGCCTGTCCGGGGATTGCGGGCATCCACCTTCGCCTTGAAGACTGCATATGGGTGAGCTGAAATTTCTACCATTTTCCGCTTGGAGTAACCCTTGCTTGCCATGTTTTTAAAAAGGAGCCAAGATGAACAAGTCATGGTTCAGCAAAGACTTTGCTACCTACCCCGGGGTCATCCTGGTGACGGTTAAGAATGGCGTATTTTTGAATGTGCTTGAATCTACCTGTGAAGTGTACAACTGGGGCACAACTGCTGCCACTGAAGGGGTGGGTGTGTGTGGGGCCCAATTTTTGGAAAAAAAGGGAGACTCCACTTGGAGTAACCCTTGCTTACATTGTTTTTAAAAATGATCCAAGATGAACAGAGCTGGGATCAGGAAAGACTTTGCTACCTACCCCGGGGTCATCCTGGGTACGGTTAAGTATGGCATATTTTTGAATGTGCTTGATGCAAATCTAGCTGTGAAGTGTACAACTGGGGCACAAGTGCTGCCACTGAAGGGGTGGGTGTGTGTGTGGCCCAATTTTTGGAAAAAAGGGAGACTCCGCTTGGAGTCACCTTGCTGTGTTTTACATGATTTTAGAAGGGCGTGCCATGCCTATATCTGTGTCTCCTCCTCTTTTTCCTTGTCCAGCTCTTTTGTTTTCGCATGAGTATATGTCCTTGTCACTTTCCCATGTGTTTGTGTTGTGTTGTGAGTTGTTTGTCACCTTTTGGACACCTTTGAGGGTGTTTTCTAGGTGTTTTTATGTGTTTGTGATTGCCTGGCATTGTTTCCTATGTGGTTCGAGTTCGGTTCGTCGAACGTTCGACTAACTGAACTCGAACGAGACCTCCGTTCGACGAACTGAACTCGAGCCGAACCACGACCGGTTCGCTCATCTCTAGTCAAAAGTAATGTTGAGAAGGCCAAACTTTTCAATTCCTATTTTGCATCTGTATTCTTTGAGAAAACAAATGTGACATCAATTAATCTTTACTGTACTATAGAAGGAATAAAATAATGCACACTATCTATAAACAAAGAGATGGTGAGAGAACACTTGGATAATTTAAATTCATTTAAATCTCCTGATCCAAATAAATTACACCTTAGGGTACTGAAAGAGATAGCAGAAGAAATTGCAAAACCAATAACCAAAGCCTTTGAAAATTCCTGAAAAACACAAGTCCCAGAAGATTGGAGACGTGCGAGTGTTGTCCATATCTTCAAAACAGGAAGGAAGATTAGGAAATTATTAAACAACATATATGTTAGTACTTGGATAAGAATACAGTAATTAAATTGAGCCAGCATGGGTTTGTAGCAAACAAGTCATGCCAGACTAAACTAATTTCCTTATATGATGGGATCACTGACTGGGTGGAACAATGAAATGCGGTAGATATAATATATCTCGACTTCAGTACAGCATTTGTTAAAGTATGTATATATTCAAGTAGATGGGTCATATATGCAATAAAGAAAATTATAACTCAGGCATTTGTTACTGCTTCAGTATAATTTTATTACTTTTGCTTTTTTCTTATTTCTTTTTAAACAGAGAAAATTCTCTACAAAACTTATACAACGATTCAACCTATCCGAGCCTTTGTCAAGTCATGAGCATGCAGGTGTTGTAGAATATGTCGTTGGTGCGGATGTGGTCACGCTGTGGTGAGCTATAAAACTCTTATTACTTTTATTGCACATATAACTCATCTACTTGACTATATGCATATCACTTTGAGTGCCAAAGATAAATACTCAAAACAATTGTTTGTTCTTCTGAGCACTAACTGAATAGTGAGCTAGCATACACTACTTATATCATTTGATAAAGTATCTCACACTATCCTCATTGAAAACATTACCAAGTATGGGATTGACAAGGTTATGGTTAGGTGGATTTGTATCTGCCTTAGTGATCATACTCAAAGAGTGGCAATATATGTTTGCACATCCAATTTGAAGAGTGAGAATTTTTCCCAATTTTCTTGGTTTATACTTATACTTAAAATATGCCATCTAATCTCCCTTTTTTTGTTGTACCACTGACAAACTGTATTTCCTTTTGTTTTATTTTATTTTATCGTGGATATGTCTGTGTAACTTGTTATTTTTTCAATAAAGACGGCTTAAAAAAAAAAAAAGATTAGCATAGAGTCTACATCACAAGACGTCATTATCCGCTCTACTCCTTTGGTCAGATCTCATCTGAAATACTGTGTCCAGTTCTGGGCACCACATTTTAAAAAAAAATATTGAAAAATTTGAGCAAGTTCAGAGAAGAGCTACCAGGATGGTTAACGGACTTCAAATTATGTCCTACAAGGAACGGTTAAACGATCTGGGAATTTGTAGTTTACAAAAAAAGAAGGCTAAGAGGAGACTTAATATCTGTCTACAAATAACTTAAGGGATGTCGCAGTGTAGAGGGATCATCCTGATGCTCTTTTGCACATGGAAACATAAGAAGCTATGGAATGAAACTGAAAGGGAGAAGATACAGATTAGATAATAGAAAAAAAAATTGACAATGAGGGTCATCAATAAGGGGAAAAGGCTGCCATGAGAGGTGGTGAGTTCTCTTTTAATGGAAGTCTTCAAACAGAGGCTGGATAGGCATCTGTCTAAGATGATTTAGTTAATCCTGCATTGAGCAAGGGGTTGGACACTATGATCCTGGAGGTCTCTTCCAACTCTAAGATTCTATTATTCTATTAATACAGCTCCTATTGAATTCCAAATTTGGCTGGTATTCCCCATGCTTATTAGGTTAACAGAACATATGTAATGGGTAAGGGGGCTGATGGCAAAATCTGTGCCTCACCGCGCTACTGACACAGAGGGGTCCTGGCTGAGGGTGTGCACTTTACCGCTTGACATGATAGGCCAAGACATGAGGCGGTAGAGATAAGTGAGGGAAAACAGAGTCTATAAATAAACTTTTCTTTATTGAGCAAATTAGTGTATACATAGTGAATACATCTTCTGTACATTCCAGAGAACTTCATGGTTACACATGGTGGTACATTAGATTACTCCAGTAAACCACACTTCAATAATACATGTTCTAATAGACTAGCAAACCACTATGGGAATCTCCTTCTTTCCCTGAGAGGGCTGAATGAGTTGAGGTGTGTCACTATGGCCCTTCACAGCAATTCTCAACTTCTAGTTGATTAGTAATGACCTCACTTGCTGTAATGTATTGCTACAACTCTTCCTAACTACTATTCTCAAAGTCAATTACGAATATGCTCCTTGGTATTCCACTGCATCTGCAGGTCTCCATATGAGAATACGTGTCCCAGCCTGGGCATCTTCAGCTCTATGAGGGTAAAATCATAGAAAGCGATGTGGGAAAAGCAAATGTTTTAAATACTTTTTTCTCAACTGTGTTCACACAGGAAAAGCATATGCCAGGGCAAATGCAGAGTGATCATGTAAATGCCCCATTAAATATGACCTGCCTAACCCAGGAAGAAGTGCAGAACCGACTTAGTAACATTAAAATTGACAAATCACCAGGCCCTGATGGCATTCACCCTCGGGTATTAAGGGAGTTAAGTAATGTGATAGACAGGCCTCTATTCCTTTTATTTAAAGACTCTATAGAAACTGGGTCTGTTCCACTGGATTGGCGGCTAGCAAATGTGGTACCAATATTCAAAAAAGGGTGCAAAAGGGAACCTGGAAACTATAGGCCGGTAAGCTTAACATCTGTTGTGGGTAAAATGTTTGAAGGGTTTTTAAGGGATACTATTATGGAATGTCTCAATGTTAATAACTGTTTAACTCCATATCAACATGGATTTATGAAGGATCGCTCCTGTCAAACTAACCTGATCAGCTTCTATGAGGATGTAAGCTCTCACATGGACCGAGGAGAAGCATTGGATGTCATTTATCTCGACTTCGGTAAAGCATTTGACACTGTCCCACATAAAAGACTGCTAAGTAAAATGAGAAAGCTTGGGCTCGGGGAAAATGTGTGTAGATGGGTAGGTAGCTGGCTTAGTGGTAGAAAACAAAGAGTGGTTATTAATGGTGCATACTCAGATTGGGCCAGGGTTACTAGTGGGGTGCCACAGGTGTCTGTATTGGGCCCCCTACTATTTAATATATTTATTAATGATCTGGTGGATGGTTTACAGAGTAAAATATCAGTATTTGCAGATGATACAAAACTATGTAAGGTAGTTAACACAAAGGAGGACAGTTTGCAACTACAGATGGACTTGAGTAAATTGGAGAATTGGGCTGAAAAATGGCAAATGAGGTTTAACACAGATAAGTGTAAGGTTATGCACATGGGAAGGAGAAACAGATGCTACGATTACTTACTAAATGGGAAACTGCTGGGGAAATCAGACATGGAAAAAGACTTAGGCATCTTAGTGAATAAGAATCTAAATT
Organism: Anomaloglossus baeobatrachus; assembly: GCF_048569485.1. NCBI lineage: Eukaryota > Metazoa > Chordata > Amphibia > Anura > Aromobatidae > Anomaloglossus > Anomaloglossus baeobatrachus. The sequence continues at coordinate 469,166,563 of NC_134355.1, read as the reverse complement.
GGAGTGCCCAGTGTCAGGCAGCAGCCACCAAAGCAAATAGGGTGATGGGATGCATTAGAAGAGGTCTGGGGGCACGAGATGAAAACATCATTCTCCCTCTGTACAAATCACTAGTCAGACCACACTTGGAGTATTGTGTGCAATTTTGGGCGCCGGTGCTGAAGAAAGACATTACTGAACTTGAAAGGGTTCAGAGGCGGGCTACTAAAATAATAAATGGAATGGGTGCATTACAATACACGGAAAGGTTATCAAAATTAGGTCTATTTACTCTAGAAAAGAGAAGACTTAGGGGAGACCTAATAAATATGTACAAATATATCAGAGGGCCATATAGAGATCTCTCCCATGATCTGTTTGTACCAAGGACTATGACAAGAACAAGGGGGCATTCTTTTCGATTGGAGGAAAGAAAATTCCTACATCAGCATAGAAGAGGGTTCTTCACGGTAAGAGCAGTGAGGCTCTGGAACTCTCTTCCTGAGGAAGTGGTGATGGCCAACTCACTGAATGAGTTTAAGAGAGGAATGGATGCATTTCTTGTTAGCAAAAGTATAGAAGGTTATAAATAGCATAATCTTACAGGTAGATAGAAGAGCGACCAAGATTATTAGAGGAATGGGTGGGCTGCAATACCAAGACAGGTTATTAAACTTGGGGTTAGTTAGTTAGGAAAAACAAAGGCTTAGGGGGATCTAATCACAATGTATAAATATATGAGGGGACAGTACAGAGACCCTTCCAAAGATCTCTTTACACCTAGGCCTGCGACTGGAACACGGGGGCATCCGCTACGTCTTGAGGAAAGAATGTTTAATCATAATCACAGATGAGGATTCTTTACTGTACGAGCAGTGAGACTATGGAGCTCTCTGCCGTATGATGTTGTATTGAGGGATTCACAAGTAAAATTTAAGCAGAGCCTGATCGCATTAATTGAAAAATATATTACCAGTTATGTATATTGGATTTTATGACAGGGTATTGATCCAGGGAACTAGTCTGATTGCCGTATGTGGAGTCAGGAAGGAATTTTTTTCCCCATTGGAGCTTATTTGACACATTGGGGTTTTTTTGCCTTCCTCTGGATCAACATGTTAGGCTACGGGTTGAACTAGATGGACTTAGAGTCTCCCTTCAACCTTAAAAACTATGAAACTATGAAACTATGAAACCCTCCGGTCAGGCTAAACTTTTACTTCTATTTGCCTGACATAAGGAATCCTTTTGTCACTCGCCTGAGAAAAGAAATTTTTCTGCCACTAAGCCCTTGTTTTCTTCAGAACATCCTATTCAATTATTGTCTACTGTCAAACAACTGTTTCAGCGCAGGTCTGCAAACAACAGGACCTGAAGTCCTTCTATGTTCAATACTTTTCTCTATATGCCTAACAAACTGAAAGCAACTTTCGATTCCCATTTATCTCCTCTTACCATGTCCTATCCCAAGTAGTTAAGGCTATGTGCGCACTAGAAAAGTGATTTTTCTCAAGAAAATTTCTTGAAAAACTCCTGACAGTTGAAGATTACCGCACCTGCGGTAAAAAAACGCACCAAAACCGGGGGAAAAATGCATGCATTTTTGCCGCGATTTTGCCTCGGTTTTGCCGCGGTTTTTCCACAGGTTGGTCCCTGTGTTTTTTTTATGCTGAACTGCAATAAGTAATATAGATAATAGATAGATAATCGATAGATAGACAGATAATGAATAGAGGGAAAGATGGATAGATAGATAGATAGATAGATAGATAGATAGATAGATGAGAAAGACCTATATAATGTCCCACCCCCCTGCATATTCTAAGCTGGCACCCTTTAGTGACTTTCATGTGGCACTAAAGGGTGCCTAGCCTTGTATTTAGCCAAAAAATAAATAAATGATTAAAAAAAAATGACGTGAGGTCCCCCCATCTTTTGTAGCCAGCTAGGGTAAAGCAGACGGCTGCAGCCTGCAGACCACAGCTGGCAGCTTCACCTTGGCTGGTAATCCAAAACAGAGGGCACCCCACGCTGTTATTTTACATTAAATAAATAATTTAAAACAAAAAACGTGGGGTCCCCCCCAAATTGGATCACCAGCCAAGGTAAAGCGGACAGCTGGGGTCTGATATTCTCAAACTAGGGAGGTCCACTGTTATTGGACACTCCCCAGCTTAAAAATAGCAGGCCACAGCCACCCCAGAAGTGGCGCATCCATTAGATATGCCAATCCTGGTGCTTTGCCCCAACTCATCCCATTGCCCTGGTGCTGTGGCAAACAGGGTAATATATGGGGTTGATGCCAGATGTGTAATGTCACCTGGCATCAAGCCCTGGGGTTAGTGATGTCAAGCGTCTATCAGATACCCGACATCACCAACCCAGTCAGTAAGAAATAAAAAATAGACAACAAAAAAAGTTTTATTTGAAAAAATACTCCCCAAATTCCCTCTTTCACCAATTTATTGACAAGAACAATCAAATCCTGGTCCATACCATAGTCACTGTCCCAGTCAATGAAGAACAGACTGTTCCCCATTGGCTGGGAGAGTAATGCAGTGACCTGAGTTAACATCAATAGGTCAGCCCAGGTCACTGCAGGGGATGACGAGCACAGCTGTCAGGAGGTTAGATGAGATCATTACCTGCTGTGATGATCTCCTGCAGTCCTGCCATCAGCGCTGTCACTGCCTTCTATGCCCGCTGCGTTCTCAGCAGTATCGCGAGAGCCCGTGACGTCACCGCTAGTGACAGTCTCGGGGCGTGGGCATAGACGGCAGTGACAGCGGTGACGTTAGGAGGCAGGAGATCATCACAGCAGGTAATGATCTCATCTATCCTCCTGACAGCAGCGCTCGGCATCCCCGCGGCTGCCAGCACTGCAGGGTGAGAAGCTGCTGAGCCTGCAGTGCGGGCAGCCACTGACACTGCAGGGCGGGCAGCTGCGGGGCTGGAGCGGGACACAGACTGCACGGGCACCCGCCGGAGGTCACACGGAAGTGCTTCTGTGCGGCATCCAGGGAGTATGTTGTGTGTGTTTACTCTGCTCCGCTTCCTCTTCTGTCATAATGACATCACTTCCTGCAAAACCGCAGGCAGTGATGAACCTTACCGCAGGTAAATCGCGGCTATACCGGGGGTATACCGCACATCATTTGCTACCTGCGGTATACCCCCGGTATTTCGCAATTACATTACAGTGAATGGAGTGAAATACCGGGGGTATACCGCAGGTACCTGCGGAAAAGAAGTGACATGCACATTTTCTTAAGAAATTTTCTCAAGAAAATCTTCAGAAAGAATTTTCTTGAGAAAAAAACGCAGTGTGCACACAGCTATTTTTTTTCCCATAGGTTTTGCTGGGAAATGTCTGCAGAAAGATTACAAACATTTCTCAAGAAATTTCTGCAGCAAAACGGGTAAATCCGCGGGTAAAAACGCCTAGTGCGCACAGGGCCTTAAGGGGTTTTCCCATGAACAAAGTTCAATTTAATCAATAGATCTTAGAATAATAATTTTCACAATTAAATGTGTTTAAAAACATGTTCCTGTGCTGAGATAATCTTATAAATGTGCCCTTACTAGGTACTGTGTAATGGCCGTGTCTAACGATAAAGGAGCATGGTCTAATCATACCACATCTCCTGGGTGGATGAAGAAGCAAAACAGAGTATACAGATAGCACAACATCAGATCGTGAAATATTATTATTTATTATTATAACGCCATTAATTCCATGGCGCTTTACAAGTGAAAAGGATATAAAAACAAGTACAATAATCATGAATAAAACAAGGCACCGACAGGTACAGGAGGAGAGAGGACTCTGCCAATGAGGGCTCACAGTGTACAGAGAATGGGTGAGGGGAGAGTAGGTGAAGACAGAGCTGGTTGCGCAGTGGTGTACTGGTGTGAGAGTTATTGTAGGTTGTAAGCTTGTCAGAAGAGGTCGGTCTTCAGGTTCATTTTGAAGCTTTCCATGGTAGCTGAGAGTCTGACATGCTGGGGTAGAGTGTCCCAGAGCATGGGGGAAATATTCTTTATTTGAGGTAAAACACTTCTTAAAATCAGACAAGGAAATGTTTTACCTCACAAAAAGAATCATCTAAGATCCTGTGCTGTAATGTCTGTCCCAGGAGATATGTTACGATCCCCGTATGGTCAGATACGGCCATTGCACAGAACATTTATAAGATTATCTCCACACAGGAACATTTTTTTAATACATCCAATTGTGAACTTATTATTCCAAGATCTGTTAATTAAAATGAACTTTAAAATTAACTTTGTTTTTGGCAAAACCCTTTTAACCCTGTCTGCAGGTAATTCGGTGTTGCAGGTCACCAAATAGATAAAACACACTAAAACCATGACCATGCATTATAGAACCATAAAACCTTCATGGGGTTGTTGGCAGGTTCTTCCTCTACCCCTTTACACATACCTATGAAATAACTCATTTTAACTATATGAACCCTTCTGTCTTCATTTAAAATTAGTGAAACCTATAAATCGGAGGTATTATTTCACTTAGTGGACAGATTATACATTTTATGGTTTTATCTCCAAAACTGATGCCAAGTGACCATCCAATGTTTTTTCCACCAAAACCGATGGCAGAAGTGATCCTATTGTTTTTTATGGTATTGTTACTGACAACACACTTATTAGGTGCTGGGCAGAATCAGATTAAAAAAACATTGCATTTCTATGCAACTATGGACGCCGGACTGGTACACAAGGTACACCACTTTTTCTGGCCCATGGAAAAAAACAAGTTGTCGGAGACAACTAATATTTGATATAAAGCTTTAGTTGATCTACCTTTCGGAATATTTATGTTGTCTCCAGGTAGTAAGTGGAAACAGCAAAGTTAGTTCTTTTTTTCGTTCTCCTGTTGCTGTATTTATTCGTCCAGCGCCTGTTAATCACAGCGAGTTTACAGTCCTATTCCACACCTGTCACAGGTGCTGATCATTAATCAGTTATTACAGCAGTTTATTCTACTGTTGACAACTTGCAATTTCTCTGTGATTCAGCCAGTTTGTCAGGTGGGAATTATGGCATGCCGCATGTGACAAAACACATCACTATTTTTTCCGTTTTTTTTTTTTTTTTTGCAATTTCAGACACACTCGTCCTCTCTTCACATCTCCCCCTCCTCCTTTTAGACAAACAATATCTGGGAACTCAGAAGTAATAAGGCGGAATGCATAATTAATTACCCAGCTTGCTCTAATTAGGGATGAATAAGTTGTGTCCCTCTCATCATCGCAAATGTGGTGATGGGTAATACCAGTTTATGCTATATTAACTGCAAATATGCAATCCTTCTGAGTGCACTTTCCTTGATGAATTTGATGAATGTGACAATAATTAGCAGAGACAGATGAGAGCTAAATTACTACTGACAATGTAATGTTATCCCGCTCGAGGGCCTGGGAACATGGCAGGCTAACATGCCAGGGACCAAGGCCTCCTATTCTAATTAATATTCTTTTTTTTTTTTGCCAGTGGAAAAAAGGAACGGTAATTGTTTTCGTCAAAGGCTGCAGGGAGTTATCAGGGTAATAAAGTTAATTAGCAGAACAAACATCCTTTCACTGCTTTACCAGATTGAGGAAAAGAGGGCAATTCAAACTGCAGAAAGACATAACTAGATGAGATGATAGGGGAGCACCATTTACACAGGAGGCCAGTCATGAAAGCTACTTCTAATATGACTATCTCCTTCGGTTTATTGCTTGGGAATTAATTGTTTTATTATTTATAGTCATTTGAAGCATTTACATATTCAAAGTGGGTTATTTTTATAAGGAGAGTATATACTATTAAGTGTAGCCAGTAGCTGATTGTAGCAATATTAAAATTTGTCATCTAAGCTTGATAATATCAGATAACTTTTCAGTTGCATAGGGTAAAACAAACTAGAAAAATAGATCTGCTTTAAAAAAAAAAGTTCCAAAAAAGTTAGGGTGTTTTGTAAAATAGAAAAAAAAACAAGAATGCAATGATGTGGAAATCTCAGAATCTGAAAGATATTTTTACATTTCCTTTGGAAAAATTAACTTGTTTAGAAATGAATGGCAGTAACACTTCTCAAAAAAGTTTGGAGAGGGTTAACAAGAGCTGAAAAAGTAAGTGATACTAATGAAAACCAGCTCCAGGGTCAATTTTCAACTAAAATACAGTGTGTGTGTGTGTGTGTGTGTGTGTGTGTATAACAAGAGCAAGTTAGAGAGGCAGAGTCTCTTAGATGTAAAGATAGTCAGATGCTTACCAATCTGTGAACAACTGCATAAAATTATTCTGGAACAATTTCCGAAAAATGTTTCATAATTTAAAATTTTAAAACATTTTCAATATTCCACCATCTACAGTACACAATGTCATCAAGAGATTCAGAGATTCTGGATAAATCCGTGTGCACAAGGGACAAGTGCAACAGTCAATGGATGCTCATATTCTATGGTCCCTAAAGTGGCACTGACTTAAAAATGGGCATCATTTGGTCATACATGTCACTGCATAGTCTCAGGAATCCTTCCAGAAAGATTTTTCTGTGAACACAATTCTCCAAGCAATCTACAATGCAAGTTTAAGCTCTATTACGCAAAGAAGAAGCCATACAGTCTCTGACAGAAGTTCTGTCATTTATCCATGTTATGTAAATAAAAGCTTATAATCTGACTTTAAATTCTTCCATTGGTTTCATAAATTACTCTTTGGAAAGCTGAAACCCTCCCAAATTTGGTTTAGGTTATGAAAATAAAGTTGCTGCAAAGCTGAAATATTGATCATTTAAAGAACACAGAAAGGTCACATTTTGGCAAGACAAAAGTTTTGTCGCCTTGTCATATAATGCACCCAATCCTAGTTTACATCCTCACCTGTGCTCACTAAATGATCGGTTAATTAGTGGGTGTGTATAAAAAGAAACCCAGAACCCCAGACCTTCATTTGAACTGCAACTTGACCTCTGACAACATGCCAAAAATCCCCCCTGCGACCAAAGACTTGATTATCAAGAGATTGAAGATCAGATCCACTGCAGAGGTGGCTGGCACCTTTAATTTGTCCAGCGTGAAGTACAGAGAATTTAAAAAATATTTGAAGAGACTGGAGATGGTTTTGACAAGCCCAGGTCCGGCAGACCCCACAAGACAACTGCTCAGGAGGAACGTTTATTGGTTAGAAAATCCCAAACCAGCCTCTCTTCCACTGCAGCAGAGCTCCAAAAGGCCTGGTCACCTCAAGTCCCTGTGTGAACTAGAACAGTTTGTAGGATTCTGTCTCGAAATGGCCTCCATGGTCGAATCAGTGCCCAGAAGCCAGCACTAAACAAAAAGCAATTAAAAAAACGTGTGGCATTTGCCAAGTCCCACAGCCTGCTAAACAGATGGACGCTGGAAAAGTGGCAGAAGGTGGATTTCTCTGATGAATCTTCAGTTGAATTACACCTCAGCCATCACAAATACTGCAGGAGACCTACTGGAGCCCATATGGATCCAAAATACACCCAGAAAACAGTTACGTTTGCTGGTGGATAGATCATGGTCTGGGGTTGCATTCAGTATGGGGATGTGCAAAACATTTGCAAGGTGGAAGACAATATCAATAGCCAAATATCAAGAAGTATTAGCTACCTCTTACATTCCCAATCATAAAAGGGGTCAAATTCTGCAGCAGGATGGTGCTCCATCATATGCATCCATCTCTACAACAAAGTTCCTCCTGGCAAAGAAGATCAAGGTGCTCAACGACTGGCCAGCCCAGTCACCAGACATGAACATCATTAAGCCTGTTTGGGGTAGGATGAAAGAGGAAGCTTGGAAGACAAAAACAAAGAATCTAGATGAACTCTGGGAAGCATGTAAGAATGCATTCTTAGCTATTCCTGATGACTTCATCAATAAATTGTATGAATCATTGTTGAACCGCATGGATGCAGTCCTTCAAGCTCATGGAAATTACACAAAATATTAAATATGTCTCTAATAGCACCACAACTTCATTCATCAATGTTATGCAACATATCTTTGTATTAGAAGTTAATTATTTGTTTGAATTTCACCGTACATTCTGTAGGCGACAAAACTTTTGTCTTGCCAAAATGTGACCTTTCTGTGTTCAATAAATGATCAATATTTCAGCTTTGCAGCAACTTTATTTTCATAACCTAAACGAAATTTGGGAGGGTTTCAACTTTCAAAAGAGTCATTTATAAAACCAATGGATGAATTTAAAGCCAGGTTATAAGCTTTTACTTACATAACATGGATAAGCGACAGAACTTCTGTCAATGACTGTATATAAACACAATCCAGAAACGCTTCCATCTTCTCCCGTCCAAAACGCATTAAAAATTCTACTATACTGGTGTCTGCCCCTATTTTTTTTAAATGTGGAGACTACAAGTTAGGTCTCCATGTTGTGTATTGCCTGTAGTGGCAGGGGTCTCAGAGCACCAGGCCTAAACCTGTCGCTCATCCACCTGTTCCTGATCAATGTTAAAGGTAGAAATGCTGGGCCAAGCCCTGTCCCATGCATCTATGCTGCGCCATTATACTATTTGTACTCTGGGGCAATTGATGTCACTTTAGTGGTGTCTGCCCCTAATGTTTTGAAATGGGGAGACTCCAAGTTCGGTCTTCATGTTGTGTGTTGCCTGTAGTGGCAGGCGTCTCAGAGCATCAGGCCTAAATCTTTTACTCATCCATTTGTTACTCATAATTGTTTAAGATAGAAATGTTTGGCTAAGCCCTGTCCCAGGTCTTATCCCAAGGATCCATACTGTGCCATTATACTATGTGTACTCGGGGAAAATTGATACCACTTCAGTGGTGTCTGCCACTAATTACTTGAAAATTGGAGACTCAAACTTTGGTCTCAATGTTGTGTGTTGCCTGTAGTTGCAGGGGTCTCAGAGCACCAGACCTATACCTTTCACTCATTCACCTGTTAGAAATCAATGTTTAAGGTAGAAATAATGGGCCAAGCACTGTCTCATGCATCCATGCTGCGCCATTATACTCTTTGTAGTCTGGGCAAATTGATGTCACTTCTTTCCTGGTGTCTGCCCCTAATTTTGGGAAATAGGGATAGGGACTCTCAGCTGGGTTTTCTTGTTTTGTGTTGCCTGTAGCATAGGGGTGCCAGACATGCAGGCATGCACCTACTTTTCACTCATCTATCTCTTTTACTATCCTTAAATGTGTCTAGCAATGACAGTTTATGAAGCTAACATTGGTGTCACCTGAGTGTGGCTCACCAGAAAAGCAGTTTGAACTGTTGCATGAGATATGAGGGTTCCCAGCTTGCCAGGCCTACGCCTGTCACTCATTCATCTCAATAGTTCTTGTGTTAATAGTCTAAGAAGCTAATGACTGTGCCACAAAAGTGGTACTCCACTGTAAAACCATTGGAGCTGTTTTGGCAGCCTTTGGGCCCCCTGAAGTTGTGTCTATGCTTTTGATTTTGCCTCTCATTGAATTCAGTGGAGTTTGGTTAAGTTTGGCGAACACTGGGAAATTTGGCACAATGAACCGAACTGAACATTGAAAGGTTCACTCATCTCTAATGTTGATGATCTCCTCTGAGATCAGGGCATCAGCTTATGGTTCTAATTGATAACATTGAATCCACTTGTACATAATGTCCCTGAGGTTCAATGCCAAGGAATGTTAAGCGGGCTTTACACGCTACAACAAATCTAACGATGTGTTGGCGGGGTCATGTTGTATAACCGGCATCGTTAGTGTTGTTGTAGCGTGTGACAACTTGCACAAACACCTGTCCAGTAAAAAGGTAACAACAGCCAACCTAAAAACCCTGAGTCTCCCCTCTCAGGCTTTGACATTCACACCCTGGGGCGGAGCCAGGCGGTTTGCTATGCCCACCGAGGAGTTCGGATAGTCTGAGGCGGAAAAAACAAACGGATGAGTTTTGGAGGTGAGAGAGACAGGAGTAAAACGTCTGTCGGGTATCTGGGTCGTAGCCCGGATACCCTGTAGCCAGGAGGCAGACGGTGGTTGCCGCCTGCAGGAGCCGGGAAGACGGCTGGTGGAATCGTAAGGGACCGGGACAGGGTAGTGGCCCGCCGGTACCGAACCGGGGAACCAACTGGAAACCGGAGCACCAGGAAGGGTACTCAGACCCAGAACGAGGCCCAGAAGCCACTGGACTGAGTCAAATTAACTGATTGGGGTCTGGACCTTAGGTTCTTTCCCACCCAAGTCCCGACTGAAGACAACAGCCCAACGAGGGGGATAGAAAGCCACCGCTCAGGCAGAGAGATCCCACGGGCCAGCGTCGGCGGGAAAACGGGCTCTCCCAACACACAAACAAAGCCGGGGAGCGGACTCCCATCGCGTAAGCGCAGGCAGTCAAAGTCTACAAAACGAGGTGCAAGAGAAACGCGGGGACCACCAAACCGGGTGGGGGACCAGACGCAGCCGGCTGCGGGCACCGGCCACCATCTTTTTGGTTTACCAGAGACTCCAGTGTATCTATCATAGTGAGTACAACAGTGCCTTTGGGCCGTGCACCGCCCCGCATCGCACCAACACGCCCGCGCTCCCACATCCTAACACCAACAACCAGACCCCGGGACCATCAACCCCCTAACCATGGAGGGGTCAACATCTGGCTTCCCAACACCGTTCCCGGGAGCCTAGTCAACAGCAGCGGTGGTGTACACACTCACCATGACCCATGGGTGGCGTCACGAACTTAAACCCAAAACCATGGCTCCGGCCGTGAACCTCCCCACCGAAACCCCTCACGTAGCACCAGCCTCCCTTCAGAGCGGAGGCGCTCGAGCCACCCATCGACGAGCCCAGATCCGAGCGGCTCGGCTGCGGCTGAGCCCCGGGGTGGTACAATAACAAATTTCTTGGATGTGGTTTAGAACAGTGTGAGGTGTGCAGTTTTCAGAATGGTGTCACTTTTGGGTATTTTCTGTCACCTCGGCCTCTCAAAGTCACTTCAGATGTGATGTGGTCCCTAAAAAAATGGGTTTGTAAATTTTGTTGTAAAAATGAGAAATTGATGATGAACTTTGAACCCTTTTACCTTTCTAACAAAAAAAGAATTATGTTTCAAAAATTGCGCTGATGTAAAGTAGACATGTGGGAAATGTTATTTAGTAACTATTTTGTGTGACATAACTCTCTGCTTTATGGGCATAAGATTTTGAAAATTTCACAACTAAATCCAAAAAATATTGTCCTAATTTTACCATTATCATGAAATACAATATGTTATGAAAAAAGAATATCATAATCACCGGAATGTGTTGAAGCATTCCAGAGTTATAACCTGTCAAAGTGACACCGGTCAGACTTGCAAAAAATGGCCTGGTCATGAAGGTGAAAATGGACTCGGAGATAAAGTAGTTAATGAACTACCAGTATCGCTTCATGTAACCAATGTTGTCAAGGACACTAGCAAAACTTAAAGTTAGAAAAGAAACACTCAGGAAGGATGAAAAGAATTTAATTTTCTGTGGCCACCACCTGCAACCCTATTTCCTTTTAAGACATATTCTTTTGCCTTTTCAGCGCACCTGTTGGCATTTTCATTTGTACAAAAGCAGGTGAAATTGTTACACAATCGCTTCCTAACTGGGCAGAATGATATCCCTGAAGTTTATTATTCTTGGGGTTATACGTTGATGTCCAAGTTTTCCTTAAACATTTTTGAACAGAGTATTTTAAATGTATTGAACTATTATTTTTGAGTGATATACCCCTTCTATATTTATTCCTGAATCAACAGTTCTTGAAACTTAGGAGAATTTAAACAAATTACATTAGAACTATTACAATAAGGAGTTGAGCAAATTGTTTGAAAGTCAAATTCGCCAGTTTTGGCAACATTTTTTAAAATTTTCAATTTGTGATAAATCGCTTTACAGAAAGCCGCAAGTACAGCAAGGACCTAAAATTGTCCTGATAAAGTATTGAATAACACTACAAGGTCTCCTAGGACTGAATTCAACCTTCTTAAAATATACACATCCTTAGTAGAGATGAGCGAACCGGTCGCGGTTCGGCTCGAGGTCGGTTCGCCGAACGGGGGTCCCGTTCGAGTTCGGTTCGTCGAACGTTCGACGAACCAAACTCGAACCTATAGGCTATAATCACAAACACATAAAAATGCATTATAAATGTACACAAACAGTTAATAAACATTGCCATAACACTTACCGGTCCTCGCGATCCCTTCTGCACTCTGTCTCCTGCCGCTATTCCATCCGATGATCGCTGAATCCTCCCGGTGACGGCACTGCCAGCAGAGATGCAGGACCTATCGTGACGTCAAAGTAGCCATGTGACCAGTCACGTGGCTATTATCTCATTGGCTACAGACTGGTCACATGACTATGACGCGTCATGTAGGACCTGCGAGTGCATCTCTCCGGTACACGGTGCACATATGTGTATCGCCGTGTACCGGCAACATGCTCTAGCACACGGTCGACTCCCCGTTCCGTTAGGGACCGGCTGACACAGCCGGTCATTAACGGAGATCACCGTTGCCATAGCAACGCAGTTAGCGGTGACGTCACCGCTAACCGCGGCTCCGAGAGCACCGTTGCTATGGTAACGCGTCTGTCAGCGTTACCGCTGTTACCGCTGACAGCCAGCACTGATCACTCACGGAGTGAAGGCTGCACGCTGCTTCCCGATTGTAGTGAGGATTGTAGTGAGGATGAGGTTCCCCAGCCCCAAGTGATGAGCTGGTGAACCTCATCCTCACTACAATCGTCACTACTACTACACTAGTGAGGATGAGGATTGTAGTGAGGATGAGGTTCCCCAGCCCCAAGTGATGAGCTGGGGAACCTCATCCTCACTACAATCGTCACTACTACTACACTAGAAAGAAAGAAGACAGAAGAGCAGGATCGTGGAGGGCTGACAGGGGGTAATAAAGATGGAGTCTCTAATGTGTCTGTGTATTTATTTCTATTAAAGTATTTTTTCTCTGTGGTGTTTTTTTTTAACCCTTTATTGGAGATTCTTAATGGCCGGGTCAAACGTGCCTGACATTAAGAATCTCTGGCTTAATATTGGCTAGTAAAACAAAGCCAGTATTAACTCATGATTACCCAACAAGCCACCCGGCTCCAGGGCTGTTGGAAGAGTTGGATACAGCACCAGATGATGGCGCTTCTATAAGAGCGCCATTTTCTGGGACGGCTGCGGACTGAAATCCGCAGCAGAGGCGCCCAGAAACCTCGGGCTAACCTGTGCTGCGGATTCCAATCCCCAGCTGCCTAGTTGTACCTGGCTGGACACAAAAATGGGGCGAAGCCCACGTCATTTGTTTTTTAATTATTTCATGAAATAAGTGAAATAATTAAAAAAAAACGGGCTTCCCTATATTTTTGGTTCCCAGCCGGGTACAAATAGGCAACTGGGGGTTGGAGGCAGCCCGTGGCTGCCTGCTGTACCTGGCTAGCATACAAAAATATGGCGAAGCCCACGTCATTTTTTTGGTGGGCAAAAAAATTCTGCATACAGTCCTGGAGTATGCTGAGCCTTGTAGTTCTGCAGCTGCTGTCTGCTCTTCTCCATACAGACAGACAGCAGCTGCAGAACTACAAGGCTCAGCATACTCCATCCAGGACTGTATGCAGAAGTTTTTTGCCTCCTGAAAAAATTATGTGGGCTTCGCCATATTTTTGTATGCTAGCCAGGTACAGCAGGCAGGTACGGCTTCCCCCAACCCCCAGTTGCCTATTTGTACCCGGCTGGGAACCAAAAATAAAGGGAAGCCCTTTTTTTATTATTTCATGAATTTCATGAAATAATTAGAAAACAAATGACGTAGGCTTCGTCCCATTTTTGTGTCCAGCCAGGTACAACTAGGCAGCTGGGGATTGGAATCCGCAGCACAGGTTGGCCTGAGCTTTCTGGGCCCCACTGCTGCGAATTTCAGTCTGCAGCCGCCTCAGAAAATGGCATTTTCATAGAAGCGCCATCTTCTGGCGCTGTATCCAACTCTTCCAGCACCTGCCTGCTATACCTGGCTAGCATACAAAAATATGGCGAAGCTCACGTCCTTTTTTTGTAGTTTTTTGGCAAAAAAAATAAAAAATGCTTCCCTGGATTTTCCATTGCCAGTGAAGTTAACACCAAGCAGTGGGGGTTAGCAGCCAGTAGCTGCTTGGATTACCCTTAGCTAGCAATACAAAAAATGCAGCGGGAGCCCATATATATTTTTTTTAATTATTTATTTAAATAACTAAAAATAAAATGGGCTTCCCTGTATTTTGATTGCTGGACATCACAGTGCTGTAAAAATAAATCTTTAAAAAAATGATGTAGCGCTCCGCAGTATTTTTGATTCTCAGCGCAGATAAAGCAGACAGCTATGGGTTGCCACCCCCATCTGCCTGCCGTTACCTTGGTTGGCAATCAAAATACAGGGAAGCCCATTAATTTTTTCTATTTAAAAAATAGTTAAAAAAAAAAATGACGTTGGGTCCCCCCATTTTTAATAGCCAGCTAGGGTAAAGCAGACGGCTGTAGCCTGAAAACCACAGCTGGCAGCTTTACCGTGGTTGGGGATCCAATGTGGAGGTCCCCTCAGGCTCTTTTTTATAATTATTTTATAAATATTAATAATTACACAATAAAAGTAGGGTCCCCCCCAAATTGGATCACCAGCCAAGGTAAAGCGGACAGCTGTGGTCTGGTATTCTCAGGGTGGAAAGGTCCATAGTTATTGGGCCTTCACAGCCTAAAAATAGCAGGCCGCAGGCACCCCAGACGTGGCGCATCCACTAGATGCGCCAATCCTGGCGCTTCACCCCAGCTCATCCCGTGCCCTGGTGCAGTGGCAAACGGGGTAATAAATCGGGTTGATACTAGCTGTAAAGTCACCTGAGATCAAGCCCAGCAGTTTGTGATGTCATGGCGTCTATTAGATACCCAACATCATAAACTGTCAGTACTAATAAAAAAAAAAAATCGACAAAAGAAATTTATTTGAAAAAACAGTCCCCAAAACATTTCCTCTTTCACCAATTTATTGTAAGAAAAAAAATAAAGGGGTCCCACGACGACTCTGGACCGTCTAGAATATGGGGGGGAGACACTCAGGGAACGTATACCCCATTTTCTAGGAGTGCGGACCCTTCATGTGAGGAGTGTGGGTGCAATGAATCTGCACTCACTCTTCTCGGGTCCACAGCAGCAGAGTCCATGTCGTAATGGTTGCTACCAAAGCTGCAATGCCCTGCTCATGAGGTAAGGGCATGCCTAATCAGGAGAACTACTGTAGAGGAAGCTCTGCTCACTGGTATATAGGTGCTCAGAGGTAATAATAGATAAAATTAGTGAGTAACCTCGGCACTCTAAATCTCCCAGACTAAGTCAGTAAGTCACAACGGATAGTAATGCAAAATCACTCTTTATTGGTCCGTATTAAGAAAATAATTTTTTTCATAAGCTTATATGTTTTTGTCCAAAACAAGTTACAAATGACGTTTCGGCCTGAGCCTTCGTCAGATTGGACTTTTCTGCATGTAATCATGAAAAATGACAATAATCAGTATCACATAAGAGTGAGAGAACAATAACATAAACTCGAACAATGTAGAGGTACAATTGGGATGCAGCAAAAAAATTGCAACACAGCAAGAAATGAAACACATGATACAAATGTCATAATACAGTACAAGGACAATATAGTAATGACAAATATGGGGTCAGAGTAGGCTTAGACAGCTCTGGTACGAAAAAGATGTCAATCATAAAGTAACATGTGTAGTAGGTGTAGAGCTACAGTATGCATGGCAGAGCTAATGGGTAGACCGACCATAGAAAAAGAACGGAGAAAAAGTGGAGAAAAAGTGGAGAAAAAATGGAGAAAAAAATGGAGAAAAAGTGGAGAAAAAGTGGAGAAAAAATGGAGAAAAAGTGGAGAAAAAGTGGAGAAAAAGTGGAGAAAAAATGGAGAAAAAAATGGAGAAAAAGTGGAGAATAAGTGGAGAAAAAGTGGAGAAAAAGTGGAGAAAAAGTGGAGAAAAAGTGGAGAAAAAGTGGAGAAAAAGTGGAGAAAAAAATGGAGAAAAAGTGGAGAAAAAGTGGAGAAAAAGTGGAGAAAAAGTGGAGAAAAAGTGGAGAAAAAGTGGAGAAAAAAATGGAGAAAAAGTGGAGAAAAAGTGGAGAAAAAATGGAGAAAAAGTGGAGAATAAGTTGTAGTAATTGTCGCTCCTAAAAACCTGTTAGGTTCTTAGTGCGTCCGTGCTTGCATTTAAAAACCGCACGTGTGTGCCTGTCGGTGGCAGCGTACAGGTGCACTTGTGTGCGTTTTGCACAAACTTGGATATAACGCACAAGTCTAGTGAATAATACACGTCAGTCAGCAGTGTCTGATAGTGTCAAACTTCTCAGTAATTGTCGCTCCTAAAAACCTGTTAGGTTCTTAGTGCGTCCGTGCTTGCAATTAAAAACCGCACGTGTTTGGCTGTTGGTGGCAGCGTCAGGCTCCACATTGTCCCTGGATAGAGACGTGCCAAAGGGCTATACTACAATAGACCCACTTCCTTACAATGGGCACTTCAGGTTTACAGGCCATCATGCACGTCTCTATCCAGGGACAACGTGGAGCCTCCCAATTTTTGGCTGCCCTGCCTAAGGGCTATACTACAATAGACCCACTTCCTTACAATGGGCACTTCAGGTTTACAGGCCCTCATACACTTCTCTATCCAGGGACAATGTGGAGCCTCCCAATTTTTGGCTGTCCTGCCAAAGGGCTATACTACAATAGACCCACTTCCTTACAATGGGCACTTCAGGTTTACAGGCCATCATGCACGTCTCTATCCAGGGACAACGTGGAGCCTCCCAATTTTTGGCTGCCCTGCCTAAGGGCTATACTACAATAGACCCACTTCCTTACAATGGGCACTTCAGGTTTACAGGCCCTCATGCACGTCTCTATCCAGGGACAACGTGGAGCCTCCCAATTTTTGGCTGCCCTGCCAAAGGGCTATACTACAAAAGACCCACTTCCTTACCATGGGCACTTCAGGTTTACAGGCCCTCATGCACGTCTGTATGCAGGGGCATTGGTGAACCTCACAATTTTGGACTGCCCTGGCAAAGGAAAATACTACAAAGACTCACTTCCTCAAAATGGGCACATTAGACTCAAGAGGCCTTCATGTACGTCTCTTCTCAGGGATATCGGAGTTCCACACAATGTTTTCACGTAAAATCTTTCATGTAATCTCCAAAAGTAACATACACCAGCTCTATCTCACTATTGGGTATGTGCCCTTAACATTTCCGCCATGAAAATTCATTTTGGTGTCATTTTTGAAGGTTTTCTGGTGAGTCCGTAAAAATGGCGTAAAACGCGGACAAAATTGTTCACAGCTGTGACTTTTGAGTGATAAATGCTTCAAGGGGTCTTCCCCATGCTGTTGCCATGTCATTTGAGCACTCTTCTGAGACTTTTGTGACATTTTTAAGGTTTCTACATGCTGCCGGGGGTCATTTCAGAAAAATACTCGGGTCTCCCATAGGATAACATTGGGCTCGGTGCTCGGGCCGAGTACACGAGTATCTTGGGATGCTCGGCCCGAGCCTCGAGCACCCAAGCTTTTTAGTACTCGCTCATCACTAATCCTTAGTAATGTCAAGGTAACTTCAACCTATATGTCTACAGGTAAACAGATGGTAACAATTCTTCACTGCTGTTCTCTCGCACACTATTTAAAGCATCTAAAGTATTTGTGTTTTTTTCTTGCTATTTCTATAGCTAAGCTGTGATGTCCTCTCACTGTCAAGATTCACCCTTTAATAGCTGCTGCATTCCCTGCCTCAGCTATTATACAGGCTGTGATATTTCCTCATGATTGGTTGTGCTATTCCATGTGATCTGATAGCTGCAGAGTATTATGGGGAAGCCAGCACAGTCATGGAAATGGTCATTTGAGCCATTTCTGGCTGATATATTCTTCTGCATTGTGCAAAATGGGGACGGCAATTTGTGTGAAGTGAGTTACAAATTATTCAAATTCGCCAGGAATAGTGAATTTTGAAAAAAAGCAACACAAATTTAATCCCTTTACGACCGTTGTATGGATTAAAACTGTGGTAGTAAAGGGTACTTATGCCAGATCGTCATTTGAAAACAGCGGTCAGAAAAACGTAAATAGCGCCCCCCAGCGTCGGAAAATCTCTGAGATTTCAGCTGCCGGGGGTGGCTAAGACCCTGGAGATCATGATTCCGGCCGGTCCCCAGTCACGTGATCACTGCTACATACCGTGTAACCATGATGACGTGACAGTAAATGGCGGCACCAGTAAAACATCATTTATCTCCCACCTGGCATGATCAAACATGTCAGATGGGAGATAAATCTCCTCCCTTGGTGCCCTCCAGTCCCCCGGTGTCACCAAAGTGCCCCTCCGACCCCCAACCCCTTTCCTATAATCCAAGATGGCAACATCCTCTTCCTCTAATTTCTGTGCCATGACACATACGACCGAAAACTCCTCCCCTGGCCCTGCTATATCACCCCCTATAACCTCCCGGTGTTCCCCGGTGTCCCCGGTACCTGGCGCAGCATTATTCCCCTTGGTTCCTCTCTTCCTCCTTCTCAATGGACGCTGGCCGCATGCGCAGAGAGCGGCAGTCAGCTCAGCTTCCTGCATTCAGTGAGACGCTGAGCTGTCTGCACTCACACTGCTGCTGTGGACCCGGGGAGAGTGGGTGCAGTATCAGTGCACCCACACTCCTCACATGGAGGATCTGCACTCCTAGAAAATGGGGGATACATTCTCTGAGCGTGTCCCCATATTATAGAAGGGCTAGAGTCATCGTAGGACCCCCTTATTGGATTACAGTAGACTGGATTTTATTTTTTCTTTACAATAAATTGGTGAAAGAGGGAATGTGTTAGGGAGTGTTTTTTCAAATACATTTTTTTTTTGTCGTCTTTTTTTTTTTATTACTGACAGTTAGTGTTGTTAGGTATCTGATAGATGCTGTGACATCAGTAACCACTGGGCTTGATGCCAGGTGAGATTACACAGCTGGTATCAGCCCCATATATTACCCTGTTTGCCACCGCACCAGGGCAGCGGGATGAGCCAGGGAGAAGCGACAGGATTGGCGCATCTAATGGATGCATCACTTCTGGGGAGGCTGTGGCCTGCTACTTTTAGGCTGTGAAGCAATAACTATGGACCTTCCCATCCTGAGAATACCAGACCATAGCTGTCTGCTTTACCTTGGCTGGTGATCCAATTTGTGGGAACCCTATGTTTTTTTTTTTTTTATTATTTAATTACAAATATCAAAAAGAGCCTGGAGTGCCCTCCAAATTGGATCATCAGCCAAGTTAAAGCTGCCAGCTGTGGTTTGCAGGTTGCAGCCGTCTACTTTACCCTAGCTGGCTATCAAAAATGGTGGGGACCCCACGTTGTTTTGTTTTTATTAATTATTTATTTTTTGGCTAAATACAAGGCTAGGCACCCTTTAGTGCCACATGAAAGTCACTAAAGGCTGCCAGCTTAGAATATGCAAGGGGTGGGACATTATATATGTGTATGTCATCTGTCTGTCTGTCTTTTTATCCATCCATGCATCCATCCATCCATCCTTCCTTCCTGCCTAGCTTATTAGGCTGCATGCTAGCGATTAGGGTTTCAAGCGTTTTGGACGCTGTGTTTTTGCTGCATCCAAAATGCTGTTATACGCAAGAAGCACAGTGGAAGGATTTTAAGAAATCTCCTGCCCACTGTGCTTATTCTCTGGATAGCATAAACTGATATCTGGCACTGCAGCATTTCAGTTTATGCTGTAAAGCGAGTGTTATCCACAGAGAGAATAGAGCTAAAGTCAGCAGCGGCCCAAACCTGGATCATGGTCATGGGCAGCTGCATTCTCCAGTGGACAACACTCACATCTCCTCAGACTCAGTGTTGCCAGATCATGGGCACATAGCCTAAAAGTGAGAAATTTGCTGCTAGAGCAACATTTTTGTGATGCCCCTGAGGGTTCAAAATGCTCACTCTACCCCTGAATAAAATTATTGAGGGGTATAGTTTCCAAATTGGGGTCACTTGTGGGGGGTTTCTGCTGTTTAGGTACCTTAGGGGCCCTACAAATTCAACATTGTACCCTCAATCTTTTTTAGCCAAATTTGCTTTCCAAAATTCAAATATTGCTCCTTCCGTTTTGAGCCCTTCCATTTGTCTAAACAGAGGTTTCTGATTAAATGCGGGCCATCACCGCACTCATAACAAAGTGGTTAGCAAACTGTGGGGTCCATTCTTTGGCATTACCTCTTCAAAAAGTGAGAAATTTGGTGCTAAAGCAACATTTTTGTAAAAAAAATGAAATTTTTAATATGGCGGCCTAATGTTATCAAATTCTGTGAAGTACCTGTGGGCTCAAAATGTTCACTATACAATCCTTGAGGGGTCTAGTTTCCAAAATGGGGTCACTTGGAGGTTTTTGCTGTTTAGGTACCTAAGGGGCCCTACATATGCAACATGGTGCCCGCAATCTATTTCAGCCAAATTTGTATTCCAAAATTCAAATATTGCTCGTTCTGTTCCAAGCCCTCCCATTTGTCCAAACAGAGGTTTCTGACCCCATGTGGGGTATCAGCGCGCTTGAGGCGGAAACTGGGGAACAAATGTTGGGGTATATTTTGTTGTGTTCCTTCTTCTAAAAGTGAATAAATTTGCGCTAGAGCAACATTTTTAGGTAAATATTTTTTTTTTTCATTATACCTTGCTTTAGTTCCTGTGAGGCACCTGAAGGGTTAATAAACTTCTTGCATGTGGTTTCGAGTACTTTGGAAGGTGCAGTTTTTAGAATGGGGTCACCTTTTGGTATTTTCTTTCACCTAGGTCTCCTAAAGTGATTTCAAATGTGATGTGGTCCCAAAAAAAATGGTTTTGTAAATTTTGTTGAAAAAAATGGGATATTGCTATTGAACTTTAAACCCTTCTAACTTCCTAACCCCCAAAAATGTTGTTTAAAAAATTGCGCTGATGTAAAGTAGACCTGTGGGAAATGTACTTTATTAACTATTTTGTGTGACATATCTCTCTGGTTTAAAGGGCATAAAATTACAAGTTTGAAAATTTAAACATTTTCGTTAAATTTCCAATTTTTTCACAAATAAACGCAAAATATATCGTCCTAAATTTATAAACTATCCTGAAGTACAATATGTCACGAAAAAAAAATCTCAGAATCACCTGGATCCGCTGAAGTGTTCCAGAGTTATAACCTCATAAAGGGACACTGGTCAGAATAGCAAAAAATGGCCTGGGCATTAAGTACAAAATTAGCTTCGTCCTTAAGGGTATGTGCGCACGTTGCTTTTTACCTGCTTTTTACCTGCTTTTTTGCTGCTTTTTCTTCTGCGCTGTTTAATGCCAAAATGGATGTGTTCTTCTATTCAAGCAAAGTCTATGGGAATTTGGGTTTCTTGTTCACACTATGTTGTTCAAAATGCTGCCTTTTTGAGGCAGAACTTTGGTCAAAAACTCAGCTTTTCAAAGAAGCAACATGTCAATTGTTTTTGCCATTTGGGTTTTGAACTGCAAAGCTGAGTTTTTGACCAAAGTTCTGCCACAAAAAGGCAGCATTTTGAACAACATAGTGTGAACAAGAAACCCAAATTCCCATAGACTTTGCTTGAATAGAAGAACACATCCATTTTGGCATTAAACAGCGCAGAAGAAAAAGCAGCAAAAAAGCAGGTAAAAAGCAACGTGCGCACATACCCTAAGGGGTTAATTTGCATTAAATCAAATTGTTCATCTTTACTAAGGACTACGAAAGGTCAGCACTAGTGTTAGATTTGGCAGCAATGCTGAGGTCATCATGTCAGGTATTACAAAATGTGAAATTCGCATTGAAAATCTGCACATACTACAATGTATGAAGAAAAGAGGAGTCTTAAGGCCCAGTCACACACAATGACTTACCAGCGATCCCGAAAACGATGCAACCTGATAGGGATCGCAGGTAAGTCGCTGGGAGGTCGCTGGTGAGATGTCACACAGTCAGATCTTACCAGCGATGCAGGAACAATACAGGTCGCAGTAGCGACCTGTATAACGATCTCAGCAGTCACTGTGACCCTGTCACACAGTGTCAAACACAGCGATGGGTCCTGCCCAGCAGGACATCGCCTTTGAAGAAAATGGCCTGGACCATTCTGCAACGACTAGAGATCTCAGAGCAGGGACCTGATCGCTAGTAGGTGTCACACATAACGAGATCGCTAACGAGATCGCTACTGCGTCACAGAAACCGTGACTCAGCAGCGATCTCGCTAGCGATCTCGTTATGTGTGACGGTACCTTAACATCTTAATATCCAAGTCTTTAACACACAATAAAAAAAGTAACAATAATGATAAGTATTTTCAATTGTCATACAATGGACAATAGTTATGAAGCTACTGATAAAAGCGCAGATAGGATCTTACCAGAGGAACAAAATTAAATAATCAAGGCGGATTAACTCACCTATTAGGGTTGCGCCAGTCACAACCCCTAAGTACGCTTCAGAAATAGCAGCTGCTGCAGCCTCGAACATACTCAAATCAGTACCAGAGTAGAGAATCTGCGTGTATGCCGCGCTGTCACCAGAATGACCAAATGTTGATTGTATTATAACTTTCTTTATTCAGGGTAACGTGTTTCAGAAAGCTCAGTCTCCTTCATCAGGACAATCAAGAAAAATAATTCTCTAAGTTGCCTCAAAAACCTCTAATGAGTCAATACCTATCAAAATGCAAAACATATAAAGACTCAACACAGAAGATAAGCCATAAAATTCCTTTATTCAAAGATGCAGGGATATTGTGAAACAAAAATAACATAGGAGAGATGCATGGACACAGAGCAGGGCAAATATAAACAATAATGCCAAATTAAGCCACAACCTGGTAACAATGAAAATCAAATCTAAAAAATCTTTTGAACCAAAATGGTTTCATTATCAAATCCTCTGGTGCTGGGTAAATGGGGACAAATAACTCAAAATACCTAATTCATATGAAAATGTTATAAATAAACCTAATCATACCGAAAATACAAAATTAACATACATCCATAACTTACTGGTGTAAAAAAATTCAATAAAGTGCATTGATTGTTGTGCAATATGCTAGAACAAAATAAATACTAATATTAAGACAAGGTTGTGCTAAGAACATGAAAACCATGCAAAGTTGTGTAGATAAAATCTAGTACTAGAAAAATTGAAAAATGTTGCAACACTATATAATAGAAATATAGTGCTAAACAAGTTTAATAAATATATCATAAAAATATGAATATAGATTAGTGATGGGCGAACCCCACCGATGTTCGCATTGGGCGACTCGCCCGAACGTTTTATAAAGTCCGTGTTCGGGGTCGGAGATAACATGAACTTGCGTCCGAACCCCGAGCTTGGGCATTAGAGTTATGGGATGGGGCGGGGGGAGGCTGTAAAATAAAGAACATACTTAATAATAAACATTGTCATTATACTTACAGGTTCCGTGACGTGTCCTGCAAACTCTGTCTCCTGGCTGCTTCTGCTTCCGGGACCGATCATTTCCTGGGGTATTCACTACATTGCTCATCACTCAGCAGTCTTCAGCTGTTTTGGGCCGTGTTCGCAGTGACGTTGGGTTTCAATCAAGTCCATGGGCTTAGCCATGGACTTGATTGAACTTTGACTGTCACTGTCAGTGTCAGCCTGCTTCTCGCTCTGTAGAGAGACACTTGTCTGTACAGAGTGATGAAGCAGAGCTCACATTGCTCTCCCTGTGGACTATGTTGGGCTAAGGATTTTTTTTATAATAAATTAATTTCGGGCTTAGACAATCACAGACGCTGTCACAGAGTGGGCGTTTGTTATTGGATGCTGGAGTAACCTGAAACCAGCCCATACACTCTAGCATCTAGAATGTATGGTCAGATTCCAGGTTACTCCAACAGCCAGTCACAGACGCCCATTCTGCGTGACAGCATCTGTGATTGGCTGTTGGGTCCCTCACACATATAATAGTGTAAAAATAATTAAATACCGTATTTTTCGGACTATAAGACGCCCCAGACCATAAGATGCACCCTGGTTTTAGAGAATGAAAATAGGAAAAAACATTTTAAGCAAAAAATGTGGTCATGACACACTTATGGGGCGAGGATCTGCTGCTGTCACTGTTATGGGGCTAATGTCGCCAAATTCTCTACTAAGGTACCCCATCCTGATAATAATCCTCCTGCCTTGTATGTGATCCCCATCCTTATATATATATATGTACCCCATCCAGGTATATATTCCCATCCTGCTATATACCGCCATCATGGTATAGCCCCCATCCTGCTACATAGCGCCATTTTGGTATATGCCCTTATCCTGCTATATACTGCCATCCTGCTATATAGTGGCATCCTGCTATATACCCCCATCCTGCTATATACCCCCATCCTGCTATATGCCCTCATCCTGCTATATGCCCTCATCCTGCTATATACCCCCATCCTGCTATATACCGCCATCCTGGTATATGCCCTTATCATGCTATATACCCCCATCCTGCTATATACTGCCATCCTGGAATATGCCCCCATCCTGCTATATACCCCCATCCTGCTATATACCCACATCCTGCTGTATAGCCCCATCCATCCTGCTATATACCCTCATCCATCCTGCTATATACTCCCATCTGCTATATATCCTCATCCTGCTATATGACCCGCTACATGTATCACACAAAAAAAATAAATGTTTATACTCACCTTTCCTCACTCCATGCAGCATCGCTCCTCCTCCTGTCTGTGCCGGCAGCAGCACCACTGGAGTGTGAAGCTATCCCCATTCCCTACAGCATCGCTCGTCCTCCTGTCTGCCTGTCAGCTGACCTGTGTGGAGACTAGCGGTGCGAACAGGGATGACGTCATCGCTGTGCTCACCGCTCTCTACACAGATCAGCTGGTCGGCAGACAGGAGGAGATCGCGATGCTGCAGACAACGGTGATGGGTGAGTGTACTTATTCACTGCCCCCCACGCTGATGATGATGCGCGGGGGCAGTGAATACAGCCGCACAGGATTACTGAGTGCTGAGGGATGATGGGCAGGAAGATGGGCGTGCATGAGCGGGCCCACTTGGTCATGGCAGGCTGCTACAGCCTGCTCATGCCCCCGATGACCTGCTCCACTGCAGCACCCTCATTCCCCGCAGCCACATTAAGACTATAAGACGCACCCACCACTTTCTCCCAACATTTGGAGGAAAAAAGTGCGTCTTATAGTCCGAAAAATATGGTAATTAAAAAAAATTAAGTAGTGCTCTGTGGTACTTTTGATTCTCAGCAGATAAAGCAGACGGCTACGGGCTACCACCCCCATCTGCCTGGCTTTACCTTGGCTGGCAATCAAAATGCAGGGAAGCCCATTAATTTTTTTTTTAATTGTTTAGAAAAATAATAAAAAAAAATGTGTGGGCTCCCACCATATTTTTATTTATATAGAAAGAAGGGAAAACGGGTTTTAGCCGCGCTAAAAAACCACTGGTGCAGGATTAATAAAGAAGTTTCTTTTTTATTTCAGCATTTCCAACGCGTTTCAGAGACAAAGACCGTCTCCTTCCTCAGGGAAAAAAGAAATCATGCAACTGTCTACAGTCTAATGCTTTAAAGGAGGATACAAGCTGCCACGTTGACAGCCATGACGTCATCCACCCACTCGGTTGCAGGGCAATGACTCATAGACACGTGGAGAACGTACAAAGGAAAAAAATCAAATTTTGATACATCAAATATTGTAAAAACACGAACAACAACATGAGATACAAATAAAAATTGTTAAAAATTGTTACAAATAAAAATAAAAATAAAAATTTGATTTTTTTTCCTTTGTACGTTCTCCACGTGTCTATGAGTCATTGCCCTGCAACCGAGTGGGTGGATGACGTCATGGCTGTCAACGTGGCAGCTTGTATCCTCCTTTAAAGCATTAGACTGTAGACAGTTGCATGATTTCTTTTTTCCCTGAGGAAGGAGACGGTCCTTGTCTCTGAAACGCGTTGGAAAGGCTGAAATAAAAAAGAAACTTCTTTATTAATCCTGCACCAGTGGTTTTTTAGCGCGGCTAAAACCCGTTTTCCCTTCTTTCTATATATATATTTGCCATTCACGGGGCCGCTGCTTTAAACCACGCTGACACTCACATGCGATCTAAGGAGTTGTGACTGGCACAACCATATCAGGTGAGTGTACTTTTCCCTTTTCATCATTCAAAGTTGTATCGGGTAAGACCCTATTTGCGCCTTTTGTCTCCCCACCTCTAGCACCTATAAGTTTTCGACCATATTTTTATTGCCAGTCAGGGAAAACCAGACAGCTGGAGGCTGGGATTCTCAGCGTGGTAAGACCCAAGCATTTTGGGCCCCCCATGCTAAATACCGCAGCCACCCCTGGAAATGGCGCATTGTTTCTTAGCGCCATTTCCAGGCGCTCTACCCATCTCATCCAGTGGCCCTGATGGCAGTGATACGCTGGGTAATAAAGGGGTTAATACCAGCTTTGTATTCTCAGCTGGTACTAAGCCCGAAATTAATAGTGTCATGCCAAATTAGACATGGCCATGATGAATTTCTAGTAAACAGTAAAAAAAAACACAACACACAGAAATTTTTTTTTATCAGAAATAAAACAAAAAAAACATTTAGAGACCTCATCTTTATTATAAAAAAATCTTTAGTCCAACGTAGTCAACAGGGAGACCAATGTCAGGTCTGCTTCATCACTCTGTATAGACAAGTGTCTTCTTTACATGCTGACACTGAGGGTATGATTCCACTTGCGTATGACTCCTGCAAGTCTTGCATCGGTATTACCCAGCATGGTGCACACTCCCCTGACAGGAGCACCTCAGCTGCATGGAAATACATGGTGCTGACCCGCACCTGTCAGGAGAGTGTGTGCCATGCCGGGTGATACTGATGCAAGACTTGCACAGTGGCAGTCAAAGTTCAATCGATTCCATGGCTCATGGACTTGGGTGAACCCTGATGTCATCGCAAACAAGGCCGAAAACAGTCGAAGACTGACAAGTGATGAGCAGTGCAGTGAATACCGCCGGAAGTTAATGATCAGACCCGGATGCAGAAGCGGCCGGAAGATAGCGGGTCTGCAGGACACGTTGCGGGACCGGTAAATATATTCAGAATGTTTCCTACTAATGTGCTTTTTTTTCAGCCCCTGGACCCAAACTGGACCCGAACTGTAACACAAGTTTCCCAGGAAAACTCGTGTTCGGGACTGTGTGCACAAACACTATGTGTTCGGTACGGACAATTTACACAGTGAATATAATAAACAAAAGAACCAAAAAGGAGGATAGAGGTAAATACCCAACAATAAATCAATCAGCAATGTGTCTCACTCCCTCACTGACCACATTCAATCTGTAATACAAAATTAACATAGCAACCAAAGGTAAAAATTGCGTTGCTGTAACAGATACTAAAAATTGAATAATGATGAGAAAGGACCCCAAGGGGAGGGCACCTTAATTGCTTCTTTTAGGTAGCAATTTTATTGTGATGTATAAAGTATGGTGTTTGAAGTGAGTATTGAGGTACAGTGGTACCTCGCTTAACGAGTAACCCACTTAACGAGAATTTCGCTTAACAAGCAAAGCTTTCTGTAAATTTGTAACCCGCTTTACGAGAAAGCTTTGTTGTACGAGCAAAATCCTCACTGCACAACCTTCCGGTTCCGTACATCCACCGCGCTCTGACCCGCACTTGCAGTCCACACAAACACACACATATACGCACAAACACACACAAACACACACGCACGCACATACAGTATTATGCTCACTTTACCTTCCGTTCCACCGCCGGTCTCATGGTTCTTGTAGTTCTCGGGTACATCGCGACGTCCTTGCGGCGAACTACAAGACTCAGGAGGCCTGCGATGGAACGGAAGGTAAAGTGAGCATATAATATAACATAATATAGTGTACCTTTCGTTTCATCGCCGACCTCCTTGGTCCTGTAGTTCGCCGCTCCACTCCAGGCTGTGTATCGGCATCCATAGCAACAAGGCAGGAATTTCCTGTCACCGCTACTGAAACGCAGCACTGTTTTTGACGTCAGCGCTCTGGCCAGGAAGTTCCTCCCTTGTCGTTATGGTAACGTGATATACAGCCCAGGCCCCGTACCAGAGAACAGCAAGTCCCAGGAGACCGGCGATGGAACGGAAGGTAAGGTGAGCATATAACATGTGCGTGTGTGCTTGTGTGTGTGTTTGTGTGAGTTTGTGTGTGTTTGTACATGTTTGTGTATATGTGGAATGACAAAATAGGGGACCAGGATGGGACATTTAACACGTTGTGGAACGAATCGTCTGCATTGCAATGATTTCCTATGGGAAATCTTGCTTTGCCTAACGAGTAACTTGGTTAACAAGCACAGTCCCAGAACGGATTGTTATCGTTAAGCAAGGTTCCACTGTATCTTTTTGTCTATTTATTCACTGTTATCTCTTTTATATGTTTGATTAATAGATTACATTTTAACAATCTAATGCAGAGGAAACACATATACAGTATATAATATGTATGACATTCTGGAAGTGCGGCATACACCTGGATTTTCTACTCTGGTACTGAATGGAAAAAAGTTGTAATAGCCGTCATTACTTCTGTAAACAGTAAGGTCAAATACCCACTTCAGCGTTTTCTTCTTGTATAAAAAAATTGACTGATTTTCATCAGTAACTATGCCTTCTGCTCTACTTTTTTTAGACATACTGTTGAGGTGAGACTACAACGGGTCTCTTAAGGTCTAACTGCCGTGTTCAGATTATAATGTCATGTGTGCACTTCGAGAATAAAATAACGGACTATGAGTCAGTTATGACTTTCGCTCATGACCAACGTCAGAGATTCTGTCTCAGTTTATTGTTCACAAAACCTTATGTACCGCCCCACACTCGGCTGCAGCCAAGCCTCTTGGGCCCGAGCTCGTTTGGTGGGTGGCTCGAGCGCCTCCGGACCTGGGGGTCATGTTGCTCTGCAAGGGATTGCTGGCAATCTCAATGATGGTGGTTAGGTAGGTGTTTGAGTTCGTGATGCCACCCACGGGACATGGTGAAGGTGTAGACACCACCGCTGCAGTTTCGGGGGCACCCGGGGGAGATGGTAGTGCAGCAAGATGTTAACTCCTCCGTGGGCAGGGATGGTGGCCCCGGGACCCACTTGGGGAGAGTGGAGATTGGGCGGTGCAGGGCGGTGCGTGGCCGGATGGCACTGTTGTACTCACGATCACTGATGCACACAAGTCTCTGACGAACAAAGTTGTTGGTGGTCGGTGCCCGCAGCCGGCTGCGTCTTGTCCCCCACCTGGGTTGCTGGTCCTGGCCTTTTTCCCGCACCTTGTATGTTTGTGTAGACTGACTGTGCCTTAGAAGCGGGAGTCTGCTCCCCGGCTGAGTATGCACCGGTGGAGTCCATTTGCCCGCAGGCGCTGGCCCGTGGATCTCTCTGCCTGTGCGGTGGCTTTCTATCTCCCTCGGTGGGCTGTTGCCTTCTTTCGGGTCTTGGGATGGGAAAGGACCTAAGGTCCAGACCTCAATCAGTGAATTCGACATGGTCCAGTGGCTTCTGGGCCTCGTTCTGGGTCTGAGTACCCCCCTTGTGCTCCGGTTTCCAGTCGGTTCCCCGGTTCAGTACCAGCGGGCCACTACCCTGTCCCGGTCCCTTACGGTTCCACCTGGCTGTCTTCCCGGCTCCTGCAGGCCAGGCAACCGCCTGCCTCCTAGCCTAGGTACCAGGGCTATGACCCTGGCACCTGTCAGTTTCCGCTGCAGACCTGTCACCACAGGCCTGCTGCACACTCCTCCACTTGACTACTCACTTCACTGACAACTGACAACTCACTGAACTACAGTTTCCTGCCTCAGGCCCTCTGGACTCCTCGGTGGGCGTGACCAACCGCCTGGCTTCGCCCCCTGGTGTGACCATCAAGCTCTGAGGGAGGTGACTAGGTTTTTGTGTGTGGTTGGCTGCTGTTACCTTTTTAGGGGGACGGGTGTTATGCAAGGGCCTACCTGTGACTACCTGGCTTGTTCAGGGCGTCACACTTATAGTTCTCGATAGGAAAAGGGTGTAGACAAAATATATTGTCCAATCAAATATCCCAGGTCAGGCTTAGGGCGTGTAGCATCTTGCATCGTCTCTACTGAATTGGTTGTTCCAAACTTTAGGTGTTTTCAATACCCTTACCACCTTAGGCGTTGCCCACGATGCAGGTGCCATCTTTGAATTACATGGACTAGCATTTTGTATTATGGAAAATCACTGAATATATATATATATATATATATATATATATATATATATATATATTTATGTGTGTGTTAGTAAGAAACAAAAGCATTCATAAATATGTGTTAGGCTGCATCAAATAAACTCTATATTTGAGTTTATGACATGGCTGAATTAAGTATTTCAGTTTACTCAATTCTTACCCTCAACAATATAAGGTATGTAGACTTGATGGCTTTTTTCCCTCAATCATTATTCTTAGCACTTGTTTGGTCGTTTCCTGATAACTTTTTTTGATGTTTTTGGCTGCCAATGTTTTTTAACGATTTTACAGCATTTTTGTCTTGTCTTTTTTACTGGGTTTTCCAGTAAGTTTTTAACTACATTTAACAACATTAAGAAAAGTTTAATTTTTCTTTTTTTTTTTTAAAACAGACCTGTCACTTGTAAAAACACTATTTACCTGCAGATATGGGATTATTCTGCAGGTTAATGGCATTTCAGCACCTGTACATTCAACCCCACTGCCGAGAGGAAATGAACTATAATCCCCTGTCAGCATTCCAGTTTCAGTCACAGAGGTGGTGCTAGCGCAGATTCAGTCACCGCGCTGTGTATGGAGAACAGTAGCGAATGCAGAGCAGTTGCTGCTCTCCATATACAGAGCGGTGACTGAACCCGGAACACTGCTGGGCGATTAAAGTTCTTTTCTTCTCTATGGCACAGTTCAATGTGCGGGCACCGGGCAGGATTGTGCTATTAACATGCAGATTAACCCCATATCTGCAGGTTAATAGCATTTTTACAGGTGACAGGTTCCCTTTAAGCAAAAACAGTGGCAATGTGCTCAAAAAGATGCCTGGGCATCTTTTAAGACTTCCTATTGACATGTATTATAAAGTATAGAGCATCCTAAAGGGGGCTTTACAAGCTACGACATCGCTAATGCGTACTCGTTGGGGTCACGGAATTGGTGACGCACATCCGGCCGCATTAGCGATGCCGTTGCGTGTGACACTGATGAGCGATTTTGCATCGTTGCAAAAACGTGCAAAATCGCTCATCGGTGACATGGGGGTCCATTCTCAAAAATCGTTACTGCAGCAGTAACGAGGTTGTTCCTCGTTCCTGCGGCATCACACATCGCTCCGTGTGACACCGCAGGAACGAGGAAGCTCTTCTTACCTGCCTGCCGGCCGCTATGCGGAAGGAAGGAGGTGGGCGGGATGTTACGTCCCGCTCAGGTCTGCCCCTCCGCTGCTATTGGGCGGCCGCTCAGTGACGTCGCTGTGATGCCGCACGGACCGCCCCCTTAGAAAAGAGGCGGTTCGCCGGTCACAGCGACGTCGCCGGGCAGCTAAGTATGTGTGACGGGTCCGGGCGATGTTGTGCGGCACGGGCAGCGATTTGCCCATGTCGCGCAACAGATGGGGGCGGGTACCCACACTAGTGATATCGGGACCGATATCGCAGTGTGTAAAGCCCGCTTAAGAGTTGAAGAAGCCTGAAGATGGTCAGATGACGTCTTTTAACCGCTTTGCATCTTTGGAAATATGAAGTTGTTAAAAGATGCTTAAAGGACAAAACCTATGCACAGCAAGTCGTTGGTTTATTCTTTAGAACCTTTTTGTTATCAATTTTTAATCTGGTTGTAGGAGAAGATTTCGTCTGAAAAAGATATTGTGTGGTCATTGCTTTAGAGAGAGTACAGTTTTGCTCTGGGGGGTCTCAGCATGTATGTGAGATTTACTAGAAACTCATATTTTTGCTGCTAACTGCTGACTTTCTGACAATAAGGCCAAACTTGCATGGCATCTTCTCCAAGATTGATTCCCAAATCTGTGGCCAAATAAGCCATGTATGCTTAGTCCCAATGCCAGGCTTTTCTTTATGGGTCTTTCAATCATCATTTTTTTGTACATGAGTTAGCACTAATATATAGGGATAGATCGCAAACACATTACAATCAATGCAGCTTGTCATATGTCTATTTTTTTTCTTGTGGAGATATATAGTTTGTATGTTTTCTCTGCATACTTTGCGTTCGTTTCCTCCGGGTACTCTGGTTTCCGCCCACACTCAAAAAAAAGCATACAGACAGAGAATAAACTTTGTACTTTATTATATGTTGTGAGCCGCTCTGAGTCTTTGGAGAAAGGCGGCATACAAGTTTGACAAATAAATCAATAAATTAAATAAATATAATACTTTTATCTATGTTTGCATACCAAACTCAACAGGAAATCGCTACATAAAAAAACATGGATATTACCATGTTCTGTCTAAATTTTATTCGGTTTTGAGTAAGAGAAGCTAAGGAAAATAAGGGATGCGTCTTATAATCCGAATGTAGTTTACCAGGAGGTGGTGGGGAGTGGTATACGGAGGCAAGGGCAATATTGCGGGCTGCAGGTGCTGTACTGGTGCTGTGGAAGCTGTACTGGGGATGCGGGCTGCTGTGCTGGGGCTGCAGGCTGCTGTCCTGCGGGCGGTAAGGCAGAGGCCATCATGAAATGACAGTGGTGTGGGCTTCAAATAATGAACCCCAGAGTTGGCGCTTGCGCAGATTGAAGCTCTCAGCTCAAGAACTCATCTGCGCAAGCGCCACCTCTGGCCCATTGATCTCCCGACAGTGGACTGGAGAAAATAGAGCCCGGAGATGACATCTCAGCTTGTCATTGAGCCAATAGCTAAATATGCGCACGCGCTGACTTCAAACACCATCTCTTTGAAGCCTGCAACACTGACAGTTTCTGGATGTTGCCTACTTCACAGCGCCCGCAGCAAGCATCTGGGACAACCACCGCAGCTCCCGCAGCATCACTCTGCTCCACCACCGCCCCTGCCTCTTGTGACCCACTCCACCACCACGGCCGCCCCCCCTTGATAAGACACCACAGGATTGAAATACGGACCCCAATTTTTTTTACCTTTCTTTTTCTAAATTTGGGGTGTGTTTTATAAACTGAAAAATACGGTAGTTTGTTTTTTTGTGGGAGAAAAACTGGTGATAATTAGACAGGTTACTGCAACAGAGTTATAAGGTAGGAGATGCCATTACTGCCTGCCTGACAGTATATTTTGGCCTATTAGCTTACTTAGGAAGATCAGATTAGGATAATTATAAGGGTTTTCTGGCAGATAGAGAAGCTACTGCTTTAGCTGCCCTTAGATTGCTTTGCTGGATCATACGATTTATATTAGACTACAGAACAAGAGAAACAGTGGTGAACTCTAAAATTCTAAATCGTTTCTCATTAGAAGTGACTTAGCTGCAGGGAAGTATGTACAGGAAATAAAAAAGTCTAAACCCTGTAAAAATGTCATGATTTTGTGATATCATAAAGAAAATCATACAAAAAAAGAATCATTTCAGAACGTTTTCTACATTTAATAACTATCTTGTGCGCATAACCCTCTTCAGATCAACCCACAGATTTTCAATTAGATTCAGCTCAGGGCTT
Organism: Anomaloglossus baeobatrachus; assembly: GCF_048569485.1. Lineage (NCBI taxonomy): Eukaryota > Metazoa > Chordata > Amphibia > Anura > Aromobatidae > Anomaloglossus > Anomaloglossus baeobatrachus. Next base: position 469,132,782 of record NC_134355.1, on the reverse strand, counting down.
CAGCTGGGCCATTCCAAAATTTTAACACCCTCACCCCCAGGCAATTTTCCATTTTTCATTTTCGCTTCTTGTTCCCCTTTTTCTGAGAGCCATAACTTTTTATTTTTCTATCAATCTTGCCATATGAGGACTTATTTTTTGCAAGACTAGTTGTACTTTAGAATGAAACCATTAGTTTTACCATAGTTTATTGGAAAATGGGTAAAAAATTCCAAGTACGGTGAAATTGGAAAAAAGTGTATTTGCACAATTGTTTTGGGGGTATTTTATTCACCATGTTCACCATATGGTAAAGCTGATGTGTTGGTATGATGCCTCAGGTTGGTATGAGTTCGAAGATACCAAACATGTATATTTTTATCTAAAGGGTTAAAAATACTCAGAAGAAGTTTCTCCAAAAAAAAGTATTGCGCTTTTTGCGCCATTTTCTGAGACCTGTAGTGTTCTTATTTTTCGGGATCTGGGGTTCAGTGATGGCTTATTTTTTGCGTCTTGAGCTGACATTTTTAATTATTTCATTTTTGTATGGATGCTACATTTTGATCGCCTATTATTGCATTTTTAAAAAAATTTTGAGGTGACCAAAAAACGTAATTTTGCCATTTGGAATTGTTTTAATTGCCATGCCATGTACTGATCAGATTAATTGATTTTATATTTTGATAGATCAGGCATTTCTGAACGTGGCAATACAAAATATGTGTATATTTTTATTCTTTTAACTGTTTTATTTTTAAGAAGGTAAATGGGGGGTGAGTTGAACTTTTAGGTTTTTTTTATATTGTCATATTTTTAAAAACTTTTTTTACATTTTATATTTATTTTACTAGTCCCCATTGGGGACTTTATGGATCAGCAGTCTGATTGCTTGTGCATTTCTGTTGATCATAGCTGCAGAGCTCTGATCAGCAAAATTGTACTATTCCTTTAAAAGCCGCCGCTCTGTGGGCTCTTACAGGAACTATGTCATGATAGCATCAGGGGTCATCACATGACCCGTCGCTATCATGGCAACCATCGGCTTTGCGTGATCGGGCGTAAAATGGCAATGGGGAATCGCATGATCCCTGCCTCTGCCATTTAAATCGCACTGTAACATTTTGCAGCATGATCTACATGGCAGGCAGGCGCAGGTGGATCGTGGATCCACCCTTGCCTGTTAGCCCTACATGTCTGATGTTCAAATCAGCAGACATGTGCAGGCTCACGGCAACAGCAGGTGGTGATTACCGCTATACAACCAAGGACGTACAGTTACACGTACAATCTTCTTTAATCTTTTTCCAACAAAGCCATTTTTTGTTTGTTTATTTGGTGGTTTAGAGTGGTTGTTGTACTAAAAGGTAAAAATCTTTATTATTGTCAGAGACATGAAGGTTTTGATGCAAAATTGATTGATACCTGTACCTGTTCAGAATTACCTCCACTTTGATTAAAGCCTAAAGGCCCTGTTACACACAGAGATAAATCTGCGGCAGATCTGTGGTTGCAGTGAAAGTGTGGTCAATCAGTGCCAGGTTTGTGGCTGTGTACAAATGGAACAATATGTCCATGATTTCACTGCAACCACAGATCTGCCAAAGATTTATCTCTGTGTGTGATGGGGCCATTAGTTTCAGTTGCTGAAGAATAGCCCCAATGTATAATGCTGCCTCCACCATGATTCATTGTGGGTATGATGCACAGTGTTGGCTTGTGGAATTACGGCCAAAAAGTTCAACCTTAGTCTCATCAGACAGTAATACATTTTCCCACATACTTTGACAGACTTGATGTTGGTTCTTGACAAAACAGCCAAAAAGGCTCCTGTCTTGCCACCCTATCCCACAGACAGACATATGAAGAATATTTAAGGGTTGTTGTCCCACGGAGTACACAACTACTACTTTCCAGAAATTCCTGTAGCCCCTTTAGTATTGCTTTTGGCCTCTTGGCATCTTCTCGGACCTATTTTCATCTATCCTTTTCAAAAAATGTTCAACTCTAGGTAATACCACTTTTGTGCCAAATTGAAGCCTCTTCTTCCCAACTGACTTCTCAGGGTTCCATGGTATATCTAATGCCTTGGATTTATTTTTTTTTGTATCCCACTCCTAACTGATAACGTTCAATATTGAGATGCCTAGGCTATGTTGTAATTGTAACCTATTTATAGTCAATGGATTTTGTTGTAAAATGCAAGAAAATGTCAGGAAAATACTATTAGAACTCTCTGGAGAGCTCTGGAATGCCCGTTCTGTCTGTAATAAACTGCACATCATTCACAATCTCTATACCTCTAGCAATCTATCCTTTCTGGGCCTCACTGAAACATGGCTAACACCCTCCAACACTGCCTCCCCTGCTGCGCTGTGGTACGGCAGCCTCCACTTCACCCACACTCCTCGCCCTGGCAATAGACAGGGTGGAGGAGTGGGCCTCCTTCTTTCTAACAACTGCAGCTTTAACCCAATCCCACCACTACCCTCCCTTGTCCTCCCTTCTTTTCTTCTGTCCTCACTCTGTCAGCATCTATTCTCCCTCCAACCTCCAAGTGGCCGTCATATACAGACCCCCGGGCCCTACCACTGCCTTTATCGACCAGTTCTCTGCCTGGCTTCTACACTTTCTCTCTGCTGACATTCCCACTATCATTATGGGTGACTTCAACATCCCCACTGACATCCACCAGTCAGCTGCTTCCAAAATCTTCTCCCTTGCTTCATCTTTTGGTCTAACTCAGTGGTTTGCCTCTGCCACCCATAAAGATGGACACACATTAGACCTGATATTCACCTGCCTCTGCTCTCTATCCAACCTCACAACCTCCTCTCTCCCCTTATCTGACCACCATCTACTGACCTTCTCAGCCCTGTCCTCCTCACCTGCACCCCCTGTCCAGCACCTAGCACACCCCTGTAGAAGCCTTGCACACATCAACATACACACCCTTTCTGACTCTATCCTACCACTGTCCTCCATATCTTCACTCCACGACACAGACAGTGCCACCATTTTCTACAACACCACTCTCCCATCAGCTATTGATTCAGTTGCTCCTCTTGTGCACAGCAGAGTGAGACGAATCAACAGACAGCCCTGGCACAACAGCCTTACTAAAAAACTTCGGCAAGTATCTAGGGCTGCAGAGCGGCGGTGGAAGAAAACGCACTCCCAGGAAGACTTCACCACATTCAAAAATGCAATTCACACATTTCGTTTGGCCCTTACCTCTGCTAAACAGGATTACTTCAGAGCTCTCATATCCTCTTTAACACACAACCCCAAACAGCTATTTAATACTTTTACCTCCCTCCTTCGCCCACCATTGCCCCCTCCAACCTCCCTCATCTCCGCAGAAGAATTTGCCACATATTTTAAAGAAAAGATCGACCAAACCAGACAAGTCTTTTCTGCACAACCACCACAACCCCTTCATATAACAGACCACTGCCCCTCCCCCATAAACTTCCTCCCCACCATCACCAAAGGAGAGCTTGCACATCTTCTCTCAAAAGCGCACCTCACCACCTGCGCACTTGACCCCATCCCATCCCACCTCCTCCCCAACCTCACCAATATCCTTATTCCCACCTTAACCCACCTCTTCAACCTATCTTTAACAACTGGTATCTTCCCTTATGCCTTTAAACATGCAACAGTAACACCCATCCTAAAGAAACCTTCCCTCAATCCAGCCTCTACTACCAGCTATCGCCCCATATCACTACTTCCGTTTGCCTCAAAACTCCTGGAACAGCACGTCCATGCTGAACTTTCCTCTCACCTCTCCTCTAACTCTCACTTTGACAACCTACAGTCCGGCTTCCATCCACATCATTCCACTGAAACTGCCCTGACCAAAATCACAAAAGACTTACTGCCAAACCTAACAACCACTTCTCTATACTCATACTTCTAGACCTATCCTCAGCCTTTGACACTGTCGACCACTCCCTGCTACTACAGATCCTCTCTTCCCTTGGTGTCAGAGACCTCACCCTCTCTTGGATCTCTTCATACCTCTCCAACCGCACTTTTAGTGTCTCTCACTCCCACACAATCTCTTCGTCCCGCCATCACTCTGTTGGCATCCCTCAAGGGTCTGTCCTGGGACCCTTACTCTTTTCCATCTATACATTTGACCTGGGACAACTCATAAAGTCCCATAGCTTCCAGTACCACCTATATGCCGATGACACTCAGATCTACCTCTCTGGCCCAGATGTCACATCTCTGCTGTCCAGAATCCCAGCGTGCCTATCGGCTATATCTTCTTTCTTCTCCTCTCGCTTCCTAAAGCTCAATGTGGCCAAAACTGAACTGATCATCTTTCCTCCATCTCACCTACACCCTCTACCTGATCTACCTATTACAATAAATAACATCACGCCCTCCCCAGCACCCAAAGTTTGGTGCCTCGGAGTGACCTTTGACTCTGCCTTGTCCTTCATACCACACATTCAATCCCTCATCAATCCCTCCCTCCCTCACCACCTCCTGCTGCCTCAATTCTCAATCTACAAAAATGCTAGTGCATGCTCTCATAATCTCCCACCTCGATTACTGCAACATCCTCCTCTGTGGTCTCCCTGCTAACACGCTCGCCCCTCTCCAGTCCATCCTCAATTCTGCTGCCCGAATGATCCACTTCTCTCCTCTATACCACCCTGCTTCTCCTCTCTGCAAATCCCTCCACTGGCTCCCAATCTTCCATCGTATCCAATTCAAACTACTAACACTGACCTACAAAGCCATCCATAATCTGTCTCCTCCATTTATCTCTGAACTAATCTCTCGATGCACTCCAAAACGTAATCTCCGGTCCTCCCAAGATCTCCTTCTCTCCTCCTCTCTCATTCGCTCCTCATGCAACCGCCTCCAAGACTTCTCCCGAGCATCCCCAGTCTTCTGGAACTCGCTGCCTCAACACGTCAGACTATCTACTACACTTGCAAACTTCAAATGGAACTTGAAAACTCATCTGTTCAGAAATGCTTATAATCTTCAATGACCCCACTGCCCCACCACCGTGCGAAGCTGTCGCCCCACCACTGTGCGGAGCTGCCGCCTAACCTACACCCCACCTACTGTCTCCTCCCCAAAAATCCTTTAGAATGTAAGCCTGCAAGGGCAGGGTCCTCTTCCCTCTGTACTAGTCTATCTATTGCAACTTGTATATGTATTCTGTATGTAACCCCCTTCTCATGTACAGCAACATGGAATCAATGGCGCTCTATAAATAAATATTATTAATAATAATAACAATAATAATTATTAGTACAACAAAAATTTATATGGGGCTAATCAAAATCACTTTAAATAATGGCAGCTGTGTACTGGCTATTGCTTAACATAAGTTTAATTTTGATTTGCTAATTCAGAACGCAACCATGTCCCCAAATATAAGAGGGTGTTTACACTTATGCAACCATATTTTTTTAGTTTGTTTCTGAATGGATTTATACAGATTATGGGTGACATTAAAGTTGAAAAAAGCTCTGATTATTCTTGGTATGATTTTTTTTATATATAGCAAAAAGCACTGCATATAAAAAGTCCATAGTGTGAAAGACAAATATGAAATATGTAAAATAAAATGAAATATTGACTATCTTACCTGTATGTTACCTGGTTCAAAGCTTGTACCTAAACTAACTAAATCAAGGCGATTTCCCAATGTGAATGTAAAGAATAATGTATACATTCATTGAGAGCAATCAGAGGTATTGGAAAAAGTATGAACAATTAAAAAATCAAATTATATCAGAAGCACTTTCAATCATACAATGATTACAATTGAAAACCCCTTAAATGTTTTCATATTTAACATTAGTTCTAAATGATTTCATTACATTTGCACTAGGATATAGATTGTGTCTGCTTTATCTTTTATGCAATAAGATACATTCCATTGGATTAATATCTACTGTATCTATCTTTCTGTCTGTCTTTCTATCTGTCATCATGTTTGCTTATGAGAATTGACATATCAGTTAATATAACCCTTTCCTTCACAGGTTATTGCCATCTATACTATGGGCAGCGTGCCCAGTATTACGTAATTAAGTCTCGGATGACTAATATTCATTTCCCCGATGTTGCTGATGTCTCTTGTCAGTCGTACAATACGCTAGTTAAGTCACTAGTCAATATTAGACAAAGGCTCTATGTGTCAAAAGTGAGTCAAGCGCCCCATGTATGATGGCAAACGAGTCATGATTGTGTCAGCAAAATAATTCTGGTTGGTGGATAGTGGTCATTTATTGTAATGCATTCATTTCGTGTAATGGGGTCTGTTCTTGTAAAACCGTTTGTATTTTAACTCTTCTCTTACTGCCTTACATCACTGTAGAATCAACTAATGGAGTTTAGCTTAGAATGCTGAATACTTTACTAAACAGAATACCAATTTCACATACTGGGATATGAGATAAAAACATTTTGTGGGCACCTGTTGTGTGGTGTAAAGGTGGCCATGTATATTAGTTTTCGTGGCATATGATGGGGCACACCAGCCAGCTCACTCCTGCAGCTTCAACAAAAATGTCCTTAAAGGGGTTATACAGCTTATTTTGCTTATTTTTTTCATTTCACTATTGGGCTAGATAGGGACATGTAGGTAGATAGCAACTACCTACCTGCTCTGCTGTCAACCCCTCTCCCCAGGCTCAGAGCAGTCATGTGACCACTCCTGCTGGGATTTTGCTACTTCCTGTGATGACACGTCAACAGGGGCAGGAGCTTATGCCCCGCCTTTGTTGACGGGTATCATAGCCGACGTCATGTTGCTGCCCTACTGCTTAGTGGGGCAGGTACAGTACATCAGAGTCCACGCCATCCTTCCCCTGCACCCTCCCACACATTCCGTAGTGCAATAGTCTCAAAGATGAGGCCCCTGATGTTTTTTGCTTCCCGCAGGCCTGCAGCCCCCTTGATGATTGCTGCCTGGATGGGAGTCGCGCAGTCGCGCTTTATTTCAGATGACAGATTTCCAGGTGCTGCGCAGATGCGAGCTCTCTATACAGCCACTCCTATGACAGCTGCTGGCCAATCAAAAGGCAGCAGCTGATCATTGGAGTAGCTGTATAGAGAGCTCATCCCTGCGCAGCGCCGGGAAATCTGTCAGCTGAAATATAGCTCTGTCAGCAGCGGCCTCCAGCACCGGCAGCGTTCGTCAAGGGGGCTGGGGGCCACAAGAAGTAGGAAGTTGGACACTGAGGGAATGGAGGACATGTGAGAAGAATTTGTCTTTGTTTTTGAATAATGGCCCCATAGGGGACAATTTCACAGTTTGCATTGCTTCAAGAAGAGGACCAGGAAAGGGAACATTACTACAGGATGGACAGAAGGATGGGTACAATACTACAGGATGGGCACATTATTACAAGATAGGCACAAGGATGTGGCACATTACTATAGGATGGGAACAGGAATGGGCACATTACTACATTATATGTGCCCATATTGTCCTCTGTAGTAATGTGCCCATCTTCTCCCCTTCAGTAATGTGCCCATATTGTGCCCTATAGTAATCTGCTCATATTGGCCCCTGTACTAATGTGCCCATTTTCTCCCCTGCAGTAACGTGCCCTTATTGTTCCCTGTAGTAATGTGCCCATATTGTTACCTGTAGTAATGTGACCATATTTGTAATGCCTGATAGGAGTCACAGACTCAGACTGGCTGTAAGGGGAATCTAGTGAAAAGCTGCTCACAAAGCAGGACCCCAAGAACTCTGCAACCCTTTAACACCTGTACAGGGATTTGGAATTACACAGAGCCTCAGAGATCGCTACCTGTGGTAGACTGTAGTCCGTGGTCGTCAGGCAGGGTCAAAATCCAGGAGATGCAAAACAGGAACAGAATCGGCAGGCAAGGGCGTAGTAAGGAGACAAAGCAGGGGTCAAATCCGGAACTGGCAGCAAGGTACAAAAACGACAGGCAGGAGGGTAGTCAAACACAAGCAAGGTCAGCGCACAGGAATCACAATACAAACAGAACATGAGCCAGGAGAACAGAACTATCACTGGCAGTGATCATGTGACAGGAGAAGGAATAAGAAGGGTGTGGTGTCTTCCCGTAGGCTGCAGGTGAATGTTGGCCACTTCAGCCGGGAGACACACGCCACCTACAGTCAGCCAGTGGTACTGCAAGTTCCAGGGAAACCCAGCCTAGTGGATGAGCGGAGCCTGTGCTCCGCAGATCCACGGGCACCGACTCCTCTCCCATCACCACCACTATCCATGGTGGGAACATGGCGTCGTCTGGTGATCGGAGCAGAAGTCACAGGAGCGGATTCTGGTGGGGACGTGATACTGTGCTCCGCAGAACCACGGGCACCGACTCCTCTCCCATCACCAGCACTATCCATGGTGGGAACATGGCGTTGTCTGGCGATCGGAGCAGAAGTCGCAGGAGTGGACTCCGATGGGGATGTGACAGTACCCCCCCTTCCACGAGGGGCCACCGGACCCTCAAAACCCGGCTTGTCAGGGAACTGGAGGTGAAATCGCCTGACAAGACCTTTAGCGTGGACCTCACTTGCTGGGACCCATGATCGCTCCTCAGGGCCATACCCCTTCCAATGTACAAGATACTGCACCACCCCTCTAACAATACGGGAGTCAAGGATCCTCTGTACTTCATACTCCAGGTTACCCTTGACCAAAACAGGAGGAGGGGGGGCCCGACTGGGTGAATGGGAACACGATACAACTTGAGGAGGGATTTATGGAACACGTTCGATATTTTGAAAGACTGAGGGAGGTTCAGGCGGAAAGCTGTGGGATTGATGACCTCGACTTTCTCGTAAGGTCCAATAAATCTGGGACCCAGCTTAGCAGAAGGGACCTTGAGTTTAATATGACGGGTGGACAACCATACCTTATCCCCAACTCCAAGGCTTGGGCCCTTGGAACGCCTCTTATTAGCAGCTGAGGCTTGACCACCCTGTGCCCTCTTCAAGTTTTCTTTCACCTCAGACCAGATAGCCTTCAGTTTGTTCAAAGTGCTTTCAGCCTCAGGAGTATCCACCATAGCAGAAGAAAAGGAGCCAAAACGTGGATGCAACCCGAAATTGCAGAAAAAAGGGGTAGTCTGGATAGACTCCTGATACTGGTTATTAATGGCAAACTCAGCTAGTGGTAGATATTCCACCCAGTTAGACTGATGATCAGACACATAACACTGGAGAGATTGTTCTAAAATTTGATTAGAACGTTCAGTCTGACCATTGGTCTCTGGGTGATAGGCGGAAGAAAAAGATAACTCTATATTAATCTTTTTACAAAAAGCCCTCCATAATTTCGAGACGAACTGCATTCCTCTGTCAGAAACAATATTTTCAGGAACTCCGTGTAACCGCACAATATGCCTAATGAACAACCTGCTAAGCGTTTCAGAATTAGGTAAACCGGACAATGGAACAAAATGGCACTGTTTACTAAATCTATCCACTACTACCCAGATACAAGTCTTCCCTTCTGAGGGTGCAAGGTCAGTGATGAAGTCCATGGAGAGGTGGGTCCAAGGACTTTCTGGAATAGGTAGGGACTGGAGAAATCCAGCGGGATGGGTATGGGGTGTCTTGGCTCAAGCACAAGTTTCACAGGCCAGGACGTATTCCTTACAGTCCTTTGCTATGGTTGGCCACCAAAAGCTCCTAGTTACAAGTCGGAGGGTAGTGCCTATACCAGGGTGACCTGCAAGGACAGAATTATGGGACTCCTGAAGTACCCGTAGACGAAGTGGGGGAGCAACAAACAGTTTACGTTCAGGAGTGGTTTCAGGGGCCTGGTCTTGGGCATCACGGATTTGTGCTATCAAATCTATGGATACCGATGATACCACAATGCCCTTACCTAAAATAGGGACTGGTTCGATGTTGTTGGACTGAGAGGGACAGAAGCTACGGGAAAGTGCATCAGCTCTTGTGTTCTTGGTACCGGGCCGAAACGTCACCACGAAATCAAATCTGGAGAAGAACAATGCCCCCCTAGCTTGCCTAGGATTGAGTCTCTTAGCAGATTCCAGATAGGTGAGGTTCTTGTGGTCTGTGAGAACAGTGACCTTATGTTTGGCACCCTCGAGGAAGTGGAACCATTCCTCGAAGGCCCATTTAATGGCCAACAGCTCACGATTACCAATATCATAGTTTGTCTCGGTGGGGGAAAATTTGCGGGAAAAGAAGTCACAAGGACGAAGTTGAGTGAGAAACGGAGTACCTTATGATAGCACCGCCCCCACTCCAACTTCGGATGCATCAACTTCTACAATAAACGGACGCATGAGGTCAGGCTGAACCAGAATCGGGTCTGAGGAAAAACATTCTTTTAATGTAGAGAAGGCATGGATCGCCTCTGGCTTCCAATTTACCACATCAGCCCCCTTGTTAGTCAAATCAGTGAGGGGTTTGGCAATCTTGGAAAAATCCCTAATAAATTTGCGATAGTAATTTGCAAACCCAAGGAAACGTTGCAAGGCTTTCAGAGACTTGGGTTGCACCCACTCCCTAATCGGCTGTAGCTTAGAGGGATCCATGCGGAAGCCTCCTGCAGACAATATATAACCCAGGAAATTACTTTTATCAACAAAAAAAACACATTTTTCATACTTAGCAAATAGGGAGTTCTCCCTGAGTCTCTGGAGTACAGTGCGGACATGTTTGACATGGGACTTAGCATCAGGAGAATAAATCAGGATGCCATCCAGATAGACCACCACATATTGACCACAGATATCCCTGAAAATGTCACTGACAAAGGCCTGAAAGACTGCCGGCGCATTACTTAACCCAAACGGCATTACCAAGTATTCATAGTGTCCCTCTGGAGTGTTAAATGCCGTTTTCCATTCATCCCCTTCTCTGATGCGGATTAGGTTATATGCACCCCTGAGATCCAGCTTAGTGAAGTATCGGGCTCTTGTGAGCTAGTTAAAGAGATCGGGGATCAGTGGCAGAGGGTACTGATTCATTACGGTAATGGCATTACGTTCACGGTAGTCAATACACGGTCTGAGGCCACCATCTTTTTTCTCCACAAAAAAGAATCCAGCGCCGACTGGTGACCTGGATGGTCTAATAAACCCTCTCTGCAGACTGTCTGCTATATAATCTTTCATGGCCTGACGTTCTGGACCAGAAAGATTATAAATCCTACCCTTGGGGAGTTGGGAATTGGGGACCAAATCTATGGGGCAGTCATATTCTCTGTGCGGAGGTAATTTTTCAGAGTCAGAAACAGAGAACACATCAGCAAAATCTCTGAATGCATGAGGTATAAGGACAGGTTCAGCTTTAGTCAGGTTAACAGATAAAGACATACATGTCTCCTGACACTCAGGGCTCCAGCGCACAATCTCACCCTGGCGCCAGTCTATGACAGGGTTATGCTTGCGCAGTCATGGCATACCCAATACCACTGCTGCTGTCAGGTTCTCAAGAACAAAAAATGACACTGATTCTACATGCAGAGCCCCCACAAGCATGGAGATCTCTGGAGTTACAAAAGTAACCACACCCTGAGTGAGAGTGGTATTATCAATTGCAGAGATTTTAATGGGAGAGTTCAGACTCAGCAAAGGCAAACCCAGCTCTCTTACTACATCAGAGTTTATGAAATTAGCCACAGACCCACAATCAATAAAAGCCTGTAGCCACACAGCTTTTCCCTGGTGAGACAATGAGACAGGTAACATTAACTTCATAGGGTCTGCAGGGAGTACCTGGGCACCTGAGTGAGTATCCTGGGGCTCAATCAGGTGCCGTTGCTGCTCTGGAGGTGATTGTCTCTGAGATCCAGGCTAACCATGATGGTCTCCCCAACGTGATCTGCTCCCTTGATGTCGACGGGACTCTGGACATGATGAGGAAGGTGCTGCAGAAGCTTGGACCTGGGCAGACTGGAGCTCTTGCACCTGCTGTGCAAGTCCTTGTACCAAGCCAGACAGGGTCAGCACCTGGTCCATCACAGCTTGCAGAGGTTCCATTTTTTTTTTGTCTGTGTTAGTGGGCCAGTGATAATGTAATGCCTGATAGGAGCCACAGACTCAGACTGGCTGTAAGGGGAATCTAGTGAAAAGCCGCTCACAAAGCAGGACCCCAAGAACTCTGCAGCCCTTTAACCCCTGTACAGGGATTTGGAATTACACAGAGCCTCAGAGATCGCTACCTGTGGTAGACTGTAGTCCGTGGTCGTCAGGCAGGGTCAAAATCCAGGAGATGCAAAACAGGAACAGAATCGGCAGGCAAGGGCGTAGTAAGGAGACAAAGTAGGGGTCAAATCTGGAACTGGCAGCAAGGTACAAAAACGACAGGCAGAAGGGTAGTCAAACACAAGCAAGGTCAGCGCACAGGAATCACAATACAAACAGCACATGAGCCAGGAGAACAGAACTATCACTGGCAGTGATCATGTGACAGGAGAGGGAATAAGAAGGGTGTGGTCTCTTCCCATAGGCTGCAGGTGAATGTTGGCCACTTCAGCCGGGAGACACACGCCACCTACAGTCAGCCAGTGGTACTGCAGGTTCCAGGGAAACCCAGCCTAGTGGATGAGCGGAGCCTGTGCTCCGCAGATCCACGGGCACCGACTCCTCTCCCATCACCACCACTATCCATGGTGGGAACATGGCGTCATCTGGCGATCGGAGCAGAAATCGCAGGAGCGGATTCCGGTGGGGACAAGATACTGTGCTCCGCAGAACCATGGGCACCGACTCCTCTCCCATCACCAGCACTATCCATGGTGGGAACATGGCGTCGTCTGGCGATTGGAGCAGAAGTCGCAGGAGCGGACTCCAATGGGGACGTGACAATATTGTTCCTTGTAGCAATGTGCCAAAATTGTCCCCTGTAGTAATGTGCCTATATTGTCCTCTGTAGTAATGTGCCCATCTTGTCCCCTTTAGCAATGTGCCCATATTATCCCCTGTAGCAATGTGCTCATATTGTGTCCTGTAGTAATGTGCCCATAGTGTCCCCTGTAGTAATGTGCCCATCTTATACCGTTTAGTAATGTGGCCATATTGTACCCTGTTGTAATGTCACCATATTGTTCCCTGTAATAATGTGTCCAGATTATCTCCTGTAGTAATGTGCCCATATTGTCTCCTATAGTAAGTGCCCATCCTTTAGTAATGTCCTCATTTTGGTCCTCTTCTTGTCCCTTATTATACTGTTGTTCACATACAGTCATATGAAAAAGTTTGGGCACCCCTATTAATGTTAACTTTTTTTCTTTATAACAATTTGGGTTTTTGCAACAGCTATTTCAGTTTCATATATCTAATAACTGATGGACTATTAATATTTCTGGATTGAAATGAGGTTTATTGTACTAACAGAAAATGTGCAATCCGCATTTAAACAAAATTTGACAGGTGCAAAAGTATGGGCACCTCAACATAAAAGTGACATTAATATTTTGTAGATCCTCCTTTTGCAAAAAGTAATAGCCTCTAGTCGCTTCCTGTAGCTTTTAATGAGTTCCTGGATCCTGGATGAAGGTATATTTGACCATTCCTATTTACAAAACAATTCCAGTTCAGTTAAGTTTGATGGTCGTCGAGCATGGACAGCTGCTTCAAATCATCCCACAGATGTTCAATGATATTCAGGTCTGGGGACTGGGATGGCCATTCCAGAACATTGTAATTGTTCCTCTGCATGAATGCCTGAGTAGATTTGGAGCGGTGTTTTGGATCACTGTCTTGCTGAAATATCCATCCCCTGCGTAACTTCAACTTCGTCACTGATTCTTGCACATTATTGTCAAGAATCTGCTGATACTGAGTTGAATCCATGCGACCCTCAACTTTAACAAGATTCCCGATGCCGGCATTGGCCACACAGCCCCAAAGCAGGATGGAACCTCCACCAAATTTTACTGTGGGTAGCAAGTGCTTTTCTTGGATTGCCGTGTTTTTTTGCCTCCATGCATAACGCCTTTTTGTATGACCAAACAACTCAATCTTTGTTTCATCAGTCCACAGGACCTTCTTCCAAAATGTAACTGGCTTGTCCAAATATGCTTTTGCATACCTCAGGCGACTCTGTTTGTGGCGTGCTTGCAGAAACGGCTTGTTTCGCATCACTCTCCCATACAGCTTCTCCTTGTGCAACGTGCGCTGTATTGTTGACCGATACACATTGACACCATCTGCGGCAAGAGGATGCTGCAGGTCTTTGGAGGTGGTCTGTGGATTGTCCTTGACTGTTCTGACCATTCTTCTTCTCTGCCTTTCTGATATTTTTCTTGGCCTGCCACTTCTGGGCTTAACAAGAACTGTACCTGTGTTCTTCCATTTCCTTACTATGTTCCTCACAGTGGAAACTGACAGTTTAAATCTCTGAGACAACTTATGGAATCCTTCCCCTGAACAACTATGTTGAATAATCTTTGTTTTCAGATCATTTGAGAGTTGTTTTGAGGAGCCCATGATGCCACTCTTCATAGGAGATTCAAATAGGAGAACTACTTGCAAGTGGCCACCTTAAATACCTTTTCTCATGATTGTATACACCTGCCTATGAAGTTCAAAGCTCAATGAGGTTACAAAACCAATTTAGTGCTTTAGTAAGTCAGTAAAAAGTAGTTAGGAGTGTTCAAATCAAGAAATTGATAAGGGTGCCCATACTTTTGCACTGGTCAAATTTAGTTTAAATGCGGATTGCACATTTTCTGTTAGTACAATAAGCCTCATTTCAATCCAGAAATATTACTCAGTCCATCAGTTATTAAATGTATAAAACTGAAATTGCTGTTGCAAAAACCCAAATTGTTATAAAGAAAAAAGGTTAACATTAATAGGGGTGCCCAAACTTTTTCATATGACTGTATATACACACACACAAAAAAAAAAATATTCTCACCTGTCTTTCATTTCTGCGGTGTCCTCTTACCTGCTTCTTTTGTACTGCAGGCACATAGACCCCCTCGCTGATCATGGCCGGTACACGAGGCCGCCGCTGTTGTCATCAGTGCTTTACCTTAGTTGAATTCTTTGTGGCTCCGCAAATCATTCAACTAAAGTAAAGCACTGATGAAAACAGCAGCAGCCCCTGCAATGGCCGAGAGGTCTATGTGCCTGTGGTCCTCAAGACGCACGTAAGAGGACAATGCAGGAACAGAGGTGAGATTTTTTAGTGGGAACCTCACTTGAGTAGAAGCCAAGGGAGGAGTGTTTGCAGCGTAAAATGGCCTGGAAAAACTCGGCTTTTCGTGTGTGTGTGTGCGTGTGTTTGTGTATGTGTGTTTGTGTGTGTGTGTGTGTGTATATATATATATATATATATATATATATAAATATATATAGATAGATAGATATTATAGATGTATATACATATATAGATATATCTATGTATATAATTGCCTTATTCTGTCTGTGTCTGTCTGTCTGTCTGTCTGTCTTGCTCCAAAATTGTGTCCTTATGGTGACAAACAGCGGATTGGCCGCTGGGCTCGCCATGGCCCAGCCCCCTCGCACAGATTGGCCGCTCGCCTCGGCTCCGCCCCCTCGCATGGATTGGCCTCTCGCCCCGGCCCCCTGCACGCATTAGCAACTCGGCCACGCCCCGCCCCCTCACGCATTCCCCGAACCGACTCCCAGGTGAGTGCTACCCCCGGGAGCCCACATCAGCGTACGCCGCCAACCCAGCATTGCTGGGGTTGCCGGCGTACGCTGGTGTGGGCTCCCGTGCGAGCGGGGTACGCTGGTAACCATGGAACACATCGAGTAATATTGTAGCATGGTTACCAGCGTACACCGGCTCCCAGGTGAGCGCATCAAGGTCCTGCAGCAGCGAAACACACACACGCGCACACACATAAGAACAGACACACACACACACATCAGATCACACTCACTCTCACACACACCTCACACACACATCAGATCGCATCCACACACTCACAACATCCCGTGATATCGCTTGCTTCTCGGCGACGATACTGTGCGTGCAGTGACCTTCCAGGACCTGCCGGAGGATCACATGGCCGGAAGCATGTGGTATCTCCGGATGTTGTGAGTGTGAGCGCGTATGTGCGATATCGTCAGTGTGTGTGTGCGTGTATGCGATCGGATGTGTGTGAGTGTGTTCTGATGTGTGAGTGTGTGTGTGAGTGTATGCGATCGGATCTGTGAGTGTCGACAGAGGAGCATGGCGTGCAGCACAGCTGCTGGGACCGCCCACCGGTGGGCACAGGGAGAAGTGGGGTGTGTGTGTGAGTGTATGCGATCAGATGTGTGCGTGTATACTGTCTGATGTGTGACTGTGGAGCACGTTTGGCAGTGCGCATGGGGGATGGAGCACGATGGGGAATGCGCAGCATGGGGGATGGAGCACGATTGGGAGTGCGCAGCATGGGGGATGGAGCACAATGGGGAGTGCGCAGCATGGGGGATGGAGCACAATGGGGAGTGCGCAGCATGGGGGATGGAGCATGATGGGGGGTGCGCAGCATGGTGGATGGAGCACGATGGGGGGTGCGCAGCATGGGGGATGGAGCACGATGGGGGGTGCGCAGCATGGGGGATGGAGCACGATGGGGGGTGCGCAGCATGGGGGATGGAGCACGATGGGGGTGCGCAGCATGGGGGATGGAGCATGATGGGGGGTGCGCAGCATGGGGGATGGAGCACGATGGGGGGTGCACACCTCCCCCCAAAACACACACACACCGCCACACACGCACTGTACAACACACACACTGGGAACCACAAACACTGCCCTACACAGACACCCACACACACAGACAACACTGCACACACACAACACCCAACACACAAGCACCGCGGCACACACAAATATACGCACATACCTCACAACACACACATTGCACAAAACATACCTCCCCCCAAAACACACACACACACCCCACACCCACACAAACCGCGCAACACACACACACAACGCTACAGACACACAGCGCTCCACAAACAACGCAACACACACAACACACAAACAACACCGCTCTCACCCCCCGCCACACCCAGACAACACCCAGAACATGTACAGCGCCCTACACAAACACTTGGTAACTACACACAACAACATCTATATATATATATAACAAAAATCATACATTAACTACACAATACGTAAATTCTAGAATACCCGATGCGTAGAATCGGGCCACCTTCTAGTATATATATATATATATATATATATATATATATAAACAAGAGAGCAAGGAGTATAACGTGCAGAGAGATTTATTTTAATATCATATAGCAAATTTAGTGACAAAATGGCAAGAGGGGTATTTATCAAAGTTTACATACACAAAACTGGACAGAGAAACAGTGGATACATATAATCTGTGAAAATGGCAAACATATATACACACAGTACTAGGGTAGCAGGTGGACATGTAGTTAATTGAAAGTAGTGGATAGGTATCAATCAAATCCTACATTTATTACGATTAAACTGCATGTGCATATATAATGACTAAATACCCAACCAACTACAAGAAATCCTATACAGCAATTGTGCCATCAAAACAGTGGTGGTCCAGTATATCTCAGTACATTCATATATTGCCTATAAAATGCCTGTACAATTCATTACCCAAACCAACCACATAGGCTTAATATCGCTCAGGAAATACTCCCACACCATCCATCTCTACTACAATATCAAAAACCCTCACGTACGTTTCACTTTCTTAAGGTTGCGCTGCTTCCAATCCAATGTCATGTTCTATGCACATATACAGTACCTCTATGTCAGCAGTGGCTAGCAGCATGTATGTCAGATTCCACAAAGATGCTGTCAATCCTTTTAAGGGCGTTCGTTATGTCCTTAACATATGAGAGCATTGTCTCCACCAGTGGCTTGAGATGGAAATCAATATATTTGCAAATTGGATCACACATACTGCCAATATCGGACACGATCGGACGTCCAGGAGGATTGACGGCATCTTTGTGAATCTTGGGGAGGAGGTAGAAGGTTGGCACACGAGGAAGCTTAATGGTAAGGCCTTCCTATATTTTTTTGCTAAAAATGCCCCCCTCATGAGCCATCATTAGAATTTTATCTAACTATACAGTATGATGCCACACACAGCCCCCCTATATACAGCATAAACTCTCACAAAATCCCCTCCATACAGGATGAGCCCTCATATAGCATCCAATATGCAGTATGAGCCCCCACAAAGCCCCCAACATACAGAATGAGCTCTCATATAGCCCTATATAAAGTATGAGCACCCATACAGCCCCTAAATACAGTATGAGCCCCCACACAGCCTCCTATATACCGTATTAGCCCCTACATTGCCTTCCTATATATAATATGAGCCCCCACATAGCCACTAAATGCCATATGAGCCCCCACATAGCCAGAAAATAATTCTGCTTAATATTAAGATATTAATTATAATTATTTTAGATTAATATTAATTGTATCACTTAATATTGAGCAGAATTAAGTATGCTGACATCCCACTATATACAGTATGAGGCCACACACAGCTCCCCTCTATTCATCATGAGCACTCACATAGCTCCCTACATACAGTACGAGCCCACACATGAGCCCTGAATACAGTATGAGTCCCCCCACTTAGCTTCTCTATATACATTGTGAGCCCCACATAGCCCTTCTATATACAGTGTGAGCCCCATATAGCCTCCTATATACAATATGAGCCCCCACATAACCCCTATATACACTATGCCCACAGGTTCCTAAATATAGTTTGAGCCTACATATAGCCTCCTAAATACACCATAAGCCACCACATAGTTTCAGAAATGTATATATGAGGCTAACATAGCCACATATATACCTTAGAAGCCACACATAAACTCCTATATAAATTTCTGAGCCTCCACATAGCCTTTTATACACAATGAGCAACCAGCTATCCTCCTATATACTTTATGAGCCTCCACATAGCCTCCTACATATTTTAAAAGCCCCCACATAGCTATATATATATATATATACAGTTAGGTCCAGAAATATTTGGACAGTGACACGTTTTGTTATTTTAGCTGTTTACAAAAACATGTTCAGAAATACAATTATATATATAATATGGGCTGAAAGTGCACACTCCCAGCTGAAATATGAGAGTTTTCACATCCAAATTGGAGAAAGGGTTTAGGAATCATAGCTCTGTAATGCATAGCCTCCTCTTTTTCAAGGGACCAAAAGTAATTGGACAAGGGACTCTAAGGGCTGCAATTAACTCTGAAGGCGTTTCCCTCGTTAACCTGTAATCAATGAAGTAGTTAAAAGGTCTGGGGTTGATTACAGGTGTGTGGTTTTGCATTTGGAAGCTGTTGCTGTGACCAGACAACATGCGGTCTAAGGAACTCTCAATTGAGGTGAAGCAGAACATCCTGAGGCTGAAAAAAAAGAAAAAATCCATCAGAGAGATAGCAGACATGCTGGAGTAGCAAAATCAACAGACGGGTACATTCTGAGAAAAAAGGAATTGACTGGGGAGCTTGGGAACTCAAAAAGGCCTGGGCGTCCACAGATGACAACGGTGGTGGATGATTGCCACATACTTTCTTTGGTGAAGAAGAACCCGTTCACAACATCAACTGAAGTCCAGAACACTCTCAGTGAAGTAGGTGTATCTGTCTCTAAGTCAACAGTAAAGAGAAGACTCCATGAAAGTAAATACAAAGGGTTCACATCTAGATGCAAACCATTCATCAATTCCAAAAATAGACAGGCCAGAGTTAAATTTGCTGAAAAACACCTCATGAAGCCAGCTCAGTTCTGGAAAAGTATTCTATGGACAGATGAGACCAAGATCAACCTGTACCAGAATGATGGGAAGAAAAAAGTTTGGAGAAGAAAGGGAACGGCACATGATCCAAGGCACACCACATCCTCTGTAAAACATGGTGGAGGCAATGTGATGGCATGGGCATGCATGGCTTTCAATGGCACTGGGTCACTTGTGTTTATTGATGACATAACAGCAGACAAGAGTAGCCGGATGAATTCTGAAGTGTACCGGGATATACTTTCAGCCCAGATTCAGCCAAATGCCGCAAAGTTGATCGGACGGCGCTTCATAGTACAGATGGACAATGACCCCAAGCATACAGCCAAAGCTACCCAGGAGTTCATGAGTGCAAAAAAGTGGAACATTCTGCAATGGCCAAGTCAATCACCAGATCTTAACCTAATTGAGCATGCATTTCACTTGCTCAAATCCAGACTTAAGACGGAAAGACCCACAAACAAGCAAGACCTGAAGGCTGCGGCTATAAAGGCCTGGCAACGTATTAAGAAGGAGGAAACCCAGCGTTTGGTGATGTCCATGGGTTCCAGACTTAAGGCAGTGATTGCCTCCAAAGGATTCGCAACCAAATATTGAAAATAAAAAATTTTTTTTGGGTTTGGTTTATTTGTCCAATTACTTTTGACCTCCTAAAATGTGGAGTGTTTGTAAAGAAATGTGTACAATTCCTACAATTTCTATCAGATATTTTTGTTCAAACCTTCAAATTAAACGTTACAATTTGCACCTGAATTCTGTTGTAGAGGTTTCATTTCAAATCCAATGTGGTGGCATGCAGAGCCCAACTCGCGAAAATTGTGTCACTGTCCAAATATTTCTGGACCTAACTGTATATATATATATATATATATATATATATATATATATATATGTGTATATATATATATATATATATATATATATACATGTACAGTACAGACCTAGGGTTTGGACACACCTTCTCATTCAAAGAGTTTTCTTTGTTTTCATGACTCTGAAAATTGTAGATTCATATTGAAGGCAACAAAACTATGAATTAACACATGTGGAATGAAATACTTAAGAAAAAAGTGTGAAACAACTGAAAATATGTCTTATATTCTAGGTTCTTCAAAGAATCCACCTTTAGCTTTGATTACTGCTTTGCACACTTTTGGCATTCTCTTGAGATATGTGTATATATATATATATATGTGTGTGTGTGTGTGTGACGCCCCAGGGGCAGTGGGGTACTCGGTCCTGGGAATCGGTCGCGGCCGATGCCCAGTTCCGTGACCCTGGGGGGCGGGCCGATAAAAAAGGGGTAAAAAATAAAAAGGAAATAAAAATAAAAGACTTCTCGACAACGCCACTTACGGTGTGCGGCCAGGTTATTGAAGCCGTCGCTGCAGGGTCCTGCTGGGGCTGATGGAGTAGTGCAGCTTAGGTGTTTTGGGCTCTCCGCAAGCAGGGAAAGGCCCCAGCAGTAGATGGTGGAGGGGCAATGGTAAGGGACAGTCAGTATATGTGTGCAGAGGCAAGAAGGAAACAGCCCACATCGGTATTGCAGTTTCAACTTTCCTTTACTTGTGGCTGGTACGTGGACCCGCTGATGCCGGTTACAGGGGTTCCCACTCTCCTTGTTCTCCGTACCAGCTGTGACCCGGGTTAGCTGTCCTCTGTGCACACTTGTTGTTGATGGCCTCCTGTGGCCTAAAGCTTCTTGGGAGTCCCCACTTTTTAGTCTTGACCCTATTGCAGGCAGCCTGGACTATTTAAGGGGTTCCGTGCCCGGTCCCCTCTTCTCTGCTGATGCTTCAGACTCTTTGGGTTGGTGAGGGATCCTGGAAATCCCGTCAACTGGCAGAATTAACAGTTGACTATAAAGTGTCCCGCTGTCCTAGGGTCTGTTTTTCTTTCTTTCTCTTGATGGACCTGTTCTTGATTTCTCCCACAGGATAATTATTGTGGTGCTTTACATTAAGAACACTTTCAGTTGTTTACATATACCAAATAGGTATTATTCTCTTTAATTACATATATACTGTAATGATGTGGCAAATTATGGTACTGATATACTCCTTTTTTGTTTTTTCTTCATATTTAGTTTCAATTTTTGATAAAGGCAGTAGCTGAAACGTCAAAAATCAAAATAAATATATTACAGCATCTTCTACTTGTCTCTCCATTTTTCATATGAGTGCCGGGATCTTTTTGACAATTGTATTGTTTTTCCTGAGCACCTTGCGGTGAGCCAGACCATCTCTTAGACTTCATAGACTTTAGACTGGCTGAGGGCTGGGGCTTCATTCGGGAGCCCGGCCTGGGCAAGGACGTCTTTGTCTCCTGCCGGGACATAGAAGAGCATCTGACCAGAGGCCACCCAGGGCATGACGTCCAGCCCAGTGACCTGGTCGAGTACACGCGGCTGATGGGGAACCGTGGCTGGTACACCCTGGATGTTCATGTGCTACGGGAGGAAGCAGCCCCGAAGGAGCCAGAGTGGCGCCGTACTAATCCAGCCAGCAGTCCCACTCCGGTCAGCGGTTCCACTCCAGCCCGCACTCAGGCCGCAGCACCCTGCAGGCCAGCAACCAGCACACAGGAGATCTCCATGGCCTACCTGCTGCCCAGGGCCATGCCGCAGTGGGATTCTCACATCTAAAGAATAGCAAGCAACAGAACTGTAAATAGCCCCTGTCAGCCCCTCATCCCTTTGTGAAGACGTCCCTTTTTGTACCGCCCCTTTGTTCTTTTCGAAGAAGTCACCCATCCCTGAAGTCCTGCCCCTATGTGCTTTTCGAAGAAGTCACCCATCCCTGAAGTCCTGCCCCTATGTGCTTTTCGTAGATGTCACCCCCCTTGTTTAGGTGTACCGGGCCACTGGACTTGAAAGTGGTCCACAGTTAAATGTATATTTTTTTTATGTGTAATTGTTTAACCAGGCCACTGGACTTAGTGGCTGGTTTCTTTTTTTCCCCCCCACCCCCCTAAGTTATAGTTGAAAAGACGCTTGGGCCACAGGACTAGGTGTGGTCAGCCATTCCCCATGTAAATATGTTGCACCAGTTGTGCCCCCTACCAGAATTCTGGTGGGAATGTACCACAGCACTTATGCACTGGACAGTAAAAGTGCACCAAAGACTTTAAAGTTTATTTTCAATGTTCATAACGTTTTAAGAAAAAGTGCCTCCCATAAAGGGATGAAATGTTTTAAAGTTTTATTGTTTTAAGCATATAAAAATTTTGCAGTTTCTGTCCACTGTATTTTCTTGTTTCAGCCCGTGGATGTGCTGGGATTTGCTGTGGGGGAGTGTGGCGCCCCTGAGGCTTCCGTCGCCACAGAGACATTGCACCCCAGCCAGAGGTATGATGTCCCAATTCACAGGCAAATTCACACTACACCTATTGTTAGGCATATATTGGAACCAGAGATAGTGGCAGCTACCCCCATGCTGCATGCTGGGAGGCCATAACACCCATCTCTCCTCCCATAGGGTGGGGCCTAGCAACAGGGAAAGTGGGAGGAGCCAACAGAAAGAAAGAGTAGGAACAGGAAGTTCAAGTTCAGTTGTTGTTGAGAGTTGTTGTTGAGAGGACTGAGAAGTGAGGAGTTGGAAAGAGAGAGAGGTTGATACCTCAGAAAAGTGACAGAGAGTGAAGCTTCCTGGTGGAGACCCTGGGGCCCAGCTAGGCCCAGGTGACACCACAGACTGTGAAGAAAGGATTCCAGGGCCACAGAAGGCTTTCAAGCTCGTGGCCTGTTCCACTAGAACATCGGGTGGAGAGATCAGGCTGCATCCAGAGACGGTCCCTAGAAACTAAGGGAAGAAAGACATTTCCAAAAGTAAACACCGAAGGCCCAGGGTGTTTGCAAGCGCCCAGTGCCACAACCCACCATAGATCCCCTGGGAAGAGGGCATATTACATCCAGGCAAGCCTTCTTGACCAGACCCTATGGTGGAGGCCGAGACGAGTTTATCTATGAAGGTCAAGGCTTTGAAGTCAGCCTAGGAAGGAGACACAAACAAGGGTGCACCGGCATTTACTTTAAGAACTACCTGGGATCGGCGGAGGTCCCTGACAGAACATCCCAGCACACCAGTGGGCAACCAGTTGTCTGCAGCGACTGAACAGTGAGTAAAAGACCTTGAAACTGCGCCCCCTGGTGTTGCTTCCTTTATTTCGTCCTGCACTGCACCATTTCCAAAGCACCATAGACTTTAATAAGCACCAACGGCTGCCCCGGGATACCGCTCCACCTGTGGGGAGCAGAACCATCCCAGCTGCTAATCCATCAGCCCCGGAGGTCTCATCCAGCGGCTCCTTAGTCGCAATCCACAAGTGGCGTCACGAATATTTCCCACAAACTTTAATTAAAGTTACCACCCCCACAACTGCCATATTAGTTGACCCCGCCAGGGTCACGGAGTCGGGCCCCGCCACCACTGACTACCCCCGGACTAGTCCGGCCTGACACCGGGTGTCCCAAAGCCCTTGGGTGGGCGAGTCACATGTTTATGTCATTCTGTATGTCATACGAGCGCTATGGGAGTGTGCGATTATTTTCTCGCCTACCATAGGTATGCCATCGGTATGACATGTGTTTTTTTTCCCTGTAGCTATTATTCAACAATCATTTACAGGAACATTTACATTCTTCTACGCTGCTGAATAGTAATTTATCCCTGAAAAACGGATGGCACTAGGATGGTCCATGTGGCATGCTTTTTTCTCATACTCATAGACTTGCAATGGCAAGTGTCATCCAATTTATGTGACTATAAGCAGCATGCTGCAATTTTTTTCTCATGCCGAATACAGCTTAGGAAAAAAATTGTAGATCAGCACTGCCTCATTAAATAACAAGGGTCTTAGTGCAATGCCTTTTTTTATCAGATTGCATTTGTTGTATTTATTCGCTAGTGTGAACAAACTCTAAGTGAAATTATAAAAAAAAACTGCAGTGGTACAGGACTTTTTCAGTTAACCCCTTAACGACCCATGACGTACTGGGTACGTCATTGATCGTGTGCGGTTAATCCCCGCCCCCTGCCATGGGCAGGCCGCAGCGATCCGCGCACATATCAGCTGTTTTCAACAGCTGACATGTGTGCCTGCTAGTCACTGGTGCAATAGTTTCCACCCGCGACTATTAACCCCTTACATCTCGCTGCCAAAATCTGGCAGCGAGATGTATATGCGCGCCTCCATTATGCTGCCTTACTCCGCCCCCATTGAAAGTCACGTGACATGATCACATGACTTCTGGTGGTTGCCATGGTAGCACAGGGTCATGTGACGCCTGTAGCTAACATGAGTCATTTACTCTCAAGGCCAGAATACTAACGGCATTGAAAGTCAAGCAGCATATCTGCAGATCTTAGCTCTGTAGCTGTGATCTGGAGATATGGCAGAGCGATCAGATTGCTGATCGCTATAGCCCCCTAGGGGACTAGTAAAATTAAAAAATAAAGTTAAAAAAAAGTTTTCAAAAATTTTTAAAACAATAAAAAAACCTAAAAGTTCAAATCCCCCACCTTTCACCCCATTGAAAAATGGAAGGGTTAAAAAAAAATATACACATATTTGGTATCGCCGCGTTCAGAAATGCCCAATCTATCAAAATATAAAATCAATTAATGTGATTGTTAAATGGCGTAGCAGCAAAAAATTTCCAAATGCAAAAATTACATTTTTTGGTCGCCGCAAATTTTGCGCAAAATGCAATAACAGGCAATTAAAATGTAGCATCTGCGCAAAAATTGTACAGTTAAAAACGTCAGCTCGAGATGCAAAAAAAAAGCCGTCACTGAGCTATAGATCAAGAAAAATGAGAACGCTACAGGTTTTAGAAAATGGCGCAAAATGTCCGCCACTTTTTTTGGGCGAGCTTGTGCATTTTTTATAACCCCTTAGATACAAGTAAACCTATTCATGTTTGATGTCTACAAACTCGCACCGACCTCCGGTATCACAATGACACATCAGTTTTACTATATAGTGAACATGGTGAATAAAATATCCCAAAAACTATTATCACACTTTTTTTTGCAATTTTTCCGCACTTGGAATGTTTTTGCCGTTTTCCAGTACACTATATGGTAAAACTTATGATTCCATTTAAAACTACAACTCGTCCCACAAAAAACAAGCCCTTATATGGCAAGATTGACGGAAAAATAAAAAAGTTACGGCTCTCGGTAGAAAGAGAGGGGGAAAAAAATCGGAAAAACGCAAAATGCCCCGGGGGATGAAGGGGTTAAAAGTCAAGAGACTACTACCTGTAAGGGCAGTATTAGGTCTCATTCAAATGTCAGTGTTTTTCGTTTACACCAAAAAATGATACTAGTGTCATTAATGTCTTAGGCCTCTTTTACACGTCCGTGAACATCACGCACGTTTTTCACGGACGTGTCAAAGGTGCATATTGCCCTCAGTGTGCCGTGTGTATGGCACACGTGTGTTCTCCGTGTGTTATCCATGATGACACACGGAGAACGGGAACTTTCTACTCACCTGTCCCTGGCGTCGCAGTCCGTGGTGCTGATCTACGGTCTCCGGTCCTGCAGACTCCCCGCTGCTGCTGCTTCCGGCCGCAGTGAAGTGAATATTCAATGAGCATAATGAGCGGCGGTCGGCAGCAAGTGACAGCAGCGGCAGAGACTGCAGGGACAACAACGTGGACATGTCTACGTGTGGAGCACATGGGCACACGTATGCTCCACACGTACACACGGTCCATGGCAGAATACGCACGTGAACGCAGACCCATTGATTTTAATGGGTCTACGTGTACCCGTGTCTCCGGTACATGAGAAAACTGACCATACACGTACCGGAGGCACGGATGTGTGAAAGAGGCCTTGGATGCATGTGTCATCAGTTTTTCATGTATGAATTAGTTAAAAAATTACAAAGCTTATCCTATTCTTTGCAATGTTAGATGCTTTATGTGTACTGTCTGTGTTTCTCATGGACCCATAGACTTTTATGGACACTTTTTACCCCTGTGGCTGGTAAAATGCACAGAAATGTGAATAGCAGTAAAAACTATAATGGGTATGTGGTTTTATCTATGAAAAACAATAGAACACATAAATGAAACAAGGACTTCTAAATGATCCCTAAGCTTGTTTTTAATTAGTGATGAATACTATCTGCCCTGTAAACTTGTAGGTTTTTGGTCTGAAAGAGGTATGACTGTTTAAAAAAACGGTTAAGGACTGTTGAAGTAATTATTACTCCAATAAAACATTTCTGGGATTCATTCCATGGCGCCAGTGAGAATTAAAGAAAAACACAGGCATGTGATTTCCAAAGCTCTCCAAATGATTTTAATGGAAATCAGATATTTTATAGTCCTCTGAAATATAGGTGTACCATGCATAAATTACTCACATGATAGCAAATGCTATCAAAGGCGTTCTTCAGCCGCGCCATAACTTGATCTACAGTCCCTTTATCAGTGTCCGGCCAAGACTTCCCTCTTCGGGCCTCTTCGGTTAGCTGACCAATCAGGATCTTTGCCTTCTGACTCTCATCAAGGGGGTACACATCAAACAAATCACACAGTCTCTCCTGGACGTCACTCAAGTCATGCGACCTCCCAGAATACTGCGGCAGCCATGTCGCTCCTGGTACATAAGGCATGAAAAGCAGCATCACAGTTGCAGGCAGCCGGGTTCCCGTCTTGATTAGACATCTTCCCTACCCCTTGGTGAACCTCAGCAGGTTCATAAGGAGTGAAGTCCAGTGGATCACAGGCAGAGTTGATTAAAAAATCCTCTTTATTTTGATTTCATTAAAAATGGATAGACAGCATCCACAAATGTACATTTATCCAACGCGTTTCGACATAATGCAGTGTCGTAGATTCTTATCTAATCAACTCTGACTGTGATCCGCTGGACTTCACTCCTTCTGAATTGGTTCCCTGTGCCTGGGATTTCCGTGTTGGATTAGGTGGTCTACTCCTCAGACTTATGCACTATAGCGGTGAGTTGGAAAACGTTTCTTTTGAATATATCAGCAGGTTCATCACTCATTCGGGGAAGCGGGGGTTAACTTGTAACGGCTTTTGCAGTGGGCTTTTTCTTCACGCCTTTTTCTTCCTGTACTGCGCAGTAATAGCGGGCGCCGCTTTAAAAAAAATGTAGATTTCACACAGTTCGTAATGGCACACAGTACCCGCGGTCGCGGGCACGGGATCCTGTTCATGACACCAAATGTAAAACCCTCGGTTCGAGGGGGTTAACCGACTTGTCGCCAGGCCGGGGATGCAGATCCTCTGCGTCATCACGGAGTGGCCTGACCCAGTTTTGTGACCCCGAGGCGTACACGGATGGGAAGGTGGAGTGTGGAAGGAAGGATGGAGGTGGTGGAGGATGGGGTGACGGTGAGGAAAATCTCTTATTATGACGCCACCTGCGGTACGTGGCCAAGTAATAGCCGCGGCTGCTGTCGCTGTCCTCTGGAGCAGCTAGGGTGGTCTTGCTTCCCGCAGGTGAAGCTTAGCCCCAGGGATATGATGATGGTGGAATGGAGTAATACGTTGGGGGTGCAGGACTGAGGGTGACGACAAGAACTGGACAACATAGATTGGAGTCTCCTTTTACCTTTTACTGGTACTTGGTGTAGTCCAGGAGTTAGTAGCCCGGTCAGCCTGGAAGCAGCAGGGGGGATTTCTCTCTGCCTGGTAGTTTTAAGCCTCCTTCTGTGCGCAGGCGTAGGTCGCTGTGGCCTGAAGCTGCACAGTGTCCCTCTTTCTATGTGTGTTTGTATCTTCTGTCTGACGGGTAGCGTGAGCCAGTACTGGGGCCCACTCTGTAGCAGCGACCCCGGGCTCTTTTTTGCCACTTCGCCTCCGGATTTCATATGGACCTGAAGAGGTAGAATCCTCTGCCCTCCGGTGTTACTACTGGGCCGTTAGCACCCAGTAGTCTGGGATGCCGGTATCCCGCTCTATGCGCTCGGTCCTGGAGAGCTGAGTAGCAGCTCTTAGGGGTACTTTGTACACTACGACATCGCAGCTGCGATGTCGGTGGGGTCAAATCGAAAGTGACGCACATCCGGCGTCGTTGTTGACATCGGAGTATGTGAATCATTTTTACTACGATTAACGAGCGCAAAAGTGTCGAAATTGTATGATCGGTGTAGTGTCGGGCATTTCCATAATGTCGCTGTAGCGACAGGTATGATATTCCTCGTTCCTGCGGCAGCACACATCGCTGTGTATGAAGCCGCAGGAGCGAGGAACATCTCCTTACCTGCGTCCCGCCTGCAATGAGGAAGGAAAGAGGTGGGCGGGATGTTTACGTCCCGCTCATCTCCGTCCCTCTGCTTCTATTGGCCGCCTGCCGTGTGATGTCGCTGTGACGCCGCACGAGTTGCCCCCTTAGGAAGGAGGCGGGTCGCCGGCCAGAGCGACGTCACAGGGCAGGTAAGTGCATGTGAAGCTGCCGTAGCGATAATGTTCGCTACGGCAGCTATCACAAGATATTGCATGTGCGACGGGGGCGGGGACTATCACGCTTGGCATCGCTGCAATCGGCTTGCGATGTCGTAGTGTGCAAAGTACCCCTTAGACAGCGACCATTCTCTTTGCTTCGTACTACTGTTCTGAGGTCTGGCTTCCTGTTACTCCCTAATCCCTCCTCCAAGTCAATATGTCTAGAGAGGCTCCCTTCAACACAGGTTATGAGTTCCCCTTACTGGTCCGGAGGAGGAAGTGGTGTTGCATGTTAGTGTACCTGGCAGAGAGTTCCCCACTGTTTCCCTGCATGGCATTGCTCCCAGTGATGAGAACAACGCCACTTTGGCTCCCAGAACCACTGGGGTGCCACAACCTGACCTTTATTGGTTACATAGGTGCATAGTTAGATAGATACATAGATAGATAGATAGATAGATAGACAGATAAATAAATAGATAGATAGATAGATAGATAACATTCTCAGATAAAAAATATATTCAATATTTGCATACATCTTAGTGCTTACAGAGTGCTGCTGTATTCTTTGATTTGCATATTATGCAGTCATATTAGCTTGCCAGGTTCACATTATGATAGACGGATGGATGGATAGATAGATAGATAGATAGATAGATAGATAGATAGATAACATTCCCAGATGCAATACATATTCAATATTTGCATACATCTTAGCACTAACAGAGTGCTGCCGTATTCTTTGGTTTGTATATTATGTTGTCGTTGCAGCTTTCCAGGTTCACATAGACAGATGGTTAGATAGATAGATAGATAGATAGATAGAGGGATAGATAGATAGATAGATAGATAATAGATAGATAACATTACCAGATACAATACAACAATCAGAAGACTACTCCTTGCACATGGCTTCTGTATTGTTGATGCTTTGCATTGCACCAATTTACAGATTGATTAAATGAAAAATTCAATAAAAATTGACCCAAATTAATATGGTAGATTAATCCTGGAAACATTTTATAGGCCATATTCCCCTCCGCAGTTGTGATTTTGCCCTCAGTCTGCTAATATGTAGCTGTTCATTTGACGATGAAGTTTCACATTCAATAAGCAAAGAGCAAGAATGAAACTTCCGCTGAACAGGGATAATAAATAATGACAACAGATGTTTGTAAACCTTGTGGTCCCATGTTCAGTGTTTTCATGTGTTGTCTTGTCTTGATGTGCTGTCAGCCTCCCTTCACCTGGGACTAGTGATATCTTATCAAAGCCTAAACAGCTCCCCTTCACAACAGGCAGATAATGGTGCCTTTCAATTTATCATGGTGAAAGCCTGGGAGAAGCATGGGAACGACTGGTCAGGTGACAGCATGATAGACAGCTTGACAGCACTTAAAGCATCATGGGAAATGGCTGTCAGCTGATTTCGAGAGCAGCCGGGGAGATAACCTTCAGTGTGACAGGAAAAACAAAAATGCGAATATTTGTGTAGAGGTTTATAGCTCATTCACAGAACCCATTTAAGGGTCTCCTGGAATAAATAATCAGGATTTCAGTGCACCAGCAATTTTGTGATGTTTTTCTAATCTTTTCTAACATATATAAACGTCAGCTCAGTGTAAATTTTATTTTATTGTGTTTTTGTCATGTAAAGCTGCAGTCAATGTGTTGTTTTTGTTCTCCAGTTATTTACTGCAACCCAAAAAAAAACAAATTATAGGTTAACCCTCCATTATATATGATAAAAAATCTAAACCGTGAATCAGGACAATGAAATCTTTGGGGTTCTATCAGCGCTGTGTGCACTGGTTTTCTATGCCCCTTGGAGCGAGGATATAAACACATGTAGTAGTCACAACATGGCTGTATCACAAATCATCACACTCAACATCTTGTAATCTTTGTCAGGTTCATCAAACTTTTCCTATTAACTCTTGCATTTGGGCCAGACACATTATCTTGTTTAAAGATGCCACTGCCATTAATGAATATCAATGAAGGGGGTACTTGGTCCGCAACAATGATTATATAAGGCAGCACAGGGGTACAGTGGTTAGTGCTGTTGTTTTGCAGCGCTGGGGTCCTAGGTTCACATCCCACCAGGGAAAACATCTGCAAAGAGTTTGTATGTTCTCCCCGTGTTTGCGTGGGTTTCCTCTGGGTTCTCAGGTATCCTCCAAAAGATATACTCATAGGGAATTTAGATTGTGAGCCCCAATGGGGACAGTGACAATCACATCTGTAAAGCGCTGTGGCATTAATGACACTATATAAGTGCATAAAATAAAAAATATGTCAAGTTACCATTCCTTAGGTTACCTAGAAGAATATTGCCCAGATCATCACACTGAGCTTTCCATCTTATTTTAGTGCATCCTCTTTACATCTTTTCTCAGAGTAATCAACACACACTAACCCAGTCGTCAACATGACGTTAAAGAAAATGTGATTCATCTGGCCGAGCCACTCTATCACATTGCTTATAGGTATGGTTCTGATGCTTGAGCAGCCACCATTGCTTTTGGCAGAGAGCTGTCACCACTCTGATTCATGTGTGACTACGGAGCCCCATGAACTGTGTGTTCTAAAACCTCTTCTTTATCATATGATCTCAAGTATGCAATTTGCATGTGTAACGCCCCTGAACTAGTCAGGATGTCACAGGGTACTGCACCCTCTTTATCTTGTGGTGCAGGACTCAACCCCTCATGGTTCCGGATTCCCAACCTATGGTACTGCCTCCATCCGCATCCAAGTCCCAACCACACCTCACACCACACCCTGTCAGACACACCAGTGGGCTGCTGAGCTGGAATAGGGCCACCCACCTAGGGGTTAGGTAGGCTGGTGGGAGGGAAGTGAAAAGAGAAGAGTGCTAGCCCTTGAAAAGTGAGGGGCTGAGTGAGTAGTGGCTCCCTGTAGGTAGTTGGTTGGGTCGCAGACAGCGGTCTGGGCCCGGAGGAGTCAGAGACCCGGTCGCAGGGTATTGAGGCTGGGTGCCTGGACCTGGTCTTGGAAGACGGATAGCATCTCAAGACTAATAACCGGTATTGTACCGAAAGCACGGCGGGGTACAGGACCCTAGGTCAGGGAGTAGCTTCAGGCAACCGGCAATTAACCTGTGGAGGATAGTGTCTTCACGTACTTGTGCCGCCCCTGCGTCAGCAGCCGGGCTGCTCAGATCCGGATCCGCGGTGGCTCGAGGGGCATCCGGACCCGGGGGTCATGCGGCTCCCCAAACGAAGGGGGTTATGTACAGGGGATGGTGTAGGAAGTTCGTGACACCACCCGTGGTGTGTGGTAAGGGTGAAGTACCACCGCTGCAGCTGGGAGTACCTGGTGGCGATGGTGTGGGCCGCCAGGTGTTTAACCCCTCCACGGGTAGGGAGGATGCCCCGGTACTCAGTGATGGTGTCGGGGAGGTGCCGTCAGGCCGGTAAGGGTTAATTGCGTACTCATTCAGTTCAATAACGCTGACAACTGTGGAAAACCAAAGTTCTGATGCCACTGCAGCAGGGAAGGAGTGTTACCGGGGGATCGGCAGATTAGCACCAGGGGGTATATATCCCAATCGCCAGTCAGGGCCCACCGTGCTCCAGATGGCAATGGAGCTGCTGGCACCCTGTGGGTTAGGTGGAGACTATAGAGCTGATGACTCAGAGATAACCCAGGAGACCTGGGAACCGGTCACGTGTTTAGGGACACATCAAACTGGATGACAACCCAGTTAGCGTTTCGGTGGAGCGGGCGCTACTCCGACCACGTGGGCAGGGAACTTCGTCAGGCCGGATGGTAACCAGTTAGCGTTGGTTGACCGAGAAGACCTCTGCGACAGCGCCCTGTCGGCCACGTGTGCAAGACATGTCAGGCCGAGCAGTCCTTCGATTAGCGTTTCTGGTCACCACTCGACTGGCCACGTGTGTGAAGGACACATCAGACCAGGTAGTCACATCAGTAGCATTTGACTGGGAAGCAGAGGAGAGAAATAGGGTTCACACACCCAATCCAGGAACACCCTGTTAACACCACAGGGGTTCTGGAATACGCTGTCCGTGCACGTAGAGGGCACTCTCGGACAGGTGACGCAGCAGGTATGCTGTCCGTGTGTGTTGAGAACACAACCGGACAAGTAACGCAACAGGTATGCTGTCCGTGTGCGTAGGAGGCACAAACGGACAGGTGACACTGCAGCCGCAGTCCAGTTAACGCCACTGGACTGCTATAGCATAACTGGAACAGCAGCAAGGAAGCACAGCGCCTGACCCTGATGTGCCGAGCCACGAATCTTAGCGTGATAGGCACCATTCGCCTAGCTCTACCTACCGCTTCAAACAAAGCTTATGCCACCATGAACTCTAAATGAAGACTGCGCACCTCCATGTTGTCTCCAGCCACTTTTCTAACCTGGGTCCACCCCAAACCTAGGGTGGAACCACCAAGGTCCAATAGCAGAGTGCCATGTCATCAGCGACGTCACCATCGGCCTTTCCGGAACCGCCACGTCATTGATGACCTCATGGCAGCCACGCCCCAAACACTTCACCAGTCATCGTCTGACGACCAAAGGTGAGGTGCCAGATCATAGGGGTGGGCCTCTGCGAGCCAGTCCGGAGTGGCCACGTCATCAGGACACCTGACACCCTCTGCCCTATCAGGACTTGCCACCTCACAGACATGATCAGTGAGGTCCTTACCGGACCTAGCCTCTGATGCACTAAGTGCCTGAGCATGCTCAGTAGCCTGAACAACAGACTCAGAAATCAGACTATCTGCCTGAGCATGCTCAGTAGGCACATCCCAGAACTTAGACACAGCACGAAGTCCAAGTACCTGTGCAAAGAGGCTGTTAGGATTAATTATGGGAGCATGCTCAGTAGCCTGAACTGAGGACTTAGTCTCAGAAATGACACAATCAGGCTGAGTATGCTCAGTAGGCAAAACACTGGGCTTAGACTCTGGCTGGGGTAAATCGGCACGCGCATGCGCACTAGCCGCCTCTCCACACTTAGACGTGGTGGAAGGAGCAGCCAACTGGACGACCAGAGGCACAGCCAAGAACGGCAACCGGCGCCTGGGCGCAACAGGAACCGCAGCAGGCTGCTTGCGGCTATGGCGGCGCCGGTTCGTAACAGGGAGCACGCCTGGATCCCGTGCCCATTGGTGTTGCTTGTTAGCCTGTGACCTTGACCTTGGCACCTCTGTTCTGTAGTTGGTCCCTTTTAGCTTAAAACTAAACGGGTCCCGCTCACCCGTATGGCTAACGGAGTGAGCTTGCTCTCAGGGTTCACGCTTGGGATTTTCTGGACTATGCAGTGGGAAAGTCCTATCCCCCTCGTTGCGCTAGTACCCCAGTTTTGGAATGGGTGGAGAATGGATCTTGAAGGTTCCGTCCTCGTCGGGTCAATTACCCAGACGCCTGAAGCTACTTCCCAGCCTAGGGTCCACGTACCCCGTTGTGCCATTGCCCCTGCCCGGTGATGGCACAAGGCCGCCGGCTGTCCTCCTTGACAGTCCGTGCCCCTTGTCACAATCCCCTGCGACCGGGGTCCAGCTCCTACCAGGCCCAGACCAACGTCTGCTACCTAGTAACCGAGGAGCCCAGCTCATGACCTCTCCTCTCGAGAGTCACTGCTTCACTACTCACTGATTGACTGTCTCCTGACACTCCTGACCTCCCTTTAACCAATCCCCCAAGTGGCCAACCCTATTCCCTTCAGGCTAGCCACTGGTGTGTCCGGTGGGTGTGGTGCAGAGTGTTCCTAGGATTTTGATTGGCTTGTTCTTGGCAACACCAAAGGTCAGAGACCTGTAACCAAGGAGGAGGCGGATACTGTGCAGAAGGACAGATTGCACAATACCCTGTGACGACCTGATAGGCCAGGGCATCATATACTGTCCCCAAGAAGCTTAGAGATCGGGGGCACTAGCGCAATGAGGGGGATAGGGCTTTCCAATCCATGCAGCCTGCAAAAATCCCAAGCGTGAGCCCCTGAGAGCACAGCTCCACTACCAAGAACTAGGGAGCGAGACCCGAACAGCTTTAAGCCAAAGGGCCACAAAAGCATTCTAAAATTAGTGCACGGAGGCAGGCTCCGGACCATCCGGCAGTACCAAAGGAGACTGATACCCGAACGAGCTCCCCCAAGAGGGCAGCAGCACCCAGAAACTTGGTTTACCTTTGTGTCAGAGTCTACTTTGCGGTCGCAGCACTGCCAACATTACCTGAGTACGCTGTCCTCCCTCTGCTTCCCATCTGCACCACGCTCCCCTACACCTCCACCATCCAAAGTCCCAGGGCCTCCCCTACCCGTGGAGGGAACATCATCTGGCTGCCCCACTCCATCTTCCCCGGGTACTCCCATCGGCAGCGGCGGTACCCCCCTTACCGCAAACCACGGGTGGCGTCACGAACTCTTGTCCCCTGTAAATACCCCCTTTTCATTTGAAGTGTGTGCAAGCCCCCGGATCCAGAGACCCTCGAGCCACAGCAACCCCCGGATCCGAGCGGTTCGACCGCTGCAGGGGCGGCACACATACCTGCAGTCACATGCTGACTATCTTCTTATCTGGGTCTTTGAATAGAGAATACTGAATGAGAAGATAGTAAGTATAAGTATTTGATACAGTGCCAATTTTGAAAATTTTCCCACCTACAAAGAATGGAGAGGCCTGTCATTTTTATCATAGGTACACTTCAACTGTTACAGTCAGAATAAAAAAAAAATCCAGAAAATCACATTATTTGATTTTCTAATAATTAATATGCATTTTGTTGCATGAAATAAGTATTTGATACATTGATGGAAAAACAGAACTTAATATTTGGTATAGACACCTTTGTTTTCAATTCCAGAGGTCAGACATTTCCTGTAGTTCTTGACCAAGTTTGCACACACTGCAGCAGGGATTTTGTCCCACTCCTCCATACAGATCTCTCAAGCTATTTCAGGTTTCGTAGCCGCCACAGGGCAACATTGAGATTCAGCTCCCTCCAAAGATTTTCTGTTGGGTTCAGGTCTAAAGACTGGCTAGGCCACTCCAGGACCTTGAAATGCTTCTTATGGAGCCACTCCTTAGTTGCTCTGGCTGTGTGTTTCTGGTCATTGTCATGTTGGAAGACCCAACCACGACCTATCTTTAATGCTCTTATTGATAGAAGGATGATGTAGGGAAAAATCTCGATATAAATGACCCCATCCATCCTTTCTTCAATATAGGGAAGTGTCATTGAGTATGTGAACAGGTATCTTTTATACAGGTAACAAGTTCAAACAGATGCAATTAATACAGGTAATGAGTGTAGAGTAGGAAGACTTCTTAAAGAAAAAAATAACAGGTGTGTGAGGGCCAGAATTCTTGCTGGTTAGTAGGGGATCAAATACTTATTTCATGCAATAAAATGCAAATAAATTATTTAATATTTATGATGTGATTTTATTTTTGTTTTTGGGGGGATTCTGTCTTTCACAGTTGAAGTGTATCTATGATAAAAATTACAGCCCTCTCCATTCTTTACAGATGGTAAAACTTGCAAAATCGGCAATGTATCAGATATTTATTTTTCCCACATGTCTATTAAAGTGAAGTCCATCAAGTAGCATGCAGAAGAAACTAGCGATCCTTGCACAGCTGCTGGGGGAGTGGCCCAGTGGGCACATGCCCCTCTGCCCCCCCTGCCCATGCGCACTCACGGTTTGGGGCACTCTGGACTTTCGCTCTGTTTTCCCAGCTGAGGACACTCCTGTCCGCAGCTTAAATTTTAGCGTGTCTTCTCCTGCAGAGACACAAGTGTTCTCCGCAGGAGACCACAGCTGCCTGTGCCCATGATCTGGGTGGAGCACGGTTGGACTTTCGCTCTGTTTTCCCTGTGGAGAACACTTGTGTCTCCGCAAGCAAAATTGACATGCTGCATCTAGGGAAGCTGCGACTCATGTCAGGTAACGCTGTGGAGAAAAGAAGCACAGAGGACACAGGATTTCTATAAATCTTATCCACTGTGCTAGTACTGTACACTGCAGAATTTTGGACAGAACAAAAATACGCTGTATCTAAAACACATATATTCCTGATCTTGGGGATGTACCATTACACCTAATCAGAATGTAAGCGCTCAGCATAGAGCGCAGGATAAATATGAGCCGCGCCGTACTGCAATCTTTTAAAGGCAGAATAAACACATCAACAGCAGGTGAAGAATTGGCTTTATTTATTTATTTTTTACGCCATTCACCTTGCTGTATAAGTGATTAGGCAGCTTTATTACTCCGGTCAGTATAATTACAGCAATACCAGGTTTATATCATTTTTTTAGGTTTGTCGACTATCACACTAAAAATACTTTTTTACAAAGTCACCAGATTTTAAAGGCTAAATTTTTTTTTTTATTTTTATTGTGACATAGTCACGTGAGGGCTTGTTTCTTGCAGGATTAGTTGGAGTTTTTATTGGCACCATCTTTCTATTCCGCTTTATTTAAGCATGATCATGAAGAAATAGCAACTCAGGAAGGTTTTGTTTTTTTACGCTGTTCAACATGCTGCAAAAGTGATAAGACAGTTTTATTCTTCAGGTCAGTACGATTATAGCGATACCCCAAAAAACCTAGTTTTTGCATTGCTGCATTCTGAGAGTTATAGCTTTTTTTTTTCGCTGATGGAGCTGTATGGTGGCTTGTTTTTGTGGAACTCAATGATGTATTCAGCGGTACCATTTTAATTTATATATGACTTTTTGATCGTGTTTTATTTCACTTTTTTGTCAGGTGTATGATGAAAAGACAGTTTTTGCTACCTTTTTTTATTTTTTTACTGTGTTCACTGAAGGGGTTAACTTGTGTGACAGTTTTATAGATCAGGTTGTTGTGGATGTAGCAATATTAAATATGTTTAGTAGGTTTTTGGATGGTTTTACATAAATTTACATCTTTTTTGGAATATTTTTATTTTTTTGTTCTTTT
Source organism: Anomaloglossus baeobatrachus (assembly GCF_048569485.1). Classification (NCBI taxonomy): domain Eukaryota; kingdom Metazoa; phylum Chordata; class Amphibia; order Anura; family Aromobatidae; genus Anomaloglossus; species Anomaloglossus baeobatrachus. Next base: position 469,094,654 of record NC_134355.1, on the reverse strand, counting down.
ATTTTTAGTTTGTTTTTTTTTTTTTTAAATATTTTTACCAATTTTTAAAACTTTTTTTTTTACTTAGCCCTTTATGGAACATCAACAATATTTACTTTAATCACTGATATAATACACTGCAGTGCTCGATCACTGCAATGGATTATATCTGTCAGTGCTGCTTGCAGTACTGATAGTTTGTCTTACACACCATGCATCTGTAACATCAGCTGGAGACCCTGCGATCGCCATGACGTCGCTATACATCATTGGTCGGGAATGGACCGACTTTTATTACGTATAGGTACATCAAGGGTTGTGAAGGGGATAATACTCTATTTCTCTGAAAATAAGATCTACCTCGAAAATAAGCCCTAGCATGATTTTTCAAGATTTTGGGAGTATGTTAGAAAAATAAGCCCTACCCTAAAAATAAGCCCTAGTTAGAGCTCAGTAAAAAAGTGTCCAGGCAGCCGCTATACATATAAAAAAGTAAATACAATATAGCATGACAAATACAGTAGACCCTTCATCAAGGAAAGCAAACACCCCTAAAGAATCACACTCAATAGACCCTACAATAAAAACAGTTGGCTAGTGCTGGACTCTCACACACAGACCAGGTACTACAGGCAACATCTCTTCCTGCTTGAGCATTTTGGCTCCTTCCAGTCACCAGGGTGAGCCAACCACTACACTTGACTGTAGTGGAACCTGGAACGCAGCTGGAATGGCAAGAGACCTGATAATGACATGCCGTTGATAGGAGTGATGCAGATCTCTGTGTGAGACCCTATCCACTATTGGCACTTGCTAACTCTAATTGGTTTCGGTCTAAGGGAGTCTGGTGAGTGTAATTGTTTTAGGGATGTCTGTTTTCTTTTTGGGGGTGTCTGCTTTCCTTGATGATGGGTCTGCTGTATCAATCCTGCTGTATTATATTTACTTTTCACATTAATGAAATAAAAAATGTAGCCAGCAGACAGTTTAGGTGATGTGATATATACAGTAATATCAATAATGGTTCCGCGTGACAATAGACATGGGGCTATAAATCAAATGGCATTGAAAAAGACCTATTCACAAAATATGTATAGCCATGAATAAATTATAAAAATATATCTTAATCTTTTGTGATATTTGATGCAAGAAATAAAGATATACTTTTAAACTGTATTCATGACTATATACAATTTGTGAAAAGGTCTTTTTTTTACATGATACTTTATAGCTGCCTTGACACTTTTTGATTTTTGTTCATAAATACTGGTTAATGTAGATTGCTATACATTGAAAAAGGAAAAAGGATCTCAAGAAATTCCTGATGTGATTCAGGTTTTGGAGAGTTAAGATGATGTTCCAGAATGTGATAACATGATTATATTTGAATAAATGTTGATTTTTTTTTTTGGTTCAAGAAAAAATGTAAGTTGCAATTATAGGAAAAAAAATAAGACATCCCCCTGGAAATAAGCCCTAAGCCATCTTTTAAACCAAAAAATAATATAAGACCCTATCTTATTTTTTAGGAAAATACTGTATTATGCCCTAGCACAAGCCTATGGGCATAAAAAGTAAGATGGAAGGTTCACAAGGGCCTCCATTTTTGTCTGTCTTTGGGATGATATACTTATTTTCTCACTGTACTGATGAAATATAAGCCTTTCATTTTGACATACAGTACAGACCAAAAGTTTGAACACACCTTTTCATCTCTAGAACAACTATTAAGAGGAGACTTTGTGCAGCAGGCCTTCATGGTAAAATAGCTGCTAGGAATCCACTGCTAAGGACAGGCAACAAGCAGAAGAGACTTGTTTGGGCTAGAGAACACAAGGAATGGACATTAGACCAGTGGAAATCTGTGCTTTGGTTTGATGAGTCCAAATTTGAGATCTTTGGATTCAACCACCGTGTCTTTGTAGAAAAGGTGAAAGGATGGACTCTTCATGCCTGGTTCCCACCGTGAAGCATGGAGGAGGAGGTGTGATGGTGTGGGGGTGCTTTGCTGGTGACTCTGTTGGGGATTTATTCAAAATTGAAGGCATACAGAACCAGCATACCTACCACAGCATCTTGCAGAGGTGTGCTATTTCATCCAGTTTGCGTTTAGTAAGACCATAATTTATTTTTCAACAGGACAATGACCCCAAACACACCTCCAGGCTGTGTAAGGGCTATTTGACTAAGAAAGAGAGTGATGGGGTGCTACGCCGGATGACCTGGTCTCCACAGTCACCAGACCTGAACTCAATCGAGATGGTTTGGGGTGAGTTGGACCGCAGAGTGAAGGCAAAAGGGCCAACAAGTGCTAAGCATCTCTGGGAACTCCTTCAAGACTGTTGGAAAACCATTTCCAGTGACTACCTCTTGAAGCTGATTAAGAGAATGCCAAGAGTGTGCAAAGTAGTAATGAAAGCAAAAGGTGACTACTTTGAAGAACCTAGAATATGACATATTTTCAGTTGTTTCACACTTTTTTATTAAGTATTTCATTCCACATGTTTTAATTCATAGTTTTGATGCCTTCAATGTGAATCTACAATTTTTAGAGTCATGAAAATAAAGAAAACTCTTTGAATGAGGAGGTGTGTCCAAACTTTTGGTCTGTACTGTATGTATATAAAATAATTAATATCTTTATGAAAGAGAAATATGCACTACTGATAAATAATGGGTACACAGTATTAGTTCAGATAAGATGCTATACATGATTCTTGATGGTTTTGAAATCCCAGCATTATGTTATCCATATATCCATAATGGGGTGCACAGAAATAGAAGAGGGGCCCTCAGCAAGAATAATATTGGGCCTTTTACAGTCCAATAGGTCATCAAAATGCACAGTTCCACCTGCTTTGAAGGTGAAAGTGGCCCCCTTACCTCTTGGGCCCCTGTAGTTGCACAGGTTGCACCAATGGAATGTTGACCCTTGATTCATAAAACATATAAATGTTGTTTTTTTTTCCAGAATGTGCTAATAGTCAAGATTTTTGAGGGTTTTTGCACAGCTATTTTCAGACTTGACAGATTTGCTGCAGATATGAAGTGCAGATTTCACACTGCAGGAACAGAACCATGTAACCATATATGTGGATATTTATTATGATGCAAAAATAAGGATTATTTTTACTGCGTATTTAATCCCCTCAATTTACAGTTCCTTGCAAAAGTATTCGCCCCCCCCCTTGAATTTTTCAACCTTTTCACACATTTCAGGCTTCAAATATAAAAATAAAAATTTAAATTTTATGGTGAAGAATCAACAACAAGTGGGACACAATTGTGAAGGTGAACAATATTAATTACTTATTTAAAATTTTTGTAAAAAATAAAAAACTGAAAAGTGGGGCGTGCAATATTATTCATCCCCTTTACTTTCAGTGCAGCAAACTCACTCCAGAAGTTCATTGGGGATCTCTGAATGATCCAATGTTGTCCTAAATGACTAATGATGATAAATATAAGCCACCTGTGTGTAATCAAGTCTCCGTATAAATGCACCTGCTCTGTGATAGTCTCAGTATTCTGTTTAAAGCACAGAGAGCATCATGAAGACCAAGGAACACAACAGGCGGGTCCGTGATACTGTTGGGGAGAAGTTTAAAGCCAAATTTGGTTGCAAAAAGATTTCCAAAACTTTAAACATCCCAAGAAGCACTGTGCAAGCGATCATATAGAGATGGAAGGAGTATCATACAACTGCAAATCTACCAAGACCCAGCCGTCCCTCAAAATTTTCATCTCAAACAAGGAGAAGACTGATCAGAGATGCAGCCAAGAGGCCCATGATCACGCTGGATGAACTCCAGAGATCTACAGTGAGGTGGGAGAGTCTGTCCATAGGACAACAATCAGTCGTACACTGCACAAATCTGACCTTTTATGGAATAATGGCAAGGAGAAAGCCATTTATCAAAGATATCCATAAAAAGTGTTGTTTAAAGTTTGCCACAAGCCACCTGGGAGACACACCAAACATGTGGAAGAAGATGCTCTGGTCAGATGAAACCAAAATCAAACTTTTTGAGCACAATGCCAAACGATAAGTTTGGCGTAAAAGCAACACAGCTCATCACCCTGAACACACCATCCCCACTGTCAAACATGGTGGTGGCAGCATCTTGGTTTGGGCCTGCTTTTCTTCATCAGGGACAGAGAAGATGGTAGAATTAATGGGAAGATGGATGGAGTCAAATACAGGACCATTCTTGAAGAAAACCTGTTGGACTCTGCAAAAGACCTGAAATTAGGACTGAGATTTGTCTTCCAACAAGACAATGATCCCAAACATAAAGCAAAATCTACAATGGAATGGTTCACAAATAAACGTATCCAGGTGTTAGAATGGCCAAGTCAAAGTCCAGACCTGAATCCAATTGAGAATCTGTGGAAAGAGCTGAAAACTGCTGCTCACAAACGCTCTCCATCCAACCTCACTCAGCTCCAGCTATTTGCAAAGGAAGAATGGGCAAGAATATCAGTCTCTCGATGTGCAAAACTGATAGAGACATACCCCAAGCGACTTGCAGCTGTAATCGCAGCAAAAGGTGGCGCTACAAAGTACTAACTTAAAGGGGCTGAATAATATTGCGGGCCCCACTTTTCAGATTTTTATTTTTTACAAAAATTTAAAATAAGCAATAAATATTGTTCAACTTCACAATTGTGTCCCACTTGTTGATTCTTCACTACAACATTGAAATTTTTATCTTTATGTTTGAAGCCTGAAATGTGGGTAAAGGTTGAAAAATTCAAGGGGGCCGAATACTTTCGCAAGGCACTGTATATGTATAAAAGCTGTTGTGAATCGTCTGAGCAATCTAAAGAAAATTCGCAAGTCGAACTTTGTTTTGGAATTCTGGTATCACCATAGATAGGCCATTGAAACATGTATTTTTCATTTTTTACTAGTTTTCCCTTTCCAGGCTTTATCTCCCTTTGAGCAAGAGGTGCGAATTAGCTGCTACGATGTTTCCCATACATAGATAATGGGGGAACGCCTGCTCCTTTTCTCTAATGTGGCACATTTTCAGTTGCAATAGCAGAATGCAGGACATTATACAATAGTACTGAGCAGTAGAGTTGAGCGCGGTTCGCGGTTCGAGGTTCTCCAGTTCGGGCTCGAGTGATTTTGGGGGCTGTTCTAGATCGAACTAGAACTCGAGCTTTTCGCTAAAGCTCGATAGTTCTAGATACATTCGAGAACGGTTCTAGCAGCAAAAAGCAGGGCTTTTTACAGATACAGTGTGCAGGAGCCATCGCTGGCAGCCTGCCAGAAGCTGGTAACCAAGATAAACATCGGGTATCCAAGCAAAGCGCTTGGTTAGTAACCCGATGTTTATCCTAGTTACGTGCAGGAAGCCCACACTTCCCCGCTCAGCTCACTCCGCCCCCTCCTGCATGCGGCATGTACACACACTCACACACACACACGTCCCCAGCCATGCAGTCCACGACACTGACGTCCTCCTGGCACTCTGCACACATGGTCCCGCTCGGCTTACCTGCGGTGATGAAGTCCCGACCTCAGCGCTGTCACTGTCCTCCATGGCCGCCGCTTGTCACATCACCTTCTCTCGCTTCCGACCCGAGACTGACTAGCGGTGACGTCATGGGCCTCTCGCGATACTTGGCTGTGAAGGCGGCGGTCATTGAACTCAGTGGCAGGTGCTGTCAGCAGTGCAGGAGATCAGCGCAGGTAATGTACCTCGCTGACAGCAGCACTTGTCATCCCCTGCAGTGACCTGGGCTGACCCATTGATGTTAGCTCAGGTCACTGCACTGCTCTCCCAGCCAATGGGGAACATCCTGCTCTTCATTGACTGGGACAGTGTGGATCGTCATGGCAACCCCTTGGATTACACCAGACCTGGATTTGTTTTTCTTTCTAATAAATTGGTTAAAAAGGGAATGTATTGAAGAGTGTTTTTTCAAATAAAAATGTGTTTGTCGACTATTTTTTTTTATTACTGACTGGGTTGGTGATGTCGGGTATCTGATAGACGCCTGACCTCACCAACCCCAGGGCTTAATGCCAGGTGACATTACACATCTGGTATTAACCCCATATATTACCCCGTTTGCCACCGCACCAGGGATGAGCTGGGGCGAAGCACCAGGATTGGCGCATCTAATGGATGCGCCACTTCTGGAGCGGCTGCGTCCTGCTATTTTTAGGCTGGGGAGAGTCCAACAACCATGGACCTCCCTAGTCTGAGAATATCAGACCCCAGCTGTCTGCTTTACCTTGGCTGGGGATCCAATATTGGGGGGACCCCTACGTGGTTTTTTTTTTTTTAATTATTTATTTAATTTAAAATAACAGCGTGGGGTGCCCTCAGTTTTAGATTACCAGCCAAGGTGAGGCTGCCAGCTGTGGTCTGCAGGCTGCAGCCGTCTGCTTTACCCTAGCTGGCTAGAAAAATAGGGGGAACCCTACGTCATTTTTTTTTTCATTTTTTTGGCTAAATACAAAGCTAAGCACCCCTTAGTGCCACATGAAAGGCACCAAAGGGTGCAAAATTACAAAATGCAGGAGAGTGGGACATTATGTGTCTTTCTGCCATTATAATGACAGAAAAGACTAATATGAAGTGTACAAGCACAGGAAAATCACCAGAGCGCTCTACGCTGTGAAAAGCAGTAGAAAATGGCACTGGAGTGAACATGTGACCGCCTCATGTAGGTTGAAGCTAAGGATTCTGGGTAAATTTATGTATTTTCCCTCCTTCAGTTTTTTTGCAGTACACAAAAAAAACGGAAGACACACGGATGACAAACAGATGATATACGGACCGTCTACGGAACGGAAACGGATGCCACACGGATGCACCCGAGAAAAAAAACGGACTGTTTTTTGCAGACCACAAAAATGGATCGGTCGTGTGAATGTAGCCTTATTCTGATCTGCCGTTTATAAACAGCAGGCAGAAATAAGTGAATAACGCCCCCCAGCGTCAGAAAATCTCCGGGGTTTCAGGGCTAGCTGAGACCCTGGAGATCATGATTCAGGACGGTTTTTCCGGTCCCCGCTCACGTGATCACAGGTATACACCGTATACCGATGATCACGTTACAGTAAATGACAGCGCCGGTAAAAAATTATTTATCTCCCATCTGGCATGAACAAACATGATAAATCTCCTCCCCGGTCCCCCGGTGTCGCCAAAGTGCCCCCCCTGATGCCCTCCCAGAAATCCAAGATGGCCACGCGCACAGCAGCGCGCCGGCCGCATTCACCCTACTCCTCTGATTTGATGTTCTCCCCGTGTTTGCGTGGGTTTCCTCCGGGTACTCCGGTTTCCTCCCACACTCCAAAGACATACAGCGCTATGGAATTAATAATGCTATATAAATGAATAAATTATTATTATTACTGCAATGCCCTGCTCATGAGGTAAGGAACATAATTGATCAGGAGAGCTATATACTACATTTCCAAATGGAGGGATTTGCTTTTATAGTTTCCCTGCTGAACGACTACCAAACATGAGAGTCCGTTATACGCCACAAGAAAACACATCTAAATAGCGAGCTCTGTGGTTAAGTATTCATTCAGCTGGATAACTGGACTTAAAGGGGTATTCCATCTCCAAGATCCTAATCCCAATATACAGTGCCTACAAGTAGTATTCAACCCCCTGCAGATTTAGCAGGTTTGATAAGATGCAAATAAGTTAGAGCCTGCAAACTTCAAACAAGAGCAGGATTTATTAACAGATGCATAAATCTTACAAACCAACAAGTTATGTTGCTCAGTTAAATTTTAATACATTTTTAACATAAAAGTGTGGGTCAATTATTATTCAACCCCTAGGTTTAATATTTTGTGGAATAACCCTTGTTTGCAATTACAGCTAATAATCGTCTTTTATAAGACCTGATCAGGCCGGCACAGGTCTCTGGAGTTGTCTTGGCCCACTCCTCCATGCAGATCTTCTCCAAGTTATCTAGGTTCTTTGGGTGTCTCATGTGGACTTTAATCTTGAGCTCCTTCCACAAGTTTTCAATTGGGTTAAGGTCAGGAGACTGACTAGGCCACTGCAACACCTAGATTTTTTCCCTCTTGAACCAGGCCTTGGTTTTCTTGGCTGTGTACTTTGGGTCGTTGTCTTGTTGGAAGATGAAATGACGACCCATCTTAAGATCCTTGATGGAGGAGCGGAGGTTCTTGGCCAAAATCTCCAGGTAGGCCGTGCTATCCATCTTCCCATGGATGCGGACCAGATGGCCAGGCCCCTTGGCTGAGAAACAGCCCCACAGCATGATGCTGCCACCACCATGCTTGACTGTAGGGATGGTATTCTTGGGGTCGTATGCAGTGCCATCCAGTCTCCAAACGTCACGTGTGTTGTTGGCACCAAAGATCTCGATCTCATCAGACCAGAGAACCTTGAACCAGTCTGTCTCAGAGTCCTCCAAGTGATCATGAGCAAACTGTAGACGAGCCTTGACATGACACTTTGAAAGTAAAGGTACCTTACGGGCTCGTCTGGAACGGAGACCATTGCGGTGGAGTACGTTACTTATGGTATTGACTGAAACCAATGTCCCCACTGCCATGAGATCTTCCCGGAGCTCCTTCCTTGTTGTCCTTGGGTTAGCCTTGACTCTTCGGACAAGCCTGGCCTCGGCACGGGTGGAAACTTTCAAAGGCTGTCCAGGCCATGGAAGGCTAACAGTAGTTCCATAAGCCTTCCACTTCCGGATGATGCTCCCAACAGTGGAGACAGGTAGGCCCAACTCCTTGGAAAGGGTTTTGTACCCCTTGTCAGCCTTGTGACCCTCCACGATCTTGTCTCTGATGGCCTTGGAATGCTCCTTTGTCTTTCCCATGTTGACCAAGTATGAGTGCTGTTCACAAGTTTGGGGAGGGTCTTAATTAGTCAGAAAAGGCTGGAAAAAGAGATAATTAATCCAATCATGTGAAGCTCATTGTTCTTTGTGCCTGAAATACTTCTGAATACTTTAGGGGAACCAAACAGAATTCTTGTGGTTTGAGGGGTTGAATAATAAATGACCCTCTGAATAAACTTTTCACAATTTAAAGAAAAAAATAAAAAAAGAAATAACATTCTTTTTTGCTGCAGTGCATTTCACACTTCCAGGCTGATCTACAGTCCAAATGTCACAATGCCAAGTTAATTCCGAATGTGTAAACCTGCTAAATCTGCAGGGGGTTGAATACTACTTGTAGGCACTGTAGAGTAGGTGGAATAGCAATAATATCAGCAAATACCAATATTTGGAAATGTAGAATAGTTCTCCTGATTAGGCATGCCCTTACCTCATGAGCAGGGCATTGCAGCTTTGGTAGCAACCATTACGACATGGACTCTGCTGCTGTGGACCCGGGGAGAGTGAGTGCAGATTCATTGCACCCACACTCCTCACATGAAGGGTCTGCACTCCTAGAAAATGGGGGATACATTCCCTGAGTGTCTCCCCCCCATATTCTAGACATCCAGAGTCGTCGTGGGACCCCTTTATTTTTTTTCTTACAATAAATTTGTGAAAGAGGAAATGTTTTGGGGACTGTTTTTTCAAATAAATTTCTTTTGTCGATTTTATTTTTGTTAGTACTGACAGTTTATGATGTTGGGTATCTAATAGACGCCATGACATCACAAACTGCTGGGCTTGATCTCAGGTGACTTTACAGCTAGTATCAACCCGATTTATTACCCCGTTTGCCACTGCACCAGGGCACGGGATGAGCTGGGGTGAAGCACCAGGATTGGCGCATCTAGTGGATGCGCCACGTCTGGGGTGCCTGCGGCCTGCTATTTTTAGGCTGTGAAGGCCCAATAACTATGGACCTTCCCACCCTGAGAATACCAGACCACAGCTGTCCGCTTTACCTTGGCTGGTGATCCAATTTGGGGGGGACCCTACTTTTTTTGTGTAATTATTAATATTTATAAAATAATTATAAAAAAAGAGCCTGGGGGGGACCTCCACATTGGATCCCCAACCAAGGTAAAGCTGCCAGCTGTGGTTTTCAGGCTACAGCCATCTGTTTCACCCTAATTGGCTATCAAAAATGGGGGGACCCAACGTCATTTTTTTTTTAACTATTTTTTAAATAGAAAAAATTAATGGGCTTCCCTGTATTTTGATTGCCAACCAAGGTAACGGCAGGCAGATGGGGGTGGCAGCCCATAGCTGTCTGCTTTATCTGCGCTGAGAATCAAAAATACCGCGGAGTGCTACGTCATTTTTTTTAAATATTTATTTTTACAGCACTGTGATGTCCAGCAATCAAAATACAGGGAAGCCCATTTTGTTTTTAGTTATTTAAATAAATAATTAAACAAAATATATATGGGCTCCTGCTGCATTTTTTGTATTGCTAGCTAAGGGTAATCCAAGCAGCTACTGGCTGCTAACCCCCACTGCTTGGTGTTACCTTCACTGGCAATGTAAAATCCAGGGAAGTAATTTTTATTTTTTTTGCCAAAAAGCTACAAAAAAAGGACGTGAGCTTCGCCATATTTTTGTATGCTAGCCAGGTATAGCAGGCAGGTGCTGGAAGAGTTGGATACAGCGCCAGAAGATGACGCTTCTATGAATGTGCCATTTTCTGAGGCGGCTGCAGACTGCAATTCGCAGCAGTGGGGCCCAGAAAGCTCAGCCCAACCTGTGCTGCGGATTCCAATCCCCAGCTGCCTAGTTGTACCTGGCTGGACACAAAAATGGGGCGAAGCCTACGTCATTTCTTTTCTAATTATTTCATGAAATTCATGAAATAATAAAAAAAGGGCTTCCCTTTATTTTTGGTTCCCAGCCGGGTACAAATAGGCAACTGGGGGTTGGGGGCAGCCGTACCTGCCTGCTGTACCTGGCTAGCATACAAAAATATGGCGAAGCCCACATACATTTTTCAGGGGGCAAAAAACTTCTGCATACAGTCCTGGATGGAGTATGCTGAGCCTTGTAGTTCTGCAGCTGCTGTCTGTCTGTATGGAAAAGAGCAGACAGCAGCTGCAGAACTACAAGGCTCAGCATACTCCATCCAGGACTGTATGCAGAATTTTTGCCCACCAAAAAAATGACGTGGGCTTCGCCATATTTTTGTATGCTAGCCAGGTACAGCAGGCAGCCACGGGCTGCCTCCAACCCCCAGTTGCCTATTTGTACCCGGCTGGGAACCAAAAATATAGGAAAGCCCGTTTTTTTTAATTATTTCACTTATTTCATGAAATAATTAAAAAACAAATGACGTGGGCTTCGCCCCATTTTTGTGTCCAGCCAGGTACAACTAGGCAGCTGGGGATTGGAATCCGCAGCACAGGTTAGCCCGAGGTTTCTGGGCGCCTCTGCTGCGAATTGCAGTCCGCAGCCGCCCCAGAAAATGGCGCTCTCATAGAAGCGCCATCATCTGGCGCTGTTTCCAACTCTTCCAACAGCCCTGGAGCCGGGTGGCTTGTTGGGTAGTCATGATTTAATACTGGCTTAGTTTTACTAGCCAGTATTAAGCCAGAGATTCTTAATGTCAGGCACGTTTGACCCGGCCATTAAGAATCTCCAATAAAGGGTTAAAAAAAAGACACCACACAGAGAAAAAATACTTTAATAGAAATAAATACACAGACACATTAGAGACTCCATCTTTATTACCCCCTGTCAGCCCTCCACGATCCATGGTCTTCTGTCTTTCTCGTTCAACAAATGCAGCTCTGCTCCATCACTGCTGCATGAGGGAAGACGCTGCTTCCCGTGCAGCCTTCACTCTGTGAAGGCTGCACGGGAAGCAGCGTGCAGCCTTCACTCCGTGAGAGATCAGTGCTGCTGGCGGTGACAGACGCGTTACCATAGCAACAGGGCTCCGATCATGTGATTCCCGGAGCCGCGGTTAGCGGTGACGTCACCGCTAACTTGCGTTGCTATGGCAACGGTGATCTCCGTTAATGACCGGCTGTGTCAGCCGGTCCCTAACGGAACGGGGAGTCGACCGTGTGCTACAGCATGATGCCGGTATACGACGATACACAAATGTGCACCGTGTAACGGAGAGTGCAATGACAGGTCCTACATGACGCGTCATAGTCATGGGACCAGTCTGTAGCCAATGAGATAATAGCCACGTGACTGGTCACATGGCTATTTTGACGTCACGATAGGTCCTGCATCACTGCTGGCAGTGCTGGTCACCGGGAGGATTCAGCGATCATTGAATGGAATAGCGGCACAAGACAGAGTGCAGGAGGGATCGCGGGGACCGGTAAGTGTTATGGCAATGTTTATTAACTGTATGTGTACATTTATAATGTGTTTTTATGTGTTTGTGATTGCCTCCCATTATATCCTATTGGTTCGAGTTCGGTTCGTCGAACGTTCGCCGAACTGAACTCGAACGAGACCTCCGTTCGACGAACCGAACTCGAGCCAAACCACGGCTGGTTTGCTCATCTCTACTGAGCAGTATAGCTGTGAATCCAGCTTTGAGATGGGAAAAAGGATATACTAGAAGGCATCAGGATGATCTCTCTGTTTTTCTAACTTTACACCTCTATTATTCTAATTCCATTCTCCATAGACTTCATTTGAGAAAGAAGTATATTTCTCCAATAAGATGTATTACAAAGTTTCTTAGAATTACAGGTACTACAGCGTCAATCTAAATATACACATTTTTAGTTCTGTTATCATATCTGTTTGTTTATTACCACTGTGTCTTTCACACATACTGAAGTCATATTATCCTGTGTCCTAAACAAGGTAAAGGTATTCTATGTGCAGTAGCAAAAATAATTCACAAGACACCAATCAGTTATTCTTTCCTCTGAAATTCTGACGGTATGCTTCAAGACAACAATAACAACAACAACAATTTGTATTGCGCTTTATAACAATGGACTCAAAATAAAGGAAGGAGCCTGGAAAGTGTCTTTATGCTTCATATGAACAGCCCATACTTATTTCGCATATAAATCACATTCAGCTTTATTTATCTCCACAAGTAGTTTTCTTTGTAAAATAAAAAAAAAATGGTTCGTCCTTTTCTCTAGTGAATTTTCTGGAGCATGACTCAGGTGATTAAAGATTATTTACTACTTTCTATTGTGTCATTTGGATCATCTCTACTACCACATCTGTGCCCGACGATAGGGGCTAAAGCTGAATCGGATTTTCTATTTTCCATCAGTCATATCATTGTAAACTCTTCAATTCTGTAAAGAATCTCCTCTAAACAAATAAATGTATCCAGGGTAATCCTCTTTGAATAAGTGGAAAGCATTTAATCCCATGATTCTATAAATCTAGAAGAGCTATCAAATTACTTGCTTATTTTTGGCATTATCTAAATCTGTGTGTACCAGGTTTGTAGTTGACATTTTTCCTTATGAAGATCTTATTTGTGAGCTTGGTAAGCAGTAGAGAAGGACGGCCATGCTTTTAATTGAAAGCTTGATCTTCACAGATCAACATGATCAAATAGTCGTTGAGTTAATTTATCCATTTTAAAAGTTGTAGATCTGCATTATATTTAGAATGAGTTTATCCAATAGGGTTTACAAATGTCCATCATTTATTCAGTATGACCTATAATATGTTTATGGAAAATTATTAGTGATGAGCGAGCATGCTTGTCACTACTCGGTACTCGCACGAGTATCACTGTACTCGGGCTGCTCGGCGGGGACCGAGTAATCTCGCGATACTCGTGCTTTACTCGTGGTCTTCATTTCTGCATGTTGGCGCTCTTTTGAGAGCCAGCCCTCATGCAGGGATTGGCTGGCAGACCACTGCAATGCCACAGCCCTGTTAGTTGTGGAATTGCAGTGATTGGCCGGCCTGCACAGCGTCACCGAGCCTTTATATCGGCCGGCGCGCTGTGCTCTGCTCACAGCTATTCTGACAGTGAGTGTAGGGAGAGTGTCGCTGATTCAGGGAAAGCTTTGCGGCCCTTTATAGCTTTTTCAGTTGCAGGGCTGCAAACAGTGTGACCAAAAGTCCTTCTCAGGACTATTCTAGTTGTATACAGGCAGGCAGGGTATAGCCAGGTCGGAGTACAGTAGCAGAGTCCTTCTCAGGACTATTGTTGCTATATACAGGCAGGGTATAGCCAGGTCTGAATACAGGCTAGTGACCAAAAGAGTCCTTGTCAGGACTATTGTAGCAGTATACAGGCAGGCAGGCAGGCAGGGTAGTGGTGACCGTATACCAGCCTTCATATCTGGGGCTGGTGTACACAGTGTAAAACAGTCCAGATAGTGTCTGACTTGTCTGTACTGTAATTGTCGCTCCCCAAAAAAACCTGTTAGTAGGTTATTATTGCGTCCGTGCTTGGTTTTTAAAACCGCACGTGTGTGCCTGTTGGTGGCAGCGTACAGGTGCACTGGTGTGCGTTTACCAAACTATTATATAACGCACAAGTGTAGTGTATAATACACGTCAGTCAGCAGTGGCTGATAGTGTCAGAGTTCTTAATTTTTGCTCCTAAAACCTGTGTTAGGTTATTATTGCGTCCGTGCTTGGTTTTTAAAACCGCACGTGTGTGCCTGTTGGTGGCAGCGTACAGGTGCACTGGTGTGCGTTTACCAAACTATTATATAACGCACAAGTGTAGTGTATAATACACGTCAGTCAGCAGTGGCTGATAGTGTCAGAGTTCTTAATTTTTGCTCCTAAAACCTGTGTTAGGTTATTATTGCGTCCGTGCTTGGTTTTTAAAACCGCACGTGTGTGCCTGTTGGTGGCAGCGTACAGGTGCACTGGTGTGCGTTTACCAAACTATTATATAACGCACAAGTGTAGTGTATAATACACGTCAGTCAGCAGTGGCTGATAGTGTCAGAGTTCTTAATTTTTGCTCCTAAAACCTGTGTTAGGTTATTATTGCGTCCGTGCTTGGTTTTTAAAACCGCACGTGTGTGCCTGTTGGTGGCAGCGTACAGGTGCACTGGTGTGCGTTTACCAAACTATTATATAACGCACAAGTGTAGTGTATAATACACGTCAGTCAGCAGTGGCTGATAGTGTCAGAGTTCTTAATTTTTGCTCCTAAAACCTGTGTTAGGTTATT
This sequence comes from Anomaloglossus baeobatrachus, assembly GCF_048569485.1. Taxonomy (NCBI): domain Eukaryota; kingdom Metazoa; phylum Chordata; class Amphibia; order Anura; family Aromobatidae; genus Anomaloglossus; species Anomaloglossus baeobatrachus. Next base: position 469,079,644 of record NC_134355.1, on the reverse strand, counting down.
ATTGCGTCCGTGCTTGGTTTTTAAAACCGCACGTGTGTGCCTGTTGGTGGCAGCGTACAGGTGCACTGGTGTGCGTTTACCAAACTATTATATAACGCACAAGTGTAGTGTATAATACACGTCAGTCAGCAGTGGCTGATAGTGTCAGAGTTCTTAATTTTTGCTCCTAAAACCTGTGTTAGGTTATTATTGCGTCCGTGCTTGGTTTTTAAAACCGCACGTGTGTGCCTGTTGGTGGCAGCGTACAGGTGCACTGGTGTGCGTTTACCAAACTATTATATAACGCACAAGTGTAGTGTATAATACACGTCAGTCAGCAGTGGCTGATAGTGTCAGAGTTCTTAATTTTTGCTCCTAAAACCTGTGTTAGGTTATTATTGCGTCCGTGCTTGGTTTTTAAAACCGCACGTGTGTGCCTGTTGGTGGCAGCGTACAGGTGCACTGGTGTGCGTTTACCAAACTATTATATAACGCACAAGTGTAGTGTATAATACACGTCAGTCAGCAGTGGCTGATAGTGTCAGAGTTCTTAATTTTTGCTCCTAAAACCTGTGTTAGGTTATTATTGCGTCCGTGCTTGGTTTTTAAAACCGCACGTGTGTGCCTGTTGGTGGCAGCGTACAGGTGCACTGGTGTGCGTTTACCAAACTATTATATAACGCACAAGTGTAGTGTATAATACACGTCAGTCAGCAGTGGCTGATAGTGTCAGAGTTCTTAATTTTTGCTCCTAAAACCTGTGTTAGGTTATTATTGCGTCCGTGCTTGGTTTTTAAAACCGCACGTGTGTGCCTGTTGGTGGCAGCGTACAGGTGCACTGGTGTGCGTTTACCAAACTATTATATAACGCACAAGTGTAGTGTATAATACACGTCAGTCAGCAGTGGCTGATAGTGTCAGAGTTCTTAATTTTTGCTCCTAAAACCTGTGTTAGGTTATTATTGCGTCCGTGCTTGGTTTTTAAAACCGCACGTGTGTGCCTGTTGGTGGCAGCGTACAGGTGCACTGGTGTGCGTTTACCAAACTATTATATAACGCACAAGTGTAGTGTATAATACACGTCAGTCAGCAGTGGCTGATAGTGTCAGAGTTCTTAATTTTTGCTCCTAAAACCTGTGTTAGGTTATTATTGCGTCCGTGCTTGGTTTTTAAAACCGCACGTGTGTGCCTGTTGGTGGCAGCGTACAGGTGCACTGGTGTGCGTTTACCAAACTATTATATAACGCACAAGTGTAGTGTATAATACACGTCAGTCAGCAGTGGCTGATAGTGTCAGAGTTCTTAATTTTTGCTCCTAAAACCTGTGTTAGGTTATTATTGCGTCCGTGCTTGGTTTTTAAAACCGCACGTGTGTGCCTGTTGGTGGCAGCGTACAGGTGCACTGGTGTGCGTTTACCAAACTATTATATAACGCACAAGTGTAGTGTATAATACACGTCAGTCAGCAGTGGCTGATAGTGTCAGAGTTCTTAATTTTTGCTCCTAAAACCTGTGTTAGGTTATTATTGCGTCCGTGCTTGGTTTTTAAAACCGCACGTGTGTGCCTGTTGGTGGCAGCGTACAGGTGCACTGGTGTGCGTTTACCAAACTATTATATAACGCACAAGTGTAGTGTATAATACACGTCAGTCAGCAGTGGCTGATAGTGTCAGAGTTCTTAATTTTTGCTCCTAAAACCTGTGTTAGGTTATTATTGCGTCCGTGCTTGGTTTTTAAAACCGCACGTGTGTGCCTGTTGGTGGCAGCGTACAGGTGCACTGGTGTGCAATTTCCAGAAACTTTGATATAACGCACAAGTAGTGAATATACACGTCAGCAGTGCACAGCATTGCAAAATGCGCAAGGGCATTGGCAAGGAACAAGGAAGTGGACGTGATGGTGGTGCAGGCAGAGGCCGAGGTCGTGGGCAAGCTCTAATTTCGCCACAACAAAGGGCCACATCTAGTCGCTCGCACGTCCTGTCCCAAATTCTTGGGGACCGCAGCAGTACACCGCTCTTGAACCAAGACCAGTGTCAACAGGTTGTTAGTTGGATAGCGGATAATGCTTCCAGTCAGATTGGCACCACCACAAACACTCTGTCTTCCACACGGTCAAGTGTCAGTAGCCGTGATACTGCACCGCACATTTCTGAACCTGATCCTCCTTCCTACCACCAGGCTGAGTACACGTCCTCCTCGGACATTAATGATCCCACACTTGGACACTCGGAAGAGCTGTTCACGTTTCCATTCACACATTCTGGCCTCTCGCCAGCTCATATTGAAGTGGGTCATGAGGAGATCGTCTGTACAGATAGCCAAATATTTGAGCAGCCACGTTCTCACGAAGTTGGCAACGTGTCTCAACAAGTGGTGGACGATGATGAGACACAATTGTCAGCAAGTCAGGAGGAGGAGCAGGGTGCGGAAGAGGAAGACGACGTGGTGGATGATCCAGTAACTGACCCAACCTGGCAGGAGGATATGCAGAGCGAGGACAGCAGTGCACAGGGGGAGGGAGGCGTAGCATCACAACAGGCAGTAAGAAGCAGGGTGGTGGTCCCAGGCAGAAGTCAGGCAACCGTTCCCCGTAACAACACGACGACACAAGGTGCCTGTACAAATGTTAGGTCTTCACGAGTCTGGCAGTTTTTTAAGTTGGATCCAGATGATTCAAAAAAGGCCATTTGCAACACCTGCCGTGCCAGCATCAGCAGGGGTACCAAAACTAGCAGCCTGACCACCACCAGCATGATCAGGCACATGTCAGCCAAGCACCCGACTTTGTGGGAAGTACAACAGAGTCGAGGAGCAGTGCTTGCTGATGTCACTGCTACGTCTTCGCTGGTTGTGCATGCGAGCCAATCCTCTGTCCATGCTGCCTGCGAACAAGCCTCCTCCACTCCTGCACCTGCAGTTGCCTACGCAGAAAGAACACCATCATCAAGCACGTCCTTGTCCCAGCGCAGCGTTCAGTTATCCATTCAGCAAACCTTTGAACGCAGGCGCAAATACACTGCCAACACCCCACATGCCACAGTTCTAAATGCTAACATTTCGCGACTGCTTGCGCTGGAAATGTTGCCTTTTAGGCTGGTGGAGACAGAAGCATTCCGTGACCTGATGGCGGCAGCTGTCCCACGTTACTCGGTCCCCAGCCGCCACTATTTCTCCCGGTGTGCCGTCCCCGCGTTGCATAACCACGTGTCACAAAACATCACACGTGCCCTGAACAACGCTGTTTCACCCAAAGTCCACCTAACCACAGACACGTGGACAAGTGCTTGTGGGCAAGGCCGCTACATCTCGTTGACGGCACACTGGGTTAATATTGTGGAAGCTGGGACCCAGTCTGAGCGAGGGACGGAACACGTCCTTCCCACACCAAGGTTTGCAGGCCCTACCTCAGTCAGTGTTTCACCCACACTCTACAGCTCCGGAATGTCATGCTCTTCAGCCTCCTCCTCCTCCTGCGCATCCTCATCCACTGTGCCCTCCACACCAGTCACAAGCTGGAAGCACTGCAGCACTGCCTCGGCGAAGCGGCAACAGGCTGTGCTGAAGCTAATCTGCATAGGTGACAAACCCCACAATGCAGAAGAGCTGTGGACAGCTCTGAAACAGCAGGCAGATCACTGGCTCACACCTCTGAACCTAAAGCCAGGAAAGGTCGTTTGTGACAATGGCCGGAACCTGGTGGCGGCTTTGAGGCGAGGCCAGCTGACACATGTTCCATGCGTGGCCCATGTGCTCAACCTCGTGGTTCAGCGGTTTATAAAGTCATACCCAGAGCTGTCTGATCTGCTGGTAAAAGTTCGCCGCCTGTCTGCACATTTTCGAAAGTCACCTACTGCTTCAGCCGGCCTTGCCGGCTTTCAGCGCCGTTTGCATCTTCCGGCTCACAGACTGGTGTGTGATGTCCCCACGCGTTGGAATTCAACTCTGCACATGTTGGTCAGGATATGTGAGCAGAAGAGGGCAGTTGTTGAGTACCTGCATCACCTAAGCCGTCGGGAAATGGGTCAAACTCCACACATAACACCTGAGGAGTGGAGATGGATGTCAGACCTATGTACCATCCTCCAAAACTTTGAGGACTCCACCAAGATGGTGAGTGGTGATGACGCCATTATTAGCGTCACCATACCGCTACTCTGCCTTCTAAAACGGTCCCTTTTGAAAAACAAACATGATGCATTGCAGGCGGAGCGCGATGAGTTGCAGCAAGAAACAGTAGTGGGTGTGGGTGATAACACACAGCCCAGCCTCGTCTCATCACAACGTGCAGTGGAGGACTATGACGAGGAGGAGGATGAAGACATGGAGCAACTCTCCGGCCAAATTGAGGATATGACATGCACACCAGTCATATCCTCGATTCAGCGTGGCTGGCCAGAGGACAGGGTAGATGAGGAGGAGGAGGAGGAGGAGGAGGAGGAGGACAGCATGTTCAGTCATCTTGTTGGTCAGGCTACTGAAGTCCTGGCTGTTAAGAGTCTGGCGCACATGGCTGACTTTATGGTAAGCTGCCTGTCTCGTGACCCTCGCGTTAAGAACATCTTGGCCGACAATCATTACTGGTTGGTAACACTGTTAGACCCACGCTACAAGGAGAACTTTTTGTCTCTTATTCCCGTGGATGAGAGGTCAACCAAAATGCAGCAGTTTCGGAAGGCCATACTCACGGAAGTAGGCAAAGCATTCCCCTCACAAAACGCTAGCGGCATAGGTCAGGAATCAGTGGACAACCGAGGCGTACAGCCGAGAGAGGCACAAGTCCAATCCGCCAGAGGTAGGGGAACAGTCTTTAAGATGTGGGACAGTTTTCTCAGCCCCTCACGTACCACAGCCCCTGAGGTGCGGGGTAGTGCCACAAGAAATCCTAAGTTTGCCCAGATGCTGAAGGAGTACCTTGCAGATCGAACAACTGTACTCCGACATTCCTCTGTGCCTTACAATTATTGGGTATCCAAGCTGGACACGTGGCATGAATTGGCTCTCTACGCCTTGGAAGTCCTGGCCTGCCCTGCTGCTAGCGTTTTGTCAGAGCGTGTTTTTAGTGCCGCAGGTGGAATCATTACAGATAAACGCACCCGCCTGTCAACTGAAAATGCTGACAGGCTGACTCTGATAAAGATGAACAAGGGTTGGATTGGGCCAGACTTCACCACACCACCAGCAAATGAGAGCGGAATTTAAAGTTTGCCATGTACCTCCACTCACCCATGGGTACACTTCTCGACTTTGGATAATCGCTGGACTGCTCCTCCTTCTCCTCATGCGCCATCATGATGACCGTTACAATAGTTAGGTCTTTGTTTCAGGTATACCCCCAGTGGTAAATTTTTTCGCCCATTCTTTGCAGAATGGACATTACAACGACAGGAGACCCGCTCCTTTGCAATGGGAACAATGTTTTGAGGCCCTCATGCACGTCTCTACCCAGGGACAACGTGGAGCCTCCCAATTTTTGGCTGCCCTGCCTAAGGGCTATACTGAAATACACCCACTTCCTTAAAATGGACACTTAATGTTTTGAGGCCCTCATGCACGTCTCTACCCAGGGACAATGTGGAGCCTCCCAATTTTTGGCTGCCCTGGCAAAGGGCTATACTGAAATAGACCCACTTCCTTACAATGGGCACTTCAGGTTTAAAGGCCATCATGCACGTCTCTACCCAGGGACAATGTGGAGCCTCCCAATTTTTGGCTGCCCTGCCTAAGGGCTATACTATAATACACCCACTTCCTGACAATGGACACTTAATGTTTTGAGGCCCTCATGCACGTCTCTACCCAGGGACAATGTGGAGCCTCCCAATTTTTGGCTGCCCTGGCAAAGGGCTATACTGAAATAGACCCACTTCCTTACAATGGGCACTTCAGGTTTAAAGGCCATCATGCACGTCTCTACCCAGGGACAATGTGGAGCCTCCCAATTTTTGGCTGCCCTGCCTAAGGGCTATACTATAATACACCCACTTCCTGACAATGGACACTTAATGTTTTGAGGCCCTCATGCACGTCTCTACCCAGGGACAATGTGGAGCCTCCCAATTTTTGGCTGCCCTGGCAAAGGGCTATACTGAAATAGACCCACTTCCTTACAATGGGCACTTCAGGTTTAAAGGCCATCATGCACGTCTCTACCCAGGGACAATGTGGAGCCTCCCAATTTTTGGCTGCCCTGCCTAAGGGCTATACTATAATACACCCACTTCCTGACAATGGACACTTAATGTTTTGAGGCCCTCATGCACGTCTCTACCCAGGGACAATGTGGAGCCTCCCAATTTTTGGCTGCCCTGGCAAAGGGCTATACTGAAATAGACCCACTTCCTTACAATGGGCACTTCAGGTTTAAAGGCCATCATGCACGTCTCTACCCAGGGACAATGTGGAGCCTCCCAATTTTTGGCTGCCCTGCCTAAGGGCTATACTATAATACACCCACTTCCTGACAATGGACACTTAATGTTTTGAGGCCCTCATGCACGTCTCTACCCAGGGACAATGTGGAGCCTCCCAATTTTTGGCTGCCCTGGCAAAGGGCTATACTGAAATAGACCCACTTCCTTACAATGGGCACTTCAGGTTTAAAGGCCATCATGCACGTCTCTACCCAGGGACAATGTGGAGCCTCCCAATTTTTGGCTGCCCTGCCTAAGGGCTATACTATAATACACCCACTTCCTGACAATGGACACTTAATGTTTTGAGGCCCTCATGCACGTCTCTACCCAGGGACAATGTGGAGCCTCCCAATTTTTGGCTGCCCTGGCAAAGGGCTATACTGAAATAGACCCACTTCCTTACAATGGGCACTTCAGGTTTAAAGGCCATCATGCACGTCTCTACCCAGGGACAATGTGGAGCCTCCCAATTTTTGGCTGCCCTGCCTAAGGGCTATACTATAATACACCCACTTCCTGACAATGGACACTTAATGTTTTGAGGCCCTCATGCACGTCTGTATGCAGGGGCATTGGTGAACCTCACAATTTAGGACTGCCCTGGCAAAGGAAAATACTACAAAGACTCACTTCCTCAAAATGGGCACATTAGACTCAAGAGGCCTTCATGTACGTCTCTTCTCAGGGACATCGGAGTGCCACACAATGTTTTCACGTAAAATCTTTCATGTATTGATCTCAAAAAGTAACATACACCAGATCTATCTCACTATTGGGTATGTGCCCTTAACATTTCCGCCATGAAAAATCATTTTGGGGTCATTTTGGAAGGTTTTCTGGTGAGTCCGTAAAAATGGCGTAAAACGCGGACAAAATTGTTCACAGCTGTGACTTTTGAGTGATAAATGCTTCAAGGGGTCTTCCCCATGCTGTTGCCATGTCATTTGAGCACTCTTCTGAGACTTTTGTGACATTTTTAGGGTTTCTCCATGCTGCCGGGAGGTCATTTCACAAAAATACTCGGGTCTCCCATAGGATAACATTGGGCTCGTTGCTCGGGCCGAGTACACGAGTATCTTGGGAGGCTCGGCCCGAGCTTCGAGCACCCGAGCTTTTTAGTACTCGCTCATCACTAAAAATTATATTATTATGATATTTATATTATACCGAAGAAGTAGTGTGCTCCATTCAAAGTGTGTCATACACATTAGGGGCACTTTGCACACTACGACATCGCAAGCCGATGCTTGCGATGCCGAGCGCGATAGTCCCCGCCCCCGTCGCAGCTGAGATATCATGGTGATAGCTGGCGTAACGAACATTATCGCTACGCCAGCTTCACATGCACTCACCTGCCCTGCGACGTCGCTCTGGCCGGCGAGCTGCCTCTTTATTAAGGGGGCGGGTCATGCAGCATCATAGCGACGTCATACGGCAGGCGGCCAATAGAAGCGGAAGGGCAGAGCTGAGCGGGACGTAAACATCTCACCCCCCTCCTTCCTTCCGCATAGCTGGCATGAGCCGCAGGACGCAGGTAGGAGATGTTCCTCACTCCTGCGGCTTCTCACACAGCGATGTGTGATGCCGCTGGAACGAGGAACAACATCGTAACATTGGTCATTTCCAAATTATGGAAATGACAGATGCTACAGCGATGATATGATTACGACGATTTTGCGCTCGTTAATCGTATCAAAAAGGGTTTACACACTACGATATCGCCTGCAACGCCGGATGTGCATCACTTTCAATTTGACCCCACCAACATCGAACCTGTGATGTCGTAGTGTGCAAAGTGCCCCTTAGAGTAAGGTCAATCCACATGCCAGAATAAACTAGCAGATCCCATCCATAGTCGAAAAACTAAATGTACTTGTTTAAAGTGATGGTATATCAGTCCTAGGCTGGATTTACACGATAGTATGCGAGTGTGTTGGATGCAATATGCTAATGACCCTCGGCTCCCGCTGTGCAGCCAGCATGAGCCGATTGTCATTATACTATAATGCGATCCTGCTGCGGAGGAGAGGGAGGGATTAATCTCCTCCATTGTCAGCTGATGTGATTAGCGCACTGCACTCGGATGTCATCTGAGTGCAGTCCGATATTTCACTCCCACCCATAGACTTGTATGGGTGCGAGTGACATGGCTTTCACTGACAATCGCAGCATGCTGTGACTTTTCTCTCTTCCAGAATCTGGATGAGAAAAAATCTGACCTTCTGCTCTCCCTCATTGAATAACATTGGTCCGAGTGCAATGCAAGATTTTCTCGATTGTGCTTGTCCGATTCATACGCTCATATGAGCTTACCCTTAATTGGAGGATCACAAAGTTCAGAAAAACTTTTAAAATGAATAGTGCCTGTAATGGTCACTCCTAATTATTCATTTTGGCTGGGTATGAATAGTAGAGATAAGAGTATATTAAAAAATTCATTCCAGCAGATTTACTTAATTCTTCTAAAGGATTTAATTATGTTGAAATAAATTCAGTCTAAATTGAAAAAGCAAAATAAAGATGTTTATTATGCTTTGAGAACTTTCTAGATCCCAAGGCATAGTAAAAAGAGGTGAGGGAAGGGGTTAAAAAAATAATAAAATACATCAAACTCACCTGTCCTAGGCCCTCACCTGTCCTTGTGCCTTCTCCTTTACTTCCCAGGTCTTTTTCACTGGACTTTGTTTTCTCTGGTGCTGTGGTGAGTCCAGTAATTGACAAATGGTCACATTGACGGGTGAGGCAGGTCACTGATATCAAAGACACACTTTGCCCCCTCTTCCCACATGACAAATAAGAATCTTTATTTATATAGCGCCAACATATTCTGGAGCCCTTTACAAGTCAGATCGAACATGCACCGACAATACAGAGTAAGACGTTAAAATATTAAAATGAGGAGTAGGCCCTGCTCTTCAATCTATTAGGAGGTAGGGGAGATATGAAAGCTACAAATGTTCTCATAGTGTATGGTGCAGCCATCATTATAATAATAATAATTGTATCTATATATAATTGCCTTATTCTGTCTGTCTGTCTGTCTGTCTGTCATGCTCCAAAATTGTGTCCTTACGGTGACACAAAGCTGATTGGCCGCTGGGCTCGCCATGGCCCCGCCCCCCCACACTGATTGGCCGCTCGCCCAGGCTGCGCCCCCACACGGATTGGCCAACCGCTCGCCCAGGCTCCGCCCCCCCCACAGATTGGCCTCTCGCCCCGGCACCCTGCAGGCATTGGCAACTCGGCCACGCCACGCCCCTCCCCCCTCACGCAATGCACGCTAGCCCCCGCGCATTCCCCGAACCGACACGGTCACGGAGCCATGACTCACAGGTGAGTACTGTACCCCCGGGAGCCCACATCAGCATACGCCGCAAACCCAGCCGACACATACCCTCGCATTGCTGGGCCTGGCCGGCGTATGCTGGTGTGGGCTCCCGTGCGAGCGGGGGACGAGATACGCTGGTAACCATGCTAGCATAGTTACCAGCGCATCAAGGTCCTGCAGCGGCGTAACATACACATACGCACAGACATAACAACAGACACACATCAGATCACACTCACTCTCACACACACCTCACACACACATCACATCGCATCCACACACTCACAACATCCTGGGATATCGCTTGCTTCTCTGCGCCGATACTGTGCTGTGAGCTTCCAGGACCTGCCAGAGGATCACATGGCCAGAAGCATGTGGTATCTCCGGATGTTGTGAGTGTGAGCGCGTATGTGTAATATCGTCAGTGTGTGTGTGAGAGTATGCGATCGGGTGTGTGTGTGAGTGTATGCGATCGGATCTGTGAGTGTCGGCAGAGGAGCACGGCGTGCTGGAGGAGGCTGGGAGGAGAGAGGCTGATCCTGGGAAAGGCTGGGAGGGGGAGGGGGGCGGCTGAGAGAAGAGAGGCTGGGGGAGGCTGAGGCTGGGGTAGGCTGGAAGGAGAGAGGCTGATGTTGGGGACAGAAAAGGCTGATGCTGGGAGGAGAGAGGCTGATCCTGGGGAAGGCTGGGAGGGGGAGGGGGGAGGCTGAGAGAAGAGAGGCTGTGGGAGGCTGAGGCTCGGGTAGGCTGGAAGGAGAGAGGCTGGTGCTGCGGGCAGAGAGGCTGATGCTGTGGGCAGAGAGGCTGATGCTGGTGCAGCATGGGGGATGGAGCACGATGGGGGGTGCGCAGCATGGGGGATGGAGCACGATGGGGGGTGCGCAGCATGGGGGATGGAGCATGATGGGGGGTGCACAGCATGGGGGATGGAGCACGATGGGGGGTGCGCAGCATGGGGGATGGAGCACGATGGGGAGTGCGCAGCATGGGGGATGGACCGCGTTTGGGAGTGCGCAGCATGGGGCATGGAGCACATTTGGGAGTGCGCAGCATGGCGGATGGACCACGTTTGGGAGTGCGCAGCATGGGGGATGGAGCACATTTGGGAGTGCGCAGCATGGCGGATGAACCACGTTTGGGAGTGCACAGCATGGCGGATGGAGTACGTTTGGGAGTGCGCAGCATGGCGGATGGACCACGTTTGGGAGTGCGCAGCATCGCGGATGGAGCACGTTTGGGAGTACGCAGCATGGCGGATGGACCACGTTTGGGAGTGCGCAGCATGGTGGATGGAGCATGTTTGGGAGTGCGCAGCATGGCGGATGAACCACGTTTGGGAGTGCGCAGCATGGCGGATGGAGTACGTTTGGGAGTGCGCAGCATGGCGGATGGACCACGTTTGGGAGTGCGCAGCATGGCGGATGGACCACGTTTCGGAGTGCGCAGCATGGCGGATGGAGCACGTTTGGGAGTGCGCAGCATAGCGGATGGACCACGTTTGGGAGTGCGCAGCATGGCGGATGGAGCATGTTTGGGAGTGCGCAGCATGGCGGATGGAGCACGTTTGGGAGTGCGCAGCATGGCGGATGGACCACGTTTCGGAGTGCGCAGCATGGCGGATGGAGCACGTTTGGGAGTGCGCAGCATGGCGGATGGAGCACGTTTGGGAGTGCGCAGCATGGCGGATGGAGCATGTTTGGGAGTGCGCAGCATGGCGGATGGAGCACGTTTGGGAGTGCGCAGCATGGCGAATGGAGCACGTTTGGGAGTGCGCAGCATGGCGGATGGAGCACGTTTGGGAGTGCGCAGTATGGCTGATGGAGCACGTTTGGGAGTGCGCAGCATGGCGGATGGAGCACGTTTGGGAGTGCGCAGCATAGCGGATGGAGCACGTTTGGGAGTGCGCAGCATTGCAGATGGAGCACGTTTGGGAGTGCGCAGCATGGGGGATGCAGCACGATGGGGAATGCGCAGCATAGGGGATGGAGCACGATGGGGAATGCGCAGCATGGGAGATGGAGCACGATGGGGAATGCGCAGCATAGGGGATGGAGCACGATGGGGAGTGTGCAGCATGGGGGATGGAGCACGATGCGGGGTGCGCAGCATGGGGGATGGAGCACGATGGGAGGTGCGCAGCATGGGGGATGGGGCACGATGGGAGGTGCACACCTCCCCCCAACACACACACACACACACGCGCACTGCACAACACACCACACACACTGGGAACCACAGAACCACAAACACCGCCCTACACAGATACCCACACACACAGACAACGCCGCACACACACAACGCTCAACACACAAACACCGCGGCATACATAAATATACGCACATACCGCACAACACACACATTGCACAAAACATACCTCCCCCCAAAACACACCACACACACACAAACCGTGCAACACACACACAACGCTACAGACACACAGCGCTCCACAAACAACGCAACACACGCAACACACATACAACACCGCTCTCACCCCCCGCCACACCCAGACAACACCCAGAACATGTACAGCCCCTACACAAACACTTAGCAACTACACGCAACAACATCTAATATATATAACAAAAATTATACATTAACTACACAATAAATTCTAGAATACCCGATGCTTTAGAATCGGGCAACCTTCTAGTTCCTTTATATAGCGCTATTAATTCCACAGCGCTTTACATACATTTGCAACACTGTCCCCATTGGGACTCACAATCTAGATTCCCTATCTGTATGTCTTTCGAGTGTGGGAGGAAACCCACGCAAACACGGGGAGAACATACAAACTCCTTGCAGATGGTGTCCTTGGTGGGATTTGAACCCAGGACCCCAGTGCTGTAAGACTGCAGTGCTAACCACTGAGCCACTGTGCCGCCCAAAGAAAAAAAGGATATCCAAATAAAGCTTCATAAACCCAGTCATTAGTATTTGTATATGTCCAAATACATCTTTGATGTCAGTTAATTACCTTGTTATTCACGTTATGAACTTCTTTGATGTCAGGGGACAGCATCCCCCTGTGTGACACAGATCATTGATGTCAATGACAAGCATCGCCCCCCACATGAATGTTTGAAGCTTCAGAAATGGAAGGGAGCATCTGAAAAACTGGATATAATCAGAGAGGGCCAGACAGTGGCAGTGAAGGCGGCGTAAGGACAGGTGAGGACCTAGGCCATGTGTTTATACTGTCTTTAAATATTTTAAATCTTTATGGAAGCCATTTTGTTAAAGTTAACATTAAAAAAAATAGAACTTAAAAAATGTTGACTTTAAGTGAGTCAATTCCCTCATGCTTCATACCTAGCTTTAGTCACTGGCACATGTTTTAATTGAACATAGATCTGTTGATTTTGCCTTTCAGCTATATGTGGGAAATATTGAAAAAAGTTGCATGCCAGTGTAAATTAGTCTTTGGAAACTCAATGAAATGTCCAGATAATATTCTAGAAGTTAAACTGATAGATTGAGGAATAGACACAATTTTGAGCAACAAAACTTCAATTACAAAGCAGGCCATATACTGTATTTCCACCAGAACATCTGAGTAATGTGTGGCGCATAAAATATGTGTGGTCTTTTTGCGGCACTCACTTTATATCCAAATTCAGTTTTGGACCAGTGCAATCTAAATATACTGTTTGTTTGTAAGAGACCTGACTTTACAGGAAAATATATTACTGGAGTGCTTTAAGGGTGCTTTACACGAGACGACGGACCGTGCGATGCATCGTCGGGGTCACGGTTTTCGTGACGCACGTCCGGCATCATACACGACGTCGTCTCGTGTGAAACCTCTGAGTGACACAGTATCGCACAAAAATCGTGAGTTGTGTACTCGTCGCTAAGTTTCATAATATCGTTTATTTTTACTTGTGCGGGTTGTTCATTGTTCCCATGGCAGCACACGTCGCTTCGTGTGACACCATGGGAGCGATGAACTCTGCTTACCTGCATCCCACGGCTCCCACCGGCTATGCGGAAGGAAGGAGGTGGGCGGGATGTTTACATCCCGCTCATCTCCGCCCCTCCGCTTCTATTGGCTGGCGGCTGTGTGACGGACGTCGCTGTGACGCCAAACGTCCCTCCCCATTCAGGAAGTGGACGTTCGCAGCGAGGTCACTCATCAGGTAAGTACGTGTGACGGGGGTTTCACGACTTTGTGCGACACGGGCAGCGATTTGCCCGTGACGCACAAACGACGGGGGCGGGTACGATCGATTGTGAAATCGCACAATCGGTCGTCCCGTGTAAAGCAGGCTTAAGTCATTTCTAAAGTTCTACATTTAATGGATAGCAAGCACAACAAAACCCTTTGCAAGCCTAGTTTTATATTAATTTAAGAACACTGAAAGTGAAAAGAATAACAATGTTTGTCTCATGAGGATAGCAACTGGTAATGGGTGGAATATATTAGGCAATTAGTCAACAATCAATTCTTCAAGTTGTGTGATGAAAGCAAGAGAATGAGCAAATGTAAGGATCTGAGTCCTTTGGAAACGGTTACAATGAAAAGGTTTGATGACTTGACAAGAGAATCCACAAAATGGAAGTTGTAGTGGGGTGTCCCTGGCATGCAGTGGTTAGTGCCTACTAAATATAGTCCAAAGAAAGGATAATTGTTAGTGAACCACTGACAAAGTTTAGAGCACCTATGACGTATTGATGCGCCTGTGAAAGGAAGGTTAGCCCACTTGGTTCACTTTGTATAGCAAACTGTGCTTAGGGACAAAGGTTTTCTGAAAGTAGAAAAGCCTTTTAACATACTCCGACATTAGGATGTGCAGATTTACATTATGCAGGTGGTTCGGGAGCTGAGTTACCTCTACACACCATAGATTCTGGTTAAAGGTCATGGTTGTGTTATGGACAAGATTATGAACTATTAAGAGTTATATGAAGATATCTAAAAGCCAGGATTTAAGATAAGTGCTTGAACTGTGTACCACACCTATATCTGCATCCAGACATCATAAGACTCAAACAGTCTGGACTTTCATGTGACAAGTGAATCATGCTGACATAGCTTAATATAAATGAGGAAGCAAGCACATATACAGTAGCTTATTCTGTGATATATATTTTACGTTTGCCCAATAGGAGACGTGTTACGTATTATTGGCCCCTAGCCAACGGATTTCTTTTAAATGTATGAACTTCCGTAATTAAAACCAGTCATATTTTCTATGCAGATCTGTGTCATTTCTCTGGTCTGTATGAAAGAATAGTATGCATGCTACTAACAAATGACTCATGATTTGGATGCAGACAGGGTTAAGGTAGATGCACAATTAGATTGAATCACTGTAAATTTATGGCCCCCTTAACAGTTGGAGCTATGCAATTGGGGGTACTGATGGCAGCCAAAGGCCTTTTGAAGGCTTCCATTCCTGCCATCTTGGAACTCCTTTGAAGCTCAGCCACAGACCAACCTCCAAAGGAGAACAATGATTTTTCCTATATACTCCAATACTGTGGTACTGCAGTATATCATACAAGTGATAAAATGATCACAAGTTCAAATTGTCTAATGAATCTAAAACAATAAAGTAAAATACAGAAGTAAAAGGTTTTAAAATTATGCAAAAAGTTAGAAATATGAAGATTCAAATTACCTCTTTTTCCGTCATAAAAAAAACAACTCGTCATGTAAAAATAACAAAAAGAATGAAAAATCTAAACTCCAGATTTGCATTTTTTGGCACCTCACATCTCTTAAGAAAAAAAGCAAACAAAAAGTTGTATTCACATAGCTCCATCAACGGACAGATAAAAATTTTACAGGTCTTAGAAAATGGTGAGACAAAGCAAGAAAATATTTGGGGCAGAATTTTCTGTTATCACTTAAATAAAAAAAAATATTAATTCAGAATTGGTAGTAACTAAGCATGGGGATTTCTGGCATGTCTAAGCTATAAATTCTCCAATCCCAATCATATTTGTTTTCTCTAAAATCTGGAAAATGTTTTACTTTATAAATAATGTATTGAAAAAAAATATTTTCGCCAACACTAATCTTTTACCAGACAATTTAATTTTAGTATCTAAAACCATACTATATTTGAATAGAGTAAAACAAATAGCACTGATACTGTTCTTTGTATTACATCAATATTTATTTGTATTACTATGATGAAAGATCTTTCTGTTTCACATATATATTGCTACTGTGTGTTTTTATCTATCGGCTACAGGGGTTTGGAGTTTTTGTATCTAATAGCATGGTTTCACATAAATCCTGTCTATAAATGAACTCGTATTTTCTTTCCCCAAGCAATTCTTGTACTTTAAAATACATGAGAGAGTTGTCTTTGTTAGCGGCCTCCCTGTATAATACTAATGCAGTGCATTAGAAGACGCCAAGGCAATGAACAATGTCCCCTGGAGGCTGGACCGCTTGTAAAGAGAGAGGATCTGAGTATCAGCTGGACTCCTTTTACCTACACAGAAACATACATTCACGAGAGCTTGTTCAGAAATGGATTAACAGCGCTACGTTCCCTAACGCTTGTATTCCCCTGCTCTTCTTGATGGGATTTAAAGGCCTGACTGTGCCATATAAAGAATAAACAGCGATGCTCAATACCCTGTGTAATTTACTGAAACCATTTTGTTTAGCCGCAAAGAAATGTTTATTTCTTGACCTTCAGTACCATACCACAAAGTATACGTTCCAAAAAGATTCACTTTCATATATCTAAAGCATCGTATTTCTTATCTTCAAGCGCAAATTTCTACCTTGATATGAAGAACGTTAAAAAATATAAATCAATAAATCATCCCAGAACAAGGGTGTCTGTTACAAATGCAACTCGAAATGAAATGTTCAATACGTCTTAGCCTCAGTGGTAAGAATCAATAGCTTATTGTGGCCGGCAATAACTATGCAAGACCAATCTGGAGACAAGTTTACAAGGTGAGCCTTAAGGCCCTGTCACACACAGAGATAAATCTGCGACAGATCTGTGGTTGCAGTGAAATTGTGGACAATCAGTGCCAGGTTTGTGGCTGTGTACAAATGGAACAATATGTCCATGATTTCACTGCAACCACAGATCTGCCAAAGATCTATCTCTGTGTGTGACAGGGCCTTTATTCCTGAAGCCATTCCCTATAGAGAAATGTGGTGTATGAGGTGGAGCCCATTTCTATGTTAAAAGTGTAACTAAGCAAACAGAGTGTGGGACCGATTCATCAAAGCATTTAGGCCAGTTTATCACGTTTGATCAAAGTGGACAAAGCCTGAGCGGGAGAGGCTGTGGGGCATCCGCCTATCAAATTATTCATAACATGTCCCACTTTATTGGCTTAAACCACTTCAAAAACGTACTCCAGTTCCCAACTTGAGTAGCATTTCTGGCGAGTCACATGGAGACGCATTCCACTGAGAAGATGCACCAAATTCATTAAGTGTCATGCGCCTCTTAATGAATTCAGCACATCTTACCCCTCCACACCCTTTTTTAAGACTGTCATATACAATGCCAATCTTAATGAATCCTCTCGTGTGTGTCTGTATACATACATAAACATACACTGGTGCTTAAAAGTGCAAACTCTTTATTTTCAATATTTCTGCATAATTATTACCTAAAACTACATTAGATTTTCATATCCTTAAAGTAGATAAAGAGAAACAAATCAAACAAATAAATAAAAAAATTAGACTTTGTCATTTTTTATTGATGAAAATTATTCAATATTATATGTCTGTGTTTTCAATTAATAGGATAACATTCAGATAAGAGTGGATGACCTGTTTTATTTATAGGGGTTGTGCCCTTTCAGAAAAGTAATTTTGGAAGTATAAAAACAAACTATGCTTTACTCACCTTACTTAGGTGAAATGCTAAGTCCCAGTCACTACTCTCTGGTCTGTAGTTGTCTGTACTGCTGACATCATGTCGACAGAGATGTCAACGACTGATTTTAAGAGCTTTGTCATTTGCTTTTCTTCTACTAACAGAACTTATTAGCAAAACCTTTCTGAAAGGGGACAATCCGTTTAAAGAAAGTCTGATTCATGTGTATCTCAGCTTTGGCACAGCATTTGATAAAGTATCTCATACTATCATTATTGAAAAATGACCAAATATGGGATTGACAAGGTTACAGTTAGGTGGATTCATAACTGGCTCAGTGATCTTACTCAAAGTAGTAATAAATGGTTGTACGCCCAATTGGAAGAGTGTTTCAAGTGGGGGTACCCCAAGGCTCTGTCTTCCACCCAATATTGTTCAACATTTTAAAATTATCTAGATAAGGGAACTGTAGGTAAACTTATCAATTTTATAGACCACACAAAGCTAGAAGGGATAGGCAACACTAGAGAAGACCAAAAGAATTCAGAAGGATCTAGATAAAATGGAACAATAGGCAGTGACTAATAGAATGGTATTTAACAGGGAGAAAAGCAAAATTCTACATCTGGGCAAGAAAAATTAAAATAACATCTACACAATGGGAGGAATAGAACAACCAACAGCAAGTGTGAGAAAGAATGAATATACTAATAGATCACAGACTGAATATGAGTCAACAGTGTGGGGCAGCATCCAAAAAGGCAAACACAATTCAGAGGTAAGAGAACCACACAGTACAGATCACGTGTAGTGATGGGCAAACCCCCCAATGTTCGGGATCGGGAGCTTCGCCCGAACGTTTTTGAAAGATCGAGTTTGGGTTCTGAGATAACGCAAACTTGCATCCGAACACCAAACCCGGGCTTTACAGTTATGGGATGGGGCAGGGGGTGGCTGTAAAATAAAGAATATAGTTAATAATAAACATTTTCATTATACTTACAGGTCCCACGACGAGTCCTGCAGATGCATAGAAAAATTTTGTTTATTAGAAATAAAACAAAATAAACATTTAGAGACTCCATCTTTATTATAAAAAAAAAATCCTTAGCCCAACATAGTCCACAGGTAGAACATTCTCAGCTGTGCTTCATCACTCTGTACAGACAGCATCTATACAGAGTGAGAAGCAGACAGAGCATTGTCAGCTCTGCTTCATCACTCTGTACAGACAGCGTCTATACAGAGTGAGAAGCAGAGAGAGCCATTTCAGCTCTGCTTCATTGCTCTGTATAGAGCAAAAAGCAGGCTGATGGTGAGGGTATGATTCCACGTGTGTCTTGCATTGCATCACCCTGCACGGCCTGATGATCTCAAGACAGGAGCGCCTCAGCTGCATGGAAATACATGCAGCCAACCAGCTTCTGTCAGGAGAGTGTGCACCGTGCTGGGTGATGCAATGCGACACTTGCACAGTGTTAACAAGTTCAGTTAACAGAACCTTCAATGATGTCATAGCCATGTGAGCAGTCTGTAAGTCAATGTCTGTACAACAGTCACACCAGACTGGTCACATGGCTATGACGTCATGGAAGGTCCTTTAGTCAGTGTTGGTTATCGGGGGGCACAGCAATGATTGGACGTGGAAGCAGATGCGGCCAAGAAACAGAGTCTGCAGGACGCATCGCGGGACCTGTAAGTATAATCATAATGTTTTTTTAATAATGTGCTTGTTTTTACAGCCCCTGGACCCGAACTGGACCCGAACTGTAATACAAGCTTCCCAGAAGGTTCGTGTTCTGGATTGTGAGCATGAACACTATGTGTTCGGTACGAACTCCCGAACTTTACAGTTCGGGTTCGCCCATCACTAATCACGTGAAGTAATTATCCTCCTCTACTCCTCTTTGGTCAGACCTCATCTGGAATATTGTGTCCAGTTCTGGGCATCACATTTTAAAAAAGACATAGAAAACTGTAGCAAGTTCAGAAAAAAACTATCAGGATGGTGAAAGGACTGCAAACTATGTCCTTCAAGGAACGGTTAAAGGTCAGTTTACTGTGATCCGATTTTTTTCCTTAAGAGAATTGTATCATAGCTGCAGAGAAGACGGAGAGCTGAATTTCTTTGTTGTATATGTCCGCATGACATCCGAGTGCAGTCCGATTTTTTTAAAGTACCCATAGACTTGAATGGGTGTGCAAGTCCAATTTATGCAACCATTCTCAGCATGTACCCTCATAGTCCTCCATATATTATACATTGGTCACTCACTGATTTAAAGAACAAAAACTCATCTCTCCTCGTTTCCCGGCTGCTCTGGTCTCTGCAGTGGCGTGAATTCTGCAGCTTTGCAGATCTCAGCACAGCAGGCGTGCAGTAGCGACATTATCGTGCTCGCTGCGCTAAAACGTCATATCTCAGACACCAAAGGAGAGTGATGGAGAAAGGGCAGACCTCTTCCTCTTTCATCACTGTTTTCAACTGTATCGGTATACACTATGTCGGTACAGTTAAAAGTGCAATGCCACTGTGATTGAGAACAGGTGTGGCAGTAATCAGGCCTGGGTGTGGCTAAGGAAATTGAACTCAACTTCCCAACGATGTCATAAACCACAGTTAGTTTATGTTCTAAGGGTGGGGGAATCACTTTTTCAAACAGCGCCATGTATGTTTGGATTTCTTTTTCTCTTAATAATAAAGACCTTTATTTATAAATTGCATTTTGTGCTTACTTGTATTATCTTTGTCTAATATTTAAATTTATTTGGTGCTCTGAAACATTTAAGTGTGACAAACATGCAAAAGAATAAGAAATCAGGAAAGGGATAAACACTTTTTCATATCACTGTATGTACATACTCACCTAGCATTACTTTTTGCATCTTTTTTTGGGAAAGGTTGAATAATTGGGGTTGAAAAGATTCTCACAAGTTTATTATAGTATTGTACAAAATGTATGGTAAAAGAAGAAGCATCAAAGGAAAAGGATGTAGTATCGTTAAAAAAAGACCTTACCTCAGCTACGAATGTGTGACAGCCACTAGCAGCAGTAGAAGCACCCGGATCACCACTGGAATCAGACATCGAATCATTAGTACTACAACACCCATTTCACAATTGGTCTTTTTTGCTTTTGGCAAACATATTAAGCTGCTTTCCCACTACGTTTTTTTAACATGCCTCATGAACGTTTTTTGCTGCAAAAGCGGATCCTGCTTTTGCAAAGAAAAACGCATGCAAACGCATATGTTATTTTACAGGATCCTGTCACTTGAAGTTTATGGGCGGGCATTGGAGTCATGTGATCGGGAGTGAGGGGAACTGAACGTGACAGACTGGAAATTCAGACGCATCTGGGGTCGAGAGAGAGAGAGGAGAGAGAGGAAAAGAGAGGAGGAGAGAGATGGAGAGAGCAGAGAGTGGAGAGGAGAAGAGAGAGAGAAGGGAGAAGAGAGGGGAGGAGACGAGGAGAGAGGAGACAAGGAGAGAGCAGAGAGGAGAAGAGAGCAGAGAGGAGGAGAGCAGAGAGGAGGAGAGGAGAGCAGAGGAGAGGAAAGCAGAGAGGAGGAGAGGAGAGCAGAGAGGAGGCGAGGAGAGAAAAGGAGAGGAGAGGAGAGAGGAGGAGAGGAGAGCAGAGAGGAGGAGAGCAGAGAGGAGGAGAGGAGAGCAGAGAGGAGAGCAGAGAGGAGGAGAGCAGAGAGGAGGAGAGGAGAGCAGAGAGGAGAGAGAAGGAGAGGAGAGAGGAGGAGAGAAGAGCAGAGAGGAGGAGAGGAGAGCAGAGAGGAGGAGAGGAGAGCAGAGAGGAGAGGAGGAGAGGAGAGGAGAGCAGAGAGGAGGAGAGGAGAGCAGAGGGGAGGAGAGGAGAGCAGAGGGGAGATGAGAGCAGAGGGGAGATTAGAGCAGAGGGGAGAGGAGAGCAAAGGGAAGAGGAGAGCAGAGGGGAGAGGAGAGAGGAGAGGAGAACAGAGGGGAGAGGAGGAGAGAGTCAAAGAGAGGAGATAGAGAGAGAGAAAGGGTAGAGAGGAGAGAGAGAGAGAGAGAGAGAGAGAGAGAGAGAGAGAGAGAGAGACTGTGATCATGCCAGGCTGGTTTCTAGCCAAACAGGATCCTGTGTATCAGCATACCACCATTCACATGCGTTTGTGTGCTCTTTAGTCAGTATCCAGCGACTTGCAGGATTTTGACGCAGCTCAAAAACGCGTTTTTGAAAAATGGTAAAAAACTGCAAATCGCTGGATCCTGACTAAACCGCACGCAAACGCATGTGAACGCATGTTAATGCAAGTCCATTGCAAATGCATTGAAATGAAGACACGTTTGTACTGGATCCGTTTTTGAGTTAAAAAACGTTCAGGACGCATGTTAAAAAAACGTAGTGTGAAAGCAGCCTTATTGGGGAAGAAAAACACCGGAGGACAAAGAGTTAATAGAACTTGTATAAAGAATGGAGGATTGAGGAGGCTCTGCATACCCCTCTCCTTCCCTGAAGAAGCCTGGCTGTGGTTTCCCTCCACAGCAAAGCGAAACGTACGTAGGTAGGACGATGGGGGGATTGTTTACAGGTCCATGATGGTCTATGCATTCGTCACTTTGTTGGTTCTGCACTTGGCACTTTTTATTAGCACATCAGCACTTTAGAATGGGTTCTTCCACAGGAGTTGTTTCCCCTTGTTAATGGTACTTTTTTGACCGAGTATATATTTTAGGCTATTTTACCCATTCTTTATCTTATTCTGTTCTGTGCTACATTAGTGCCATTTTTGTGCATCGACCCATTCTGACATGAGATCTTTTTTGCAAGGCCACCTGTTACGTCTATGTCTGTTTTTTTCATTGTGTCACTTTTTGCTTTAATAAATGAATTTGTTCTATTAACTCTTTGTCCTCCGGTGTTTTTGTATATCAGAGTTGTTGGCAATGGTTGCAGCTACACTGCTTACCTGCTCATTGCCTTAAATATGGTTGCCTATTGGAGGTTTCCCTGCTTATTATTGGGGAAGAAGCAGAGGTTTCTGTGAAATACCTGGAACATCATTTACCTCAATCACACCAGGATAAATTACCTATCCATACTCACTGTCCCAGTCCATGAAGAACAGAATGTTCCCCATTGTCTGGGAGAGCAGTGCAGTGACCTGAGCTAACATCATGAGGTCAGCCCAGGTCACTGCAGGGCATGGCCAGCGCTGACTTCAGGAAGATAGCGAGGTACATTACCTTTCAGTGATGGAAACCACTGCACTCCTGACATCAGCGCTGGTCACTGAGTTCTATGCCCACCGCGTTTACAAGTATCGCGAGCGGCTCGTGACGTCACCGCTAATCACAGTCTCGGGCTGGCCGCGAGAGGTGATGTGAGAATGCTGCTGTCAGTGACAAGTGCTGACGTTAGGAGGGCAGGACTTCATCACCGCAGGTTTACTAACCTCCTGACGGCAACGCTCATCATCCCCGTGGCTGCTTGCACTGCAGTGCCGGCATATGCTGACATTGCTGTGCCGGCATATGCTGACATTGCAGTGCTGGCATATGCTGACATTGCACTGCCAGCATATGCTGACACTGCAGTGTGGGCATATGCTGACACACTGCAGTGTGGGCATATGCTGACACACTGCAGTGCGGGCAACTGCGGGGCTGGAGTGGGAGTGGGAAACAGACTGCACGGGCAACCGATGGGGGGTCACACGGAAGTGCTTCCGTGTGGTTTCCGTGGATTTTGTGGGCCCATTGACTTGTATTGAGTCACGGTCCGTTATTACGGAACAGAATAGGACATGTTCCATAATAATGGAACGGACATACGGCATCCGATGTGTTTTTTTGTAGGATCGGATACACACGGAAGTGCTTCAGTGTGCCATCCGATCCTACACAAAAGACATTGAAAAGACGGTCCTGTCCGTGGGTCCGCAAAAAATCAGGAACTAATCAGGACAAATGGAACGGTTGAAAGGTCTGTGAATGGGCTGTGTTATTATTTGGGTTATTGGTTGTTAGCAGGAATTATCCATAATATGGTGAGATCTGTATGACATTATTAAGGCAGTTTTTGTATAAAACGGCTTGAAAGGCGTTGGATACAGTCCTAGGAGATGTCATATATCTTTTCAGGGCAATAAGGGGCTTTGCAATATTGTAATTCATGATAAATCAGTCGCCTGCAAATCAAATTTTTGGGAAAACATTTGTCAAATTTGAATTTCAAATGATTTGATCATCTCTAATTAGTAGTTCAAATATGTAGAATCTACAGGTTGGACCATTTATATGGATACACCTAAGTAAAATGGGAATGGTTGGTGATATCAACTTCCTGTTTGTGGCTCATTAGTATATGGGAGGTGGGAAACTTTTCAAGATGGGGGGTGACCATGGCAGCCATTTTGAATTCGGCCATTTTGGATTCAAGTTTATTTTTTCCATTGTGAAGAGCGTCATGTAACACATCAAACTTATTGAGAATTTCACAAGAAAAACAATGGTGTTCTTGGTTTTAACTTAACTTTATTCATTCATTAGTTATTTACAATTTTATGACCACTTATATAATGTGTTGAAAGTGCTGCCCATTGTGTTGGATTGTCAATGCAACCCTCTTCTCCCACCATCACATTATGGGTGTCAGTTCTGAGTATTCCTACATGAACAGTGTCCTGGAAAGTGGATTGGTCATTATGGGCCAGTTGAATGGCCACCAAGGTCTCCCAATATGCCCCCTTAGATTTTTATTTTGGAGTCATCTGAAGGCAATTGTCTATGCTGTGAAGATGCAAGATGTGCAGCATCTGAAACAACGGATACAGGAAGCCTGTGCTAGCATTTCTTCTGCGGTGTTGTTACCAGTGTGTCAAGAGTAGAGTTGAGCACGGTTCGCGGTTCGAGGTTCTCCAGTTCGTGGTTCGAGTGATTTTGGGGGCTGTTCTAGATCGAACTAGAACTCGAGCTTTTTGCTAAAGCTTGATAGTTCTAGATACGTTCGAAAACGGTTCTAGCAGCAAAAAGCAGGGCTTTTTACAGCTACAGTGTGCAGGAGCCATCGCTGGCAGCCAGAAGCTGGTAACCAACATAAACATCGGGTATCCAAGCAAAGCGCTTTGGTTAGTAACCCGATGTTTATCCTAGTTACGTGCAGGAAGCCCACACTTTCCCACTCAGCTTACTCCGCCCCCTCCTGCACGCGGCATGTACAAACACACACACACACACACACTCACACTAACCTGTCCCCAGCCAAGCAGTCCACGACACTGACGTCCTCAGCGCCACCCACTTCGCACTCCGCCGCCAGCACACATGGCTCCGCCCACCTGCACTCTGCACACATGGTCCCGCTCGGCTTACCTGCGGTTTCAAGTCCCGACCTCAGCGCTGTCACTGTCCTCCATGGCCGCCGCTTGTCACATTACCTTCTCTCGCTTCCGACCCGAGACTGACTAGCGGTGATGTCACGGGCCGCTCGCGATACTTGGCTGTGAAGGCGGCGGTCATTGAACTCAGTGACAGGTGCTGTCAGCAGTGCAGGAGATCAGCGCAGGTAATGTACCTCGCTGACAGCAGCACTTGTCATCCCCTGCAGTGACCTGGGCTGACCCATTGATGTTAGCTCAGGTCACTGCACTGCTCTCCCAGCCAATGGGGAACATCCTGCTCTTCATTGACTGGGACAGTGTGGATCGTCATGGCAACCCCTTGGATTACACCAGACCTGGATTTGTTTTTCTTTCTAATAAATTGGTTAAAGAGGGAATGTATTGGGGAGTGTTTTTTCAAATAAAAATGTGTTTGTCGTCTATTTTTTTTTATTACTGACTGGGTTGGTGATGTCGGGTATCTGATAGACGCCTGACCTCACCAACCCCAGGGCTTGATGCCAGGTGACATTACACATCTGGTATTAACCCCATATATTACCCCGTTTGCCACCGCACCAGGGCACGGGATGAGCTGGGGCGAAGCACCAGGTTTGGCACATCTAATGGATGCGCCACTTCTGGGGCAGCTGCGGCCTGCTATTTTTAGGCTGGGGAGAGTCCAATAACCATGGACCTCCCTAGTCTGAGAATATCAGACCCCGGCTGTCCGCTTTAGGCCCCCTTCACACGTCCGTGAAACACGTGCGTGTTTGTTCCGTTTCTGTATATACCGGAGACACGGACAAACATGTACCAATGTTAATCTATGATTGTGGTCACACATGCGTTATTTCATTATGTCCGTGTGTGCGTGTCCGTGATCCGTATGTGTTTGCGTTTTGGACGGATGCATGTCCGTTATCTGCACGAAGCACGCACACGTGGACACAATGAAAGTCTATGGGTATGTGCACACACGTTAGTAAACACGTATGCATCTACCTATAGTCCGTGTCCGTTTGGTGTTTTTATCTCTAGTGATGTCGGCTATTCTTTCTATTTCTGTGTATGTCGGTCAATGTCCCTGAGTCCGTCGGTCGGTCTCTCTGTCTGTCTGTCCCTCTCTCACAGTCTGTCGGTCAGTTTCCCCCCCTCTCTCATACTCACCGTTCCCCGATCCCCGGCGTGGCGCTGCACGGCATTCACACTGCTGCGGCGGCTTTTACTATTTTGAAAAAGCCGGCTGCTCATTAAACAATCTCGTATTCCCTGCTTTACCCGCCCACAGGCGCCTATGATTGGTTGCAGTGAGACACGCCCCACGCTGAGTGACAGGTGTCTCACTGCACCCAATCACAGCAGCCGGTGGGCATGTCTATACTGTGCAGTAAAATAAATAAATAAATAATTTAAAAAAACGGCGTGCGGTCCCCCCAATTTCAATACCAGCCAGATAAAGCCATACGGCTGAAGGCTGGTATTCTCAGGATGGGGAGCTCCACGTTATGGGGAGCCCCCCAGCCTAACAATATCAGTCAGCAGCCGCCCAGAATTGCCGCATACATTAGATGCGACAGTTCTGGGACTGTACCCGGCTCTTCCCGAATTGCCCTGGTGCGTTGGCAAATCGGGGTAATAAGGAGTTTTTGGCAGCCCATAGCTGCCAATAAGTCCTAGATTAATCATGTCAGGCGTCTGCCCGAGATTCCTTCCATGATTAATCTGTAAGTGACAGTTAAAAAAAAACACACACACCCGAAAAAATCATTTATTAGAAATAAAAAACACAAACAAATTCCCTCATTACCAATTTATTAACCCCGACAAAGCCCTCCATGTCCGGCGTAATCCACGGAGTTCCAGCGTCGCATCCAGCTCTGCTGCATGCAGGTGACAGGAGCAGCAGAAGACACCGCCGCTCCTGTCACCTCCACGCAGCTAATGAAGAAAGCCGCGCGATCAGCTGAGCTGTCACTGAGGTTACCCGCTGTCACTGGATCCAGGTAACCTCAGTGACAGCTCAGCTGATCGCACGGCTGTCTTCAGTTGCTGTGTGAAGCTGACAGGAGCGGCGGTGTATTCTGCTGCTCCTGTCACCTGCATGCAGCACAGCTGGAAGCGACGCTGGACCATCCTGGATGACGCCGGACATGGAGGGCTTTTTGGGGCTGATTAAATTGTTGAACCAGGGTATATGTTTGTGTTTTTTATTTCTAATAAAGAATTGTTCGGGTGTGTGTGTTTATTTACAGTAATTTCCAGATTAATCATGGAAGGTATCTCGGGGAGACGCCTGATATAATTAATCTAGGACTTATTGGCAGCTATGGGCTGCCATTAACTCCTTATTACCCTGATTTGCCAAAGTACCAGGGCAAATCAGGAAGAGCTGGGTACAGTCCCAGAACTGTCGCATATAATGTATGCGGCAATTCTGGGCGGCTGCTGGCTGATATTGTTAGGCTGGGGGGCTCCCCATAATGTGGAGCTCCCCATCCTGAGAATACCAGCCTTCAGCCGTATGGCTTTATCTGGCTGGTATTGAAATTGGGGGGGACCGCACGCCGTTTTTTTTAATTATTTAATTATTTATTTCACTGCACAGTATAGACACGCCCACCGGCTGCTGTGATTGGGTGAGACACCTGTCACTCAGCGTGGGGGCGTGTCTCACTGCAACCAATCATAGGCGCCTGTGGGCGGGTAAAGCAGGGAATACGAGATTGTTTAATGAGCGGCCGGCTTTTTCAAAATAGTAAAAGCCGCCGCAGAAGTGTGAATGCCGTGCAGCACCGCGCCGGGGATCGGGGAAAGGTGAGTATGAGAGAGGGGGGGAAACATCAGTCACTCGGGGGATTAGCGGTCACCGGTGAATCCTTCACAGGTGACCGCTAATCAGTACTCAACACAGACAGAGCCGCGGTATGAGGATGAAGTCGGGTGAAGTTCACCCGAGTTCATTCTCATCGCGCAACTCTGTCGGCTGTCAGACGATATTTATAAACGACATTGTGCATCACACACACGTTCATTCCACGTACACATACACGTTTATTCCACACGCACACACGGACGTTCTACACACAAACACGACTAGCATACGCAATTCACACAGATGCCAAACGGACCATAAAAACGGACACAAAAACGGAAAACGGACCCGAAAAACGGACGTAACACACGTGCGTGTTTTTTCACTGACGTGTGAAGGGGGCCTTACCTTGGCTGGTGATCCAATTTTGGGGGGACCGCCACGTGTTTTTTTTAAAAAATCATTTATTTAATTTAAAATAACAGCGTGGGGTGCCCTCAGTTTTGGATTACCAGCCAAGGTGAGGTTGCCAGCTGTGGTCTGCAGGCTGCAGCCGTCTGCTTTACCCTAGCTGGCTACAAAAATAGGGGGAACCCTACGTCATTTTTTTTTTCATTTTTTTGGCTAAATACAAAGCTAAGCACCCCTTAGTGCCACATGAAAGGCACCAAAGGGTGCAAAATTACAAAATGCAGGAGAGTGGGACATTATGTGTCTTTCTGCCATTATAATGACAGAAAAGACTGATATGAAGTGCACAAGCACAAGAAAATCACCAGAGCGCTCTACGCTGTGAAAAGCAGTAGAAAATGGCACTGGAGTGAACATGTGACCGCCTCATGTAGGATGAAGCTATGGATCCTGGGTAAATTTATGTATTTTCCCTCCTTCAATTTTTTTGCAGTACACAAAAAAAACGGAAGGCACACGGATGACAAACAGATGACATACGGACCGTCTACGGAACGGAAACGGATGCCACACGGATGCACCCGTGAAAAAAAACTGACTGTTTTTTTGCAGACCGCAAAAATGGATCGGTCGTGTTAATGTAGCCTTATTCTGATCTGCCGTTTATAAACAGCAGGCAGAAATAAGTGAATAACGCCCCCCAGCGTCAGAAAATCTCCGGGGTTTCAGGGCTAGCTGAGACCCTGGAGATCATGATTCAGGACGGTTTTTCCGGTCCCCGCTCACGTGATCACAGGTATACACCGTACACCGATGATCACGTTACAGTAAATCACAGCGCCGGTAAAAAATTATTTATCTCCCATCTGGCATGAACAAACATGATAAATCTCCTCCCCGGTCCCCTCCGGTCCCCCGGTGTCGCCAAAGTGCCCCCCCTGATGCCCTCCCAGAAATCCAAGATGGCCGCGCGCACAGCAGCGCGCCGGCCGCATTCACCCTACTCCTCTGATTTCTGTCGCATGTGCCATGACACATTCGACAGAAAACTCCTCCCCAGGCCCTGCCAGGTCAGCCCCTATAACCCCACCGGTGTTCCCCGGTGTCCCACGGTACCTGTGCAGCGTTGATCCCCCCACGGCCCTCTCCTTCACAATAGACGCTGCCGCATGCACAGAGCGGCTGTCAGCTCAGCTTCCTGTGTTCAGACACAGTGAGTGGTGGTTATGCATCTGTAAGCTAAATGGGCGGCACGGTGGCTCAGTGGTTAGCACTGCAGTCTTGCAGCGCTGATGTCCTGGGTTCAATTCTCACCAAGGACACCATCTGCAAGGAGTTTGTATGTTCTCCCCGTGTTTGCGTGGGTTTCCTCCGGGTACTCCGGTTTCCTCCCACACTCCAAAGACATACAGCGCTATGGAATTAATAACGCTATATAAATGAATAAATTATTATTATTACTGCAATACCCTGCTCATGAGGTAAGAAACATAATTGATCAGGAGAGCTATATACTACATTTCCAAATGGAGGGATTTGCTTTTATAGTTTCCCTGCTGAACGACTACCAAACATGAGAGTCCGTTATACGCCACAAGAAAACACATCTAAATAGCGAGCTCTGTTGTTAAGTATTCATTCAGCTGGATAACTGGACTTAAAGGGGTATTCCATCTCCAAGATCCTATCCCCAATATATAGTAGGTGGAATAGCAATAATATCAGCAAATACCAATATTTGGAAATGTAGAATAGTTCTCCTGATTAGGCATGCCCTTACCTCATGAGCAGGGCATTGCAGCTTTGGTAGCAACCATTACGACATGGACTCTGCTGCTGTGGACCCGGGGAGAGTGAGTGCAGATTCATTGCACCCACACTCCTCACATGAAGGGTCTGCACTCCTAGAAAATGGGGGATACATTCCCTGAGTGTCTATCCCCATATTCTAGACGGTCCAGAGTCGTCGTGGGACCCCTTTATTTTTTTTCTTACAATAAATTGGTGAAAGAGGAAATGTTTTGGGGACTGTTTTTTCAAATAAATATCTTTTGTCGATTTTTTTTTTGTTAGTACTGACAGTTTATGATGTTGGGTATCTAATAGACGCCATGACATCACAAACTGCTGGGCTTGATCTCAGGTGACTTTACAGCTAGTATCAACCCGATTTATTACCCCGTTTGCCACTGCACCAGGGCACGGGATGAGCTGGGGTGAAGCTCCAGGATTGGCACATCTAGTGGATGCACCACGTCTGGGGTGCCTGCGGCCTGCTATTTTTAGGCTGTGAAGGCCCAATAACTATGGACCTTCCCACCCTGAGAATACCAGACCACAGCTGTCCGCTTTACCTTGGCTGGTGATCCAATTTGGGGGGACCCTACTTTTTTTGTGTAATTATTAGTATTTATAAAATAATTATAAAAAAAGAGCCTGGGGGGACCTCCACATTGGATCCCCAACCACGGTAAAGCTGCCAGCTGTGGTTTTCAGGCTACAGCCGTCTACTTTACCCTAGCTGGCTATCAAAAATGGGGGGACCCAACGTCATTTTTTTTTTAACTATTTTTTAAATAGAAAAAATTAATGGGCTTCCCTGTATTTTGATTGCCAACCAAGGTAACGGCAGGCAGATGGGGGTGGCAACCCATAGCTGTCTGCTTTATCTGCGCTGAGAATCAAAAATACCGCAGAGCGCTACGTCATTTTTTTTAAATATCTATTTTTACAGCACTGTGATGTCCAGCAATCAAAATACAGGGAAGCCCATTTTGTTTTTAGTTATTTAAATAAATAATTAAAAAAAATATATATGGGCTCCCGCTGCATTTTTTGTATTGCTAGCTAAGGGTAATCCAAGCAGCTACTGGCTGCTAACCCCCACTGCTTGGTGTTACCTTCACTGGCAATGGAAAATCCAGGGAAGCATTTTTTATTTTTTTTGCCAAAAAACTACAAAAAAAGGACGTGAGCTTCGCCATATTTTTGTATGCTAGCCAGGTATAGCAGGCAGGTGCTGGAAGAGTTGGATACAGCGCCAGAAGATGGCGCTTCTATGAAAGTGCCATTTTCTGAGGCGGCTGCAGACTGCAATTCGCAGCAGTGGAGCCCAGAAAGCTCAGGCCAACCTGTGCTGCGGATTCCAATCCCCAGCTGCCTACTTGTACCTGGCTGGACACAAAAATGGGGCGAAGCCTACGTCATTTGTTTTCTAATTATTTCATGAAATTCATGAAATAATAAAAAAAGGGCTTCCCTTTATTTTTGGTTCCCAGCCGGGTACAAATAGGCAACTGGGGGTTGGGGGCAGCCGTACCTGCCTGCTGTACCTGGCTAGCATATAAAAATATGGCGAAGCCCACATAATTTTTTCAGGGGGCAAAAAACTTCTGCATACAGTCCTGGATGGAGTATGCTGAGCCTTGTAGTTCTGCAGCTGCTGTCTGTCTGTATGGAGAAGAGCAGACAGCAGCTGCAGAACTACAAGGCTCAGCATACTCCATCCAGGACTGTATGCAGAAGTTTTTTGCCCACCAAAAAAATGACGTGGGCTTCGCCATATTTTTGTATGCTAGCCAGATACAGCAGGCAGCCACGGGCTGCCTCCAACCCCCAGTTGCCTATTTGTACCCGGCTGGGAACCAAAAATATAGGGAAGCCCGTTTTTTTTAATTATTTCACTTATTTCATAAAATAATTAAAAAACAAATGACGTGGGCTTCTCCCCATTTTTGTGTCCAGCCAGGTACACCTAGGCAGCTGGGGATTGGAATCCGCAGCACAGGTTAGCCCGAGGTTTCTGGGCGCCTCTGCTGCGAATTGCAGTCCGCAGCCGCCCCAGAAAATGGCGCTTTCATAGAAGCGCCATCATCTGGCGCTGTATCCAACTCTTCCAACAGCCCTGAAGCCGGGTGGCTTGTTGGGTAATAATGAGTTAATACTAGCTTTGTTTTACTAGCTAGTATTAAGCCAGAGATTCTTAATGTCAGGCACGTTTGACCCGGCCATTAAGAATCTCCAATAAAGGGTTAAAAAAAAGACACCACACAGAAAAAAAATACTTTAATAGAAATAAATACACAGACACATTAGAGACTCCATCTTTATTACCCCCTGTCAGCCCTCCACGATCCATGGTCTTCTGTCTTTCTCGTTCAACAAATGCAGCTCTGCTCCATCACTGCTGCATGGGGGAAGACGCTGCTTCCCGTGCAGAAATCACTCTGTGAAGGCTGCACGGGAAGCAGCGTGCAGCCTTCACTCCGTGAGAGATCAGTGCTGCTGGCTGTTAGCGGAAACAGCGGTAACGCTGACAGACGCGTTACCATAGCAACGGTGCTCTGATCATGTAATTCCCGGAGCCGCAGTTAGCGTCACCGCTAACTGCGTTGCTATGGCAACGGTGATCTCTGTTAATGACCGGCTGTGTCAGCCGGTCCCTAACGGAACGGGGAGTCGACCGTGTGCTAGAGCATGTCGCCGGTACACGCCGATACACAAATGTGCACCGTGTACCGGAGAGTGCAATGACAGGACCTAGGACAGGACATGACGTTAAAGCCATGTGACCAGTCTGTAGCCAATGAGATAATAGCCACGTGACTGGTCACATGGCTATTTTGACGTCACGATAGGTCCTGCATCACTGCTGGCAGTGCTGGTCACCGGGAGGATTCAGCGATCATCAGATGGAATAGCGGCAGGAGACAGAGTGCAGGAGGGATCGCGGGGACCGGTAAGTGTTATGGCAATGTTTATTAACTGTATGTGTACATTTATAATGCGTTTTCTTGTGTTTGTGATTGCCTCCCATTATTTCCTATTGGTTCGAGTTCGGTTCGTCGAACGTTCGCCGAACTGAACTCGAACGAGACCTCCGTTCGACGAACCGAACTCGAGCCGAACCACGGCCGGTTCGCTCATCTCTAGTCAAGAGTGGGAGAAGAGGGTTGTATTGACAATCCAACACAATGGATAGCACTTTTAACACATTTTATAAGTGGTCATAAAATTGTAAATAACTAATGAACAAATAAAAATACATTAAAACCACGAACACCATTGTTTTTCTTGTGAAATTCTCAATAAGTTTGATGACCCTCCTCCCATTGGAAAAAAGAAAATTGGATCCAAAATGGCCAACTTCAAAATGGCCGCCATGCTCACCACTCATCTTGAAAAGTTTCTCCCCTCCCATATACTAATGAGCCACAAACAGGAAGCTGATATCACCAACGATTCCCATTTTATTTAGGTGTGTCCATATAAATGGCCCACCCTGTAAATATCAGACAATAAATATTAAACACATTCAACATTTTACATTTCTGTCAATATTTTTATTTTTTACAAGATTCATCCTCACTTTTTGTGTAGTTATTTTGAGAAAGATTTAAGCACTAAACTGTCAATGATTCTTTTTACCAATTGTCAACAGTCAGTTCTGTGAATCCATACCGGAGCTCAGTGGGACACGTTGTAATGCTCTGCCTAATAGATTGTTATCTGTTCATATATTTAGACATGGGAGAGGAACAACAATTTAGCTTCTGAATCAAGTATGGTTAACCTCATTAGTCTTGTATCTCCACAAGGATAGCTTTTTAATGGCTAAGTGTTGACATGACAACATTTTCAAAGAGACGTCTTATACATTGAGCGTGTTTTGTGTAAAGAGGTGTGACTAATTAAATTTCTCCTTTCAGAACCAGTATGTTCAGAAATTCCTTTGGCAACATCCTTTTCTCTTTTTTTAAAGCGAATAACATAATTATACACAAATTACAATTACCAAAAACATACTAGAGACTACAGAAATTTGCATAAAATCAAATGTTCTTCCTAAATAAAAGGTACTTGTATTGATGCATAATGTTATGAAGGACAATTATACTTTCGTTCAAGAAGGATGTTGTAGTATTGAACTTCCAACAATCCATGAAAAAAGTGACAGTGATAACTTTCATAGAATAGCACTATTTGCAGTGTTGTACCACGTTTTTAACATACGTAAGCTTAATAATTGTAGGTAATGATATCCAATTTATAACAATCAGGTGTTATGTTTTATGCCATGATCAGATATATTAATTTGCTATAATAAAAATAAACACCTTCACAAAAAATATTTAGCCAGTTAATAGCTAATGAGTAGAGATGAGCCACCCCCCTAGTGTTCGAGTTTGGTTCGGTTCGTCGAACGGAGGCTCCGTTCGACGAACCTTCGACGAACCGTTCGACGAACCACTCGAAACCCATTGAAAACAATGGCAGGCAAACACAAACACGTAAAAACACATTATACATGTACACATACAGTTATTAAACATTGCCATAACACTTACAGGTCCCCGCAACGTGTCCTGCACTCTGTCTCCCGCCGCTTTTCCTTCCGATAATCCCTGCATCCTCCCGGTAACCAGCACTAATGATAGGACCTATCGTGATGTCAAAATTGCATGTGACCAGTCTTGTGTCTATTATCTCATTGGCTACAGACTGGTCACATTGCTAAATGTCATGCTAGGTCCTGTCAGTGCATCTCTCCAGTACGCGGTGATTGTTCCAGCATCTCCGTGTACCGGCGAAATGCTCTGCAAATGGTCGGCTTCCCCTTTCCTGCAGAGTCAGCACACATGCAAGGACTAGATGCCACAGCCAGTGAATAGCGGCACTGGGAATCACGTGATCGGAGAACCGTTGCTATGGTAACCCACCTATCAGCGGTGACGTCACCGCTCACAGCCCGCAGCCTCTGCTCACTCACTGAGTGATTGGACTGCACGAGAAGCAGCAGTGTCTTCCTCCCATGCAGTGCTGTCTGATGTTGCAGGGCTGCATAGTTTGAAAGAAGACAGAAGACCATGATCATGGAGGGGTGAGAGGGAGTAATAAACATGGAGTCTCTAATGTGTCTGTGTATTTATTTCTATTAAAGTATTTTTTCTCTGTGTGGTGTCTTTTTTTAACCCTTTATTGGAGATTCTTAATGGCCGGGTCAAACTTGCCTGACATTAAGAATCTCTGGCTTAATACCAGCTAGTAAAACAAAGCTAGTATTAACTCATTATTACCCAGCAAGCCACCCGGCTTCAGGGCTGCTGGAAGAGTTGGATACAGCGCCAGATGATGGCGCTTCTATAAAAGCGTGATTTTCTGGGGTAGCTGCAGACTGGAATTCGCAGCAGAGGGGTCCAGAAACCTCGGGCTAAGCTGTGCTGCGGATTCCAATCCCAGCTGCCTAGTTTTACCTGGCTGGACACAAAAATGGGGCGAAGCCCATGTTGTTGTTTTTTAAATATTTAATGAAATTCATGAAATAATTAAAAAAAGGGCTTCCCTATATTTTTAGTTCCCAGCCGGGTACAAATAGGCAGCTAGGGGCAGCCCGTACCTGCCTGCTGTACCTGGCTAGCATACAAAAATATGGCGAAGCTCACGTCATTTTTTTTTTTTTGTTTTTTGGCAAAAAAAATAAAAAATGCTTCCCTGGATTTTCCATTGAAAGTGAAGGTAACACCAAGCAGTGGGGGTTAGCAGCTAGTAGCTGCTTGGATTACCCTTGGCTAGCAATACAAAAAATGTAGCGGGAGCCCATATATTTTTTTTTAATTATTTATTTAAATAACTAAAAAAAAAAAATGGGCTTCCCTGTATTTTGATTGCCTGACATCACAGTATTGTAAAAATAAATCATTAAAAAAAATGACGCAGCGCTCTGCGGTGGTTTTGATTCTCAGCACAGATAAAGCAGACAGCTATGGGTTGCCACCCCCATCTGCCTGGCGTTACCTTAGCTGGCAATCAAAATACAGGGAAGCCCATTAATTTTTTTTATTTAAAAAAAATAGTTAAAAAAAAATGACGTGGGGTCCCCCCATTTTTGATAGCTAGTAGGGTAAAGCAGACGGCTGTAGCCTGAAAACCACAGCTGGCAGCTTTACCGTGGTTGGTGATCCAATGTGGAGGTCACCCCAGGCTCTTTTTTATAATTATTTTATAAATAAAAATAATTACAAAAAAAAGTAGGGTCTCCCGCAAATTGGATCACCAGCCAAGGTAAAGCGGACAGCTGGGGTCTGGTATTCTCAGGGTGGGAAGGTCCATAGTTATTGGCCCTTCACAGCCTAAAAATAGCAGGCCACAGGCGCCCCAGAAGTGGCGCATCTACTAGATGCGCCAATACTGGCGCTTCACCCCAGCTCATCCCATGCCGTGGTGCAGTGGCAAACGGGGTAATAAATGGGTTTGATACTAGCTGTAAGGTCACCTGACATCAAGCCCAGCAGTTTGTGATATCATGGCATCTATCAGATACCCGACATCACAAACTTATTTGAAAAAACACTCCCCAAAACATTCCCTCTTTCACCAATTTATTGTAAGGAAAAAAAAAATAAAGGGGGTCCCACGATGACTCTGGACCGTCTAGAACAGGGGTCGGGAACCTATGGCTCGCGAGCCAGATATGGCTCTTTTGATGGCCGTATCTGGCTCGCAGACAGGGCTCCTACCTGTCTATGGGAAGGATCAGGGCAGGCGCCAGCACCCGGCAAACCCGGTCAGCTGCCGGGGGGGCCCACTCGCGGTGGCAGGAGTGGCGCACCGCTACTCAGGGGGGCCCGGTGACCGCGCTGTCACCGCCCCCCGCCGAGGATCGAGCTTTCAATTGCATCGGCATCGCAGGTGCCGATACAATTGAGAGCAATGATGAGAGAGTGAGCGGCGCGCTCTCTCTCTTATCATTCTCCCCGCTGTGACTGTCGGCGTTCTTCTGACAGCTCTGCAGCGAGCGCGGTGACGTCATCACTGCGCGCCTGCTGAGAGGTCAGCGAGCGACAGCAATGGACGATGCGCCGAGGAGACCGGATCAGCGGGGGAACGAGAAGTGAGCCGCCCCTCTACTGACACTGGGCTCCCCTGACTCACAGGCCGGCCACTACACAGCGGCACTAGTACACATAGGGGCCCGGCAGCCGCTCTGCGTCTATGTGTAGTGCTGCTGTGTAGTGGCCGAACTGTGAGTCAGGGGAGCCCAGTGTCAGTAGAGGGGCCCCTGACCTGGAGAGGCCACCAGCCATGTCTGAGCTGCAGGAGGGCTAGTCCTGACCTGCACAGCAGACGGAATCTCCATCCTGCAGGACCTGCGATGATGTCACGCCCATGTGACTGTGTGGGAGGAGACACAGGATGCCGGGCAGAAAGCAAGATACTGAATCCTGAAGGAGATTTGGACACATGACTGGTAATAAGAAAAGAGGGGACATGAGGGTGTGGGGGGCTGCAGGGTGAGGGGCATATGAGGGCTGCAGACTGTGACAGAAGCATGTGAAGGGGTGCAGAGTGTTTGAGAGGGGTAAGTTGGGGTACAGGCAGGGTGAGATATGTGAGCAGGGTGTGTGAGATATGGGGGTGTATTGTGTGTGATATGGGGGGTGCAGGCTGTATGGGAAGCAGGGTATGTGACATATGGGGGTGTAGTGTGTGAGATCTGGGGGGTGCAGGCTGTATGGGAAGCCGTGTGTGTGTGTGTGTGTGTGGGATATGGGGGGTGCAGGCCGTATGGGGAGCAGTGTGTGTGTGTGTGTGATATGGGGGGCGCAGGCTGTATGGGAAGCAGGGTGTGAGAGATATGGGGGTGTAGGCTGTATGGGAAGCAGGGTGTGTGAGATATGGGGGTGTAGTGTGTGTGATATGGGGGTGCATGCTGTATGGGGAGCAGGGTATGCGACATATGGGGGTGTAGTGTGTGGGATATGGGGGGTGCAGGCTGTATGGGAAGCAGTGTGTGTGTGTGTGGGATATGGGGGGTGCAGGCCGTATGGGGAGCAGTGTGTGAGAGATATGGGGGTGTAGGCTGTATGGGAAGCAGGGTGTGTGAGATATGGGGGTGTAGTGTGTGTGATATGGGGGTGCAGGCTGTATGGGGAGCAGGGTATGCGACATATGGGGGTGTAGTGTGTGGGATATGGGGGGTGCAGGCTGTATGGGGAGCAGGGTATGCGACATATGGGGGTGTAGTGTGTGTGATATGGGGGGTGCAGGCTGTATGGGGAGCAGTGTGTGTGTGTGTGATATGGGGGGTGCAGGCTGTATGTGGAGCAGTGTGTGTGTGTGATATGGGGGGTGCAGGCTGTATGGGGAGCAGTGTGTGTGTGTGATATGGGGGTGCAGGCTGTATGGGAAGCAGTGTGTGTGTGTGTGGGATATGGGGGGTGCAGGCTGTATGTGGAGCAGTGTGTGTGTGTGATATGGGGGGTGCAGGCTGTATGGGAAGCAGGGTGTCTGGGCCACTGACAGATACAATTGCTCCAGCGGTCACTTAGTACACAAATGAGTGTTCCTCTCTGCTGCACTAAGCCACCGCTGGACCTAAACAATAATTCGCTGTAAAATAATAAAATAGATAATTGACATAACTGACAATGCGTTGTGTGACATGTCCAATATTCCAGCTTCTTTCTTCTGCGAATGCCTCAAAGCTGGCATTCTCTCAACATCAGGTGGGAAGAATGCCA
This sequence comes from Anomaloglossus baeobatrachus, assembly GCF_048569485.1. Classification (NCBI taxonomy): domain Eukaryota; kingdom Metazoa; phylum Chordata; class Amphibia; order Anura; family Aromobatidae; genus Anomaloglossus; species Anomaloglossus baeobatrachus. The sequence continues at coordinate 469,041,009 of NC_134355.1, read as the reverse complement.
GCTTCCAGTCATGCGCAGGAAAAAGAAGAAGCCAGACTGCTGGACTGATGTCATGCATCGCAAGTTCACAATGTAAGTTATTTATTTGATTTTTTTACTGCTAATTACCATTGTTTCAGTCCAGTTGTGGCTTTATACAGCAGGGAGGAGCATTCCTTGCTGTACTAAGTGAACATTGGAGCGATTGATCTGTCAATGGCCCTTTAAACATATTGTACGGCTCTCGCGGAATTATATTTCAAAATATGTGGCGTTTACGGCTCTCTTAGCCAAAAAGGTTCCTGACCCCTGGTCTAGAATATGGGGGGACACGTTCAGGGAACGTATCCCTCATTTCTAGGAATGCAGACCCTCCATGTGAGGAGTGTGGGTGCAATGAATCTGCACCCACTCTCCCCGGGTCCACAGCAGCAGAGTCCATGTAGTAACTGTTGCTACCAGAGCTGCAATGCCCTGCTCATGAGGTAAGGGAATGCCTAATCAGGAGAACTGTTCTACATTTCCAAATATTCAAATTTGCTAATATTATTGCTATTCCACCTACTATATATTGGGGATAGGATCTTAGAGATGGAATACCCCTTTAAGTCCAGTTATCCTGCTGAATGAGTACTAAACAACAGACCTCGCTATTTAGACATGTTTTTTGCGGCGTATGACGGACTCTCATGTTTGGTATTCGTTCAGCAGGGCAACAGAACTAGCAAATAACTCCATTCGTAAATTTAGTATAGCTCTCCTGATTAACTTTGTTCCTTACCTCATGAGCAGGGCAATGCAGTTGCTTACAGATGCATGGTTACCCACCATTCTTAGAGACAGTGGGTTGTTCTTCGTCATAACTGTTGCTACCAAAGCTGCAATGCCCTGCTCATGAGGTAAGGGCATGCCTAATCAGGAGAACTATACTAAATTTGCTAATAAAGGTCCTAATATTATTACTATTCCACCTACTATATATTGTGGATAGGATCTTGGAGATGGAATACCCCTTTAAGTCCAGTTATCCAGCTGAATGAATACTAAACAACAGAGCTCGCTATTTAGACATGTTTTCTTGTGGCGTATAATGAACTCTCATGTTTGGTAGTCATTCAGCAGGGCAACTATAAAATTTGGAAATGTAGTATGGCTCTCCTGATCAACTATGTTCCTTACCTCATGAGCAGGGCATTGCAGTAGCTTACATATGCATGGTTACCACCACTCACTGTGTCTGAACACAGGAAGCTGAGCTGACAGCCGCTCTGTGCATGCGGCATCGTCTACTGTGAAGGAGGGGGCCACGGGGGATAAACGCTGCACAGGTACCGTGGGACACCGGGGAACACCGGTGATTTTATAGGGGGTGACCTGGCAGGGCCTGGGGAGGAGATTTATCTCCCATCTGACATGTTTGTTCATGCCAGATGGGAGATAAATAATTTTTTACCGGCGCTGTCATTTACTGTAACGTGATCATCGGTATACGGTGTATACCGGTGATCACGTGAACGGGGACTGGAAAAAACGGCCTGAATCATGATCTCCAGGGTCTCAGCTGCCCCCTGAAACCCCGGAGATTTTCTGACGCTGGGGGGCGCTATTCACTTATTTCTGCCTGCTGTTTATAAACGGCAGATCAGAATAAGGCTACATTCACACAACCGATCCGTTTTTGCGGTCCACAAAAAAAAGTTCCATTTTTTTCACGGATGTATCTGTGTGGCATCCGTTTCCGTTCTGCTCCGTATACGGTCCGTATGTCATCCGTTTGTCATCCTTGTGCCTTCCGTTTTTTTGCGTACTGCAAAGAAACTGAAGGAGGGAAAATACATAAATTTACCCAGGATCCATAGCTTAAAACTACATGAGGCGGTCACATGTTCACTCCAGTGCCATTTTCTACTGCTTTTCACAGCGTAGAGCGTTCTGGTGATTTTCTTGTGCTTGTACACTTCATATCAGTCTTTTCTGTCATTATAATGGCAGAAAGACACATAATGTCCCACTCTCCTGCATTTTGTAATTTTGCACCCTTTGGTGCCTTTCATGTGGCACTAAGGGATGCTTAGCCTTGTATTTAGCCAAAAAAAAAAATAAATGTAAAAAAAAAAATGATGTGGGGTTCCCCCTATTTTTGATAGCAAGGTAGGGTAAAGCAGACGGCTGCAGCCTGCAGACCACAGCTGGCAGCTTCACCCTGGCTGGTAATCCAAAACTGAGGGCACCCCACGCTGTTATTTTAAATTAAATAAATAATTTTTAAAAAAAAACACGTGGCGGTCCCCCCAAAATTGGATCACCAGCCAAGGTAAAGGGGACAGCTGATATTCTCAGACTAGGGAGCTCCATGGTTATTGTACTCTCCCCAGCCTAAAAATAGCAGGCCGCAGCCGCCCAAGAAGTGGCGCATCCATTAGATGCGCCAATCCTGGTGCTTCGCTCCAGCTCATCCTGTTGCCCTGGTGCGGTGGCAAACGGGGTAATATATGGGGTTAATACCAGATGTGTAATGTCACCTGGCAATAAGCCCTGGGGTTTGGGATGTCAGGCGTCTATCAGATACCCAACATCACCAACCCAGTCAGTAATAAAAAAAAAATAGACGACAAACACATTTTTATTTGAACACTCCCCAAAACATTCCCTCTTTCACCAATTTATTAGAAAGAAAAACAAGTCCAGGTCTGGTGTAATCCAAGGGGGTCACATGATGATCCATACCATAGTCAATGTCCCAGTCAATGAAGAACAGAATGTTCTATTATTGGCTGGGAGAGCAATGCAGTGACCTGAGCTAACATCAATAGGTCAGTCAAGGTCACTGCAGGGGATGAAGAGCGCTGCTGTCAGGAGGTTAGCGAGGTACATTACCTGCGGTGATCGCTGCACTCCTGACAGCAGAGCTGGCACTGAGTTCAATGACCGCTGCCTTCACAAACCAAGTCGCGGGAGCCTGTGAAGTCACTGCTAGTGACAGTCTCGGGTCGGCAGCGAGAGGAGATGTGACAAGCGGCGGCCATGGAGGACAGTGACAGCGCTGACGTCAGGAGGGCAGGACTTCATCACCGCAGGTAAGAAACTTTACTAATCTCCTGACGGCAGCGCTTGTCTTCCCCACGGCTGCGGTCACTGCAGTGTGGGCAGCTGCAGACACCGTCCAGTGCTGGTAGCTGCGGACACTGCTGAGCGGGCAGCTACGGTCACACTACAGTGCGGGCATATGCTGACACTGCAGTGTGGGCAGCTGCGGATACCGTACAGTGCAGGCAGCTGCAGACACACTACAGTGCGGGCATATGCTGACACTGCAGTGTGGGCAACTGCGGACACTGTACAGTGCGGGCAGCTGTGGACACACTACAGTGCGGGCATATGCTGACACTGCAGTGTGGGCAGCTGCGGACACCGTACAGTGTGGGCAGCTGCGGACACTGCTGAGCGGGCAGCCGCGGGGCTGGGGCTGGAACGAGACGCAGACTGCAGTGGCATCTGGCGGAAGTCACACAGAAGTGCTTCTGTGTGGCTTTCGGGGATTTTTGCACATGTAGCCAGGGTACACATCGGGTTACTAAGCAAAGCGCATTGCTTGGATACCCGATATTTACCCTTTTTACCAGCTTACCGCAGACTGCCAGCGATGGCTCCCTGCACACGTAGCTGGTGATCGAACCGTTCTCGAACGTAACTCGAACTGCCGAACTTTTAGCAAATCGTTCGAGTTCGTCGAACAACTCGAACACCCCCCAAATCACTCGAACATGAAATTGGCGAACCTCGAATATCGCTCATCTCTACTAATGAGTGGCCCTATACACACACTACTAAATAGCAAATACATGGTATATGGGTTGTAACTTATCACTCATACACTGCTATACATCCCTGCTGTACTTTGTATCACTCTGGTTGGGTCTACAGAGGTTTTTTTTCTCAATTTATGTGAAATTCTTGAAAATAGTAATATATGTCATGTCCAATTGGATACATTATTATGAAGCTATGCTAATATTTCTTAGATGGCATATGGTCTCACAGATGTATCAGACAGAAGCCCTGAGTGCGTGAGGTCATGATACTGACTCATAGAGCCTACACTTTCCACCTCCATGGGAAAAAGTTAAAATAAAATTACCCAATATCCATTTTTGAAAATTAGAGAAAATATATAGAATTTGAGACAGAGAGCTACGTAAAAAAGGGGGGAGGGGCATCCTGTGAATAACACCTAAAAGGTACTGTGTCATCATGTTTTTGCTACCTCATTTGAGAGCAGCATAGCGTGGGAAAAAATACCCTGATTCCAGTGATGTGTCACTTAATTTACTGGATGCAGCAATTGGGACACAATCAAAGTTCTTAGATGTAGCATGCAGCAAGCTAACCCCACCCATACCACAGCTCTCTTTTTACATTGTGTATTGATATGAAGCTGCTTATACACTGTTCTACAGCCAAAGTGGTTCAAAGACGAAAACAGTTGAACATAACTAACTTTTTGGTGGTGAAAATGAATTTGATGCTTAAATTTGCTGCTTGGCTGTAATTTTTAAGATCCAGAGGAGGTTGTAATTACTTATGACACCTTTCATACACTATAGAAAAATTGCGGTGGTATGCTGTTTGTCACTTAAACAGATTAGTTTCAGCAAAGCCTGTTGCCGCTTCACCAAGGTAGTGCTTATGACATACCCACCTGGGCCGTGGGGCGCTCGGAATCGGGCCGGTACTGTTGGGAGCTCATGGCAGCAGGGCCCGACTCGGTGACCTTGGCGGTGTCATTTAAAATGAGGGATATTTACAGGGGATAACTTGTGACGCCACCTGTGGTATTCGGCAATGTATAGCTGACGCTGCTGGATGGGACAGCTGGGGCAGATAGTGATGCAGCAATGATGATACAGCTCCCCATAGGTGGAGCAGGGCCCCAGGCCAACCGTTATAGTCTATGGTGGAGGAATTAACATTGGGGTGCAGGACCGAAGACGCAGCCAATAACTGGATGACACAGGGAGTGTAGTTTCCTTTACCTTTTTACTTGGTAGTGGATGGTGCAGGCCAGGGAAACTAGTTTGGATGGTAACGGACGTCCGGGCAGCCTGGAAGCAATTGGGGATCCACCTGGGCAGTTGGTTTCGGAGGCCTTCTTTCTGCGCTGTCCTGTGTAGGTCCGTGCTGCTTAAAACTATGCTGCGGCCCTCTTCCTGGTGTTGGTATCATTACTCACCCATATGGCAGGCAGCGCAAGCCTTTTTCAGGTTTTTCAGCCCAGAGCCTCTGGTCACGGCTCTGTGCTCTAATATGTTGCTGTGCCCCGGGCGTTCTGTGTGGCTAGAAGACATGCAGTCTTCTGCCTTCCAGATTCAGCTGCTGGGCCTTTAGTACCAGGACAACTAAGGACTCCAGCTTCCTGTTCCTAGAGCTCTGCTCTGGGACGAGCTCTGTTCCTGCTCTGCTCCACAGGCTCTTTCTCCAGAGACTGTCTGCTTGATTCTGCTCTGCTCTTCCCTGTTTCTGATCCCTCCTCCAGGCCAGAATGTGTAGGGAATCTGCCCTTAAACTGGGTTCTTGAGCACCCCCTTCTGGTCTGGAGTTAGGAAAATGTTGACTGCTGGTGCTACCTAGCATGGAGGACCCCCTTCTTGCTTCCAGGCACAGCATCACCACCTGTGAGGAGGGCAACGCTACTGTGGCAACCGAACCACTGGGGTGCCACACTTACAGCTTGTGACTGATATGGATGATGTGCTCAGAGATTAAAATTCGGAAATGGAGGAGGAGAGGGTACAGAAACTGGTGTAGTAGGTGGAGAAAACCTTGAAGGAACTAGAGCCTGCATTCCTCAGCTTAGGTGGTACTTGTGACTTCCCAGGGTCTGACTCAGTCCTGACCTCCACAAGGTTCACCCAGTGTGCCATCAGGGAAATGTAGCATCCTTGGCCACAAACACTTGTACACGTGTCAGTCGTTCAGTGGACCTTCCCAGTAGCTGCATTGGTCAGGGCCCAGGTGATGTTATGAGGCATGTGCTGGTGTAAGGTGGGGACGGTACAAAGTGAAAATACTTAATATTTAACATATAGGTCACTCCCCAACCTTATTAAGAGTGCCAGGACACCACTGTGATACTATATTCAACAGAGAAAGAATGTGGCACAAGTCCAATATTGATAAAATACAAAACTTTCTTGATTATACTTAAAAATCATAATAGAGCAAGGAGCCCTCAAGGAGTTAACAGAACTGTGTGCAGAGCAATGCAATGATTACAATCAATATAGACTATGATATACAGAGTGCAGACGGTCAATTATTTTTTAACACTTTTTAACACTTTCTGCATGCATGTGTAGATAAAAATGCAAACAAGGTGTATACATAAATAACATTTTAAGCTTGTGTTAACCACTTGTTTGTAATTTGATGTTGCATATCTTAATTAGTAGTTATGTGAATGAAATCACTACCCCCTTTAGTTAACAGCCACTTTATGCATCATCTGCTTGATCATACTAGCGTTTTAGTGTGGAGAGCCCTATATACATATGTATATCTAATGACATTAGTAGTTTACTGTGGGCAAAAGAAAAAAAAAACAAAAAAAAAACACCAGCAATCTTTGTAATATCAAGTCAAAGTACTAACCAGTTCTGCAGCAGTTCTGAGTACCCCACCTGTCCCTACGCGCGTTTCACCTCTTCTTCAGGGGACGTACGTTCTGTTAACCCCTTGAGGGCTCCTTGCTCTATTATGATTTTTAAGTATAATCAATAAAGTTTTGTATTTTATCAATATTGGACTTGTGCCACATTCTTTCTCTGTTGAATAAAGTGAAAATACTGTAGTGTTGGCTGAGGATCGAGCATCATGGGATGACCTTCTAGTAATTATAAGTGAGGGTCGCCTGATAGCCCTCTAAAATATTTAAGGGCTGCCTGATAGCCCTCCAAACATTATGAGTGTTGGCTGCCTGATGGCCCTCCAAAATTTCTGACTGCGGGCCACATGATGGTTCTCCAAAATTTGGACCGAGGGCTGCATGATGACCCTATTTATATGGTGGAGGAAGGAGGAGAAGAAAAATAATAAACCATATATCCTTTACTAAGTGGGAAGGGGTGCATGAGAATACACCAAAAAAAAGGAACACCTAACCCTTGGCACATGGGTGCTCTATGGAATAGTTACCTGCTTTCACCTTCTGGCCACCCCATTGCCTCTTCCTGCCAATCATGGTGCTCCAGATCCCACCACCTTTGCACTGCTGTCCTCATTCTGCATAGCACCTTGCGAGGTTGGGTCAGTGAATTCATCATCCACCACCTCATCTTACACTTCCGCACTCTGGTCCTCCTCCTGATTTGTTAACATAGCATGACTTATTTTATGATTTTGCAATTGAGAAATAAAGAATCAATCTTATTGACGAATGTGCTGGATTTTTCTGGATTGAACTCTTAAGGCCGCTTTACTCGCAACGACATCGCTAACGAGATATCGCTGGGGTCACGGAATTCGTGACGCACATCCGGCGTCGTTAGCGACGTCGTTGCGTGTGACACCTACGAGCGACCGCTAACGATCACAAAAACGGCAAAAATCGTTGATTGTTCACACGTCGTTCCTTCCAAATATCGTTGCTTATTTTGGACGCAGGTGGTTCGTCGTTCCTGAGGCAGTACACATCGTTACGGGTGACACCCCGGGAACGACGAACAACAGCGTTCCTGCATTCTCCGGCAACAAGGTGGGAGTGACGTTAATACGTCTGCTCTCCCCCCCTACATTTCTATTGGTGGCCCGCTGTGTAACGTTGCTGTGACACCGCACGAACCGCGCCCTTAAAAAAGAGTTTGTTCGCCGGCCACAGCGACGTCGTTAGGAAGGTATGTGCATGTGACGCATGCTAGCGATATTGTTCGCCACGGGCAGCGATTTGCCCATGACGCCCGCACGACGGGGGCAGGTGCGATCACTAGCAACATCGCTAGCGATGTCGCAGCGTGTAAAGCCGCCTTTAGTCTTGTGAGCTGAAATCTGTGCACTCCCAGGACCAGGTGAGCTGGATACACGTTCTTTGGTTCATCGGAGGTCATACCGCGTGAACCCGGGTGTCACCTCCGGTGAACTGAGTGATATCACATCTTTCTGATAGGGGTCATTCACTTTTTCCATCTTTTGCATCTGGCGAAAATAGACATTGTAACTTCTTCCAGTCATCACTTGTTTGCTTAGTTTATAATACATGCAATTGTACATCTCACAACACCCTCCCCATCTTTTCACAACTTGCACAAACTCCTCATCCACCTCATCCTAATGTCATACCCAATGCTGTGGCTTTTGCTCCATATTTATCCCTCTTACTAAACCTACTTATGGCACAAAAATAGGATTCCTCTTACAGCTCCACATGACAATGATCACCACTGTGCCCATTACAAAATAAAATGCCTTTTTTGTGCCCTCTAGATAGTAAAATTGCCCATTTTAAAATATCAATGCCCTGTGTAAGTGCCCTAGAAAAAAGTGCCCACATTTGCCCCTATAAATAATAATGGCTTTTGTGCACCTTTGACAATCACAATACCCTAAGTGTCCCTATAACAGTAAGTGCCCACATAACATTTAATAATGCCCTCTGAGTCTCCCCAACTAACAGTAATTATATCACCTTACTGCCTATATACACAGTAATAATGTCTCCTGTACAACTCCCCTTTTCACAGTATAATGCACCCCACACTGTATGATGGCCCTCACAGTAGCCCCCAAACTGTATGGTGACCCCAAAATTATATAGTAGCAAAATACCAACTGATACCAACCCAGGGTCAAATTAGCATACGATGGGGCACTAGGGCTCCCCATCGCGGTGCCCCTGAGCTGGTGGAAGAACGATCCCCCAAACAAAAATGTGTTACAATTCAGACTAAAGTCCAAAAGTTCCAGGATAAACCGGTTATGACCATCACATTGCTTACCTCTTTTTTTAAGAAAGTATTCAATTGCTTTTAATCCCATATCATGTTCAATGGAAGAGTATAAAGACTCAACATCTATACTCACCAGGAGGGTGTCATTGTCAATAGTCACACCCTCTAGTTTTTTTAACAAGTCTGTGGTGTCTCTCAAGTATGAGTCCAATGCCAACACAGAGGGTCTCAAGAGTTTATCAATATAGAGCCCTGTATTCTGGGTGAGACTACCTATCCAAGATACAATAGGTCTTCCCATCAGAGGTTCAAGCCCTTTATGTACCTTGGGAAGGCAATAAAATGTAGGGACAATCGGAAAAGAAGGGAACAGGAAAATAAAATTCAGTTTTATCAATCAAATTGATTTCTAAGGCTCTAGATAGAATGTCCTTCAATCTTGATCGGTATTCTGACGTTGGATTACCTCTCAATTTTTCATAGCCATTTTTATCATTTAAGATTTTATAGCACATTTCTTTATATCGATCAGTGTCCATCAGGACTATGTTTCCCCCCTTATCCGATTGTTTGAACACAATCTCATTGTTCTTTTCCAGGTCCAGTAGACAGTCCATTTCCACTTTAGTCAAATTAAATTTCTTCCCATGTTTGACTTTCAATAATTCCAGGTGCCTACCATGTTTTTCCAAAAATAAGACCTCCCCCAAAAATAAGCCCTAGCAGGGATTTTCAGCATTTTCGGAGAAAGGCTTAAATATAAGCCCTCCCCCGAAAATAAGCCCTAGTCCCGGATCAATAATGAAGTGTCCGTGCAGCTAAACAAGTTACAGATACTGCAGGACACTTCATTATACACAACGGCACCCGGCAATTACACTTACCCGACGCTGAGCAGCAGGACCTGCAGTGATCACACACCCACACACATCAGCACACACACACACACACACACACACACACACATCAGATCACACACACACAGACACACACACCAGATCTCACACACAAACATCGGATCGCACACAGTCAGATCGCACACATAATCAGATCGCACACGCAAACATCAAATCACACACGCAAACATCGGATCGCACACACATCGGATCGCATACACACTCACCTCATCCGGTGACACCGATCTCTTCTTGCCATGAGAATCCTGAGAGGCAGTGCGGTGCAGCGCGACGAACAGGACCTGCGGCCGGACACGTGACTTGCTTCATTCCCTGCTGCCGTAAGTGCTGGATGTGATGTGATGTGATGTGTGTGTGTGTGTGATCTGCTGTGTGTGTGTGTGATCTGCTGTGTGTGTGTGATCTGCTGTGTGTGTCTGCAATCGGCTGTGTGTGTCTGCGATCGGCTGTGTGTGTCTGCGTTCGGCTGTGTGTGTCTGTAATCGGATGTGTGATCGGCTGTGTGTGCCTGTGATAGGATGTGTGTGCCTGTGATAGGATGTGTGTATCTGATCGGATGTGTGTATCTGTGATCGGCTGTGTGTGCCTGCGATCGGATGTGTGTGCCTGTGATCGGCTGTGTGTGCCTGTGATCGGCTGTGTGTGCCTGTGATAGGATGTGTGTATCTGATCGGCTGTGTGTGCCTGCGATCGGATGTGTGTGAACTGCTGTGTATATCTGCGATCTACTGTGTGTGTGTGCCTGTGATCGGCTGTGTGTATCTGTGATCGGCTGTGTGTATCTGTAATCGGCTGTGTGTGCCTGCGATCTGCTGTGTATGATCTGCTGTGTATATCTGTGATCTGCTGTGTGTGTGTGTGTGTGTGTGTGTGATCTGCTGTGTTTGAGTGTGTGATCTGCTGTGTGTGTCAGCGTGTCAGCTAGCAGCAGGGTAGGATGGCGTGCAGCACCGACCGGAGATCACAGGAGGACCTGGGAACCACGCAGACGTTCTGGTCTGGTGAGTATGAGTCTCCTGGGAAGTGGGGGGGGTCTGCTTTTTTGGGGGGTAAACTTACCCCCAACCGTGTTTCTCCAAGAGTAAGACCTCCTCCAAAAATAAGCCCTAGTGCTTTTTTGGGGGGCAAAAAAAATATAAGACAGTGTCTTATTTTTGGAAAAACACAGTAGTAACTAGGTTAACATATCTTGGCACATGCAGTGCAATTTATGTGTGTTTGTTGCTCCTGGAGCTTTTTAATGATTATATTAAAAGGTAATTTTTAGGCGTAAGAATTTTTGTTCAGTTGGTATTTTGCTACTATATAATTTATCCCATACCTAATCCAGTTGGCTATTTCTTATTGACCCCAAAATTAGCCCAAACACTGTATGATGGCCCCCCAAATAATCCCCACACTGTATGATGGCCCCTTGAGTAGCCCCAACATTGTACAAGGTGGCCATAAAATAACCTAATGTGTTTGGAGCTATGTGCAGACTAACCCTGTGGACCAAATTGGCTGAAAATTGGTATGTATGCTATTCAAGGCATGGGGAAACGGAAGGCATCTTAAAAACTTTTTATACCATAACTCTCCACCAGGTGACAAAGTGGCGCTGTACAGTGAGCGCGCCTTGCAACTCAGTCTGTAACATGCCTGTGTATTTGCAGTACCATGCGCTGTTAGTGTGGTTGTTTTATGAGAATGCCAGGAATGATACAGCTGCACTGACAGCCTTTCGTTGTTTGAAAGACCTTCACTCACATAGCGGTCCAATGGCTGTAAATTCACTGAGACTGATGATGACACGTATTGAGGCAACAGGGTTACTGAGTGTTCAGCCAGGGCGCGGGCAATGATCGGTAAGCAGAGAGATTGTGGAGGACATTGCCACTGCTGTCATGGAACAGGGCACAAACAACCCTGCTGGGAACAGCAGTGCACATAGTGTTTCCAGTCAAATGGGGCTCCCGTACCGCAGTGTGGAAAGTTCTCCAATATGACTTGCGGGCATACCCGTACAAAATTAGCCATCATCAACAACTTCTTCCTCGTGACAATGGTACCCACATGACATGTGTATTCATGTTTCTGGCGAGAGTGGAAGTGGATGGCAATTGGCCATGGAATATTCTGTGGTGCGACAAAGCGCATTTTTACGAGAATGGAATGGTGAACACACAAAACTGTCGCATATGAACTACTGAAAATCCAAATGCTGTCGTGGGGGTTCCGCTGCATTCGCCAAAGGTAACCATTTGGTGTGGCTTCATCTCATCACTCATCCTCGGACTGTTCTTTAAAAAAAATGAGGTCAACTCGGGTTGTTACCTTTTTCGTGGCAGCTGTGAGATACCAGACAATGCTGGAAACAGTGGTCGTTCTGCAACTCCAACAGCGGCAATGTCTTCAGACAACCACCTTCATGCATGATGAAGCACTTCCTCACATCGCAAATCATGTGAAGAACGTTCTGTGTGCTCATTTTCTGGATGACAGGATTTTGAGCAGCTCCTTCCCTAACGCATGGCCACTGCGATCTCAATCCTCGTGATTTCTGGTTGTGGGGACATTTGAAAGAGGGTGTTTATCGGGAAAATATCGACACCCTGGCTGACCTCAAAGATCGCATCATTTTGGAAGTGTGCAGCATCCCACCAGACATTTACACACAACCGTCAAGCATGTTCTGCATAGGATGAATATGATCACTATGCATGATGGCGGCCACATTCAACAGTTATGCTAGTTTGTGGAAAAATTGTGACATCTCCAATTATTGGCACACGGTTTTTGGGTCAGTCGCTCACTGCACAGCGCCACTTTTTCCCCTTGTGGAGAGTTTTGGCATGAAATTTTTTTACGATGCCTTCCCCATGCCTTGAATAGCATGCATACCAATTTTCTGCCAATTCTGTCCACTGAGTCAGTCTGCACACGGTTCCAAACACCTTAGGTTATTTTATGTCCACCTTGTATAATGGCCTCTTTAGTAGCTCTGTATGATGGCTCCCTTAGAAAGCCCCATGCTGTATGATTGCCCCCACACTGTATGATGGCCCACCTTAGTTGCTCCATGCTATATAATGTGCCCCCTTAGTAGCCACAATACTTTATGATGATATTGGTAGCTTCCCACTATATGATGGCCCATTAGTTGCCACACACAGTATGATGGCCCCCCTTAGTAGCTCTCACACTGCATGATGGCCCCTTTTAGTAGCCCCCACATTGAATGGTGGCACCCTTAATAGACCCCACACTGTATGATGGCCCCTAAGGAGTTACCACACTGTGATGCCTCCCTTAGTAGCTCCAACACTGTATGATGGCCAACACAATAGTCCCCACTGTGTATGATGGTCCCTTTAGTAACCCCCCATACGTATGATGGTCCACCTTAGTATCCTCCGTACTTTATGATGGCCCCCTTTACTAGAATCTGTACTGTATAATGGCCCCCTTAGCAACTCCAACACTGTGTAATGACCCCCTTAATAGCACCCATTCTGTATGATGGCCCTCACACAATATTACAAAAATAAACATCATATATTAATCTAACCCAGGCGAGTCCAGTATTGGGGTGCCGTTGTACTGACATAGGAATGTCATCTCGCTGGGGCACGTGTACCACCCCGCAGCCTCGGCTGCGACCGCCGAGCCGCTCGGGTCCGGGCTCGTGTGTGTCGGTGGCTCGAGCGCCTCCGGACCCGGGGATCACGTCGCTCTGGAAGGGTGTAGTGGCGGTACACGCAGGGGTTGTGGGGTGGTTGTGTTGTAAAGTTCGTGACGCCACCCACGGGTTGTGGTGATGGTGGGCACCACCGTTGCGGTAAAGGTGCGGGGAATCCCGGGAGCGGTGTAGGGGCGCAGCTAGGTGTTGACCCCTCTGTGAGTAGGGGATGTTGGTCCCGGGGCCCGGTAGTAAGGGCCGGGGTGCAAGGGCAGTATTGCTGTGCAGCGCGGTACGGTGCCTGATGGCACTGGTGTACTCATTATTAAACCACACAGAGTCACTGGTAAACCAAACGGGGTGACGAACGGGGCCCGCAGACGCTGGCCCTTGGATCTCTGGCCTCTGGCGGTGGCTACTATTCGGACGGGTTGGGCTGTTGCCTTCAATCGGGACTTAGGTGGGAATGAACCCCTGAGGTCCAGACCGCAATCAGTTAATTTGACTATGGTGGTGGCTTATAGCCTAGTTCGGGATCTGAGTACCCTGCCTGGTACTCCGTTATCCAGTTAGCTCCCCGGTTCGGTTCCAGCGGGCCACTACCCTGTCCTGGTCCCTTACAGTTCCGCTGGTCGTATTCCCGGTCTCCTGCAGGCAGCCACTACCGTCTGCCTGCCTGACTGATCTTGGGTCCTAGGTTCCAACCCAGGCCCCACACAGAACTGAGCTCCTCTCTCTCCTCTCTCCTCACTTCACTCTCCTAACTTCACTGTTTGTGTTTTTCCCGCCTCAGGCCAGCAGACTCCTCGGAGGGCGTGTCTTTCCGCCTGACTCCGCCCACCTGGTGTGCCTGTCTGACTCTAAGGGAGGCAATCAGGTCTTTTGGTTGACTGTTGGGACCTTACTGGGGTGGGGGTGTATGTGGTGAGTGTAATGACCTGTGACTCCTGGGGTGTCCAGGGCGTCACACACGCACAGCAGATCAGAGTCCCAGCAGAATGATGTCACCACATTGCTCCACCAGGGACCTGCCGTTCTACAGGCTGCAGGTCTAGAGGGACCTGCGGCCAACAGAATGGAGAGCAGTAGTGCAGGGAGACTATATCTCCCTGCTCTGTCTCAGAGTTTAACTGTATCAGTTTGCAGTTAATGGTGGTATTTGTTTGGGAAGGCCACTCTAGGTTTGGGGCCTAGGGCGACCGTCCCCTTTGCACCCTCAGTAACTTCTCTACTGGGAAGCAGCAATGGAGCTTGATATGTAAAATGGACATTGCTGAAGTGGCTCCAACAACCTTTCCCATGGTATAGGGTTAATCTCTTCATAAAACAGTTTATTGTATACCTGTTTTTACACCAAAATCAACCAAAAAGAGAAGGCATCACGACTGACGCTTCTGGCTTAGAATGAGAGTTGTACCAATCTTACACCTGGACAGGGACTCGGTTTTTATTTCCCTAGAGGGATTCTGCTCCGCCATAGACTAGAAACACATTCTGTGCATATTTTATCTAATTGAAAATTGTTTAGCTTGTCTAATTGAAATATACTGTGTCTGACTTTACATGTCCCATCTGGTAACCATGAAATTATAGTTATGTCAGATTACTGATGTTTACATGCTACCTCAATATCCAGACACAGATGAATATAACTTGCACAATACATTTGGCTATTCACATTCCCCACACTGGAGTTCTTAGATTGACTCCTTTTATTGTCGTGAATCCATTAAAAAAAAACAAATCTTCATATAATCAGGTGGCATCTCCTCTAAATGGCTCAGTTCTTGGTGATATATATTAATAACCTACTATTTGTCTCTATTAGATAATAATGTGTCACGGGACATAAATCTTTCACACTTTGGATGATCCATGGTCCCCGGTGACCATTTGAAGAGATTTTCAGATGATTTATATTAATTTAGAATTCATTCCCATTAAATAACTGGATAAGTAGAGTTCAATTTCCCATAAGGAAGAGATTATTGAATCTGTCACCATAATTTATCATCACTGGCTCCCCACATGTAGATCAATGGCATACTTCAGGGTAATGACTGGTCACAGCTATTGGATTTTCACCATTTGCTAAGGATGTGTTGAATTTGACATTCAATGTGAAGAAAAATGTAGGTCAGATTCAAATGGTGTGTGGCGCAAAGCAAACATTTGTTCAGCTTCTTTCCATGTCAGCGAGGGTAACCTTTCTTGGTTTTAGTGAGACGGGGCTGTGCTCCATCAATTAATCATCTCAACACCTCCGGAGCACGTTTCATCAAGGATTTACTACCTACTCTGTACATCTGTAGCCCCAGAATAACACTGTTACTTACTACTGTATTTCAAAGAATATTTCCTTTGCACCTTTATATATAGATAACATGAAAGTGTTTGACTAGATAGGGCTAAGAATATGTCATTTCATTTCGCAGATGTAACGGATATAACCGAGGTTATGTATCCATATTACTTTTTACTAGGTTTCCCTAACTGACACTTTTAGAGCTCTGTGGACATTTTTTTTTCTATATATTATTTTAAGATAATACCTCCACATAATAGGTTAGGAATTTCAACATTAAAGCAAGGTATATATTATTTCAGCTTATCTTTGGACAGACTTCTTTATTTTACTTCTAAGGACTAAAGGTGGCTTTACACACTGCAACATCGCAAACGACATCGCTGTAACGTCACCGGTTTTGTGACGTAATAGCGACCTCCCCAGCGACATTGCAGTGTGTGAAACACATCAGCGACCGGGCCCCTGCTGTGAAGTTGCTGATCACTACACATCTCTCAGGACCATTCTTTGGTCCTTTGTTTCCCGCTGTGCAGCATGATCGCTAGAAAGCCTCAGTGTGTAAAGGGGACTTTACAGCTACTTCGTTAGCGACTTCCCTTTCAAAATGCTGCTTTACAACGTCCCCAATGACTAGCTAGGTCGTTCTGCAGGTCTGTATCACTGTTGCGTTGTTAGCCAGGTTTGCCTGTTTGACAGCTCACCAGCGACTCACCAGAGACTTTGTAGCGATCCCGGCCAGGTTGGGATCGCTGGTGGGATCGCTAGAAAGTCTCAGTGTGTAAAGGGGCCTTTAAAAAGCTGTCTTCATGCCAGCTGTAACACTGCGGCTGAAAACCACAACAGCCCTGTGTCTCTATAGTCCTTAAAGGGAATCTGTCAGCAGGGTTTTGCTATGTAAGCTGAAAACAGCATGTTGCAAGGAAAACATGGAATTCAGGGATGCCTTTATTGAAAGGTCCGATTTGTTGTTTATTTGCTATGTCTATATAAGCAGCAAGACACTTATCATTGCTGGACTACAATATCACACACAAGGCAGTCCGGCACGCCCCTACTCTCATTGACACCTCACTGTCAATGTAAAAGCTCTACAGAGCGCCTCGCGATAGCTCTGCTACATGACTAAATCTAAAACATATCATTGTGTCATAACAGCTGCATACAGTAATCTAAGTGGTACATCATTGTATTGAGGAACTCTTTGCCAACATCATGCTGCTCTCAGATGAGGGAGCAAAAACCTGCTGACAAATTCCCTTTATGTTGTTTCCCTGCGCAATCCCTAAATCTTATTGGAAAACAGCTGCAAGACCACAAATTAAATGTTTACGTGTTTTTGCGTAAGAGATAGTGTAGCGCCCAGAGAAGGGGGTACTCAGTCCCGGACGGTAACAAATGGGAATGTCACTCTGGTGGCCGTTGCCCGGTCCTGTGCTCTGGGCCCCTTTTGTTAATGGGGAATACTTACAGGGGAGATAAGAGTTTTTGTTTTGTATCGCTACCTGTGGGTTGCGTTAGGGATGGAGAACCGCCGCAGCTTAATGTAGGTACGCCCAGGGATGGTGGTAGTGGCAGCTGAGATAGTAGGCCCTCCGCAGGTAGGGCTGTGCCTGGGAGATGTAATGGGGCAATAACGGAGACCACTCCAGGTTGTCTTTAACAGTCTCTACTCACTGTGGACCCAGGGATTGCTGGTTTAGGTCCCCGGAGGACCAGTGCCAATGTAGTGACCCAGGTTGCTCTGTCCCCGGCACTCTCTGTAGATTGAGTTCCCATAGCGTGGAGTGTTTAAAAACCCCGACTGTCCCTTTTGGGGTACAATCTACTTCTCCATACGGCGGGCAGTGTGGACCCTGCAGGGAGGTAAGTGTCCGAACCCCGATCCTAGTTTACTGCTGATGCCCTCAAATTATTTAATTCAGTGAAGTCCGTGAAGGTGTCCTGACCGGGCAGGTATTTGCCAAACAGTCTAAAACTTGCGCTTGACCTAGGGCCCTGTGCCCCGTGCGTGCTCCGGTCCCAGCGGTATCTCGGTACCCATCCTGGCGACCTCTCTCCTGTGCCCCCGGGGTCACCGTTACATGGATTCAGCTCAGGCACGCCCAAACACACCTCCAGTGTGCTACTCTACTCTCTCCTTACTCCCGACTGACTGACACCTCCCACCAGGCTGGCTATACCCAGGGACTCGTTCCCATGGCAACCATCCGCTTACGTGGTTAACCCTCTATGCCCAGTGTGGAGTGGAGAACTAGGATTTTGGTCGTGCTTTGGTGGTATCGGCACTGATACTCCAGGTCCCAGGGGGTAGGTCCTGCATCCCCAAGAGGATGCAGTTCCCTGTAGTGCCCTGAGGTTCTCATGGGCGCTACAATAGCTGTTCCCTTGCAATATGAAGTGATTGTGCATTGTTAAGACCACAGTGGTACAGGGATGTTGAGGTTTTCAGCCACAGCATGTGAACACTGCGTTATATTTCTTTATTTATTCACCTGTCAGGGATATTGACAGGTGTATGTGCTAACTACAACTCCAAGCATGTTCATTGTATACGGTATTTAATTGCCTAGTCTTGCATATATAGTGATGTATGTGTCTATGTTACTGAGGTGTGGTTGACGGGGTGGCATATTTTTTTTTATTCCAGCAATATCCAGATATGAATTACTCTTGTATGAGATTAGAGAAGACATATTTCTTGTGCTGGTACAATTTCTCTTCAAATGTGAGGAGCAATTTGCTAGTGACAGTTAATCTTTGTACAAAGCATTTTCTATGTCCTAGCAGTTTGTTTAGCTGTAGGGTCTTTCATCCCCTCTTCAAGGTGAATATTTATGATAAATTGTTTCTCTATGGTTGAAAAGCCATGCTCAGTCATTAGCACTGATGATTGAGGAGCAAGATCCTCCGCTAGACACACAACTGTTGACAGAACTACCCAGAGGTGTGATAAATGTGTGTGGGGAGGACACTGCTTAGGGCTATGTAGTGGAACAATAATTACAACAATTGGAGGCAGCAGGCTTGTAAAAGGCCTCATTATTTATTGAGTATATTGTGTAATTGAAACAATTAGGTATTAAAGCTAGTCACGGACTTGTCTACAGCAGTGAGTACCTCTCAATTGTGCTAGTAGGAGGCAAATAATATCTTTGTTTATGCAGTTCCTTGCAAAAGTATTCAGCCCCCTTGAATTTGTCAACCTTTACCCACATTTCAGGCTTCAATCATGAAGATAAAACATTTAAAATTAATGGTGAAGAATCAACAAGTGGGACACAAATGTGAAGTTGAATGAATTTTTTTGCTTATTTTAAACTTTTTAAAAAAATAAAAAACTGAAAATTGGGATGTGCAATATCATTCGGCCCCTTTACTTTTAGTGCAGCAAACTCACTCCAGAAGTTCATTGAGGATCTCTGAACGATCCAATAGGCCCCTTTACACACTGCAACATCGCAAACGACATCGCTGTAACGTCACCGGTTTTGTGACGTAATAGCGACCTCCCCAGCGACATTGCAGTGTGTGAAACACATCAGCGACCTGGCCCCTGCTGTGAGGTTGCTGATCACTACACATCTCTCAGGACCATTCTTTGGTCCTTTGTTTCCCGCTGTGCAGCATGATCGCTAGAAAGTCTCAGTGTGTAAAGGGGACTTTACAGCGACTTCGTTAGTGACTTCCCTTTCAAAAAGCTGCTTTACAATGTCCCCAATGACTAGCTAGGTTGTTCTGCAGGTCCGTATCGCTGTTGCGTCGTTTTCCAGGTATGCCTGTTTGACAGCTCACCAGCGACTCACCAGAGACTTTGTAGCAATGCCGGCCGGGATCGCTAGAAAGTCTCAGTGTGTAAAGGGGCCTAATGTTGTCCTAAATGACTGATGATGATAAATCAATCTCCGTAAATCAAGTCTCCGTATTAATGCATCTGCTCTGTGATAATGTCAGTGTTCTGTTTAAAGCGCAGAGAGCATCATGAAGACCAAGGAACACAACAGGCAGGCCCGTGATACTGTTGTGGAGAAGTTTAAAGCTGAATTTGGTTACAAAAAGATTTCCAAAACTTTAAACATCCCAAGGAGCACTGTGCAAGCAATCATATTGAAATGGAAGGAATATCATACCACTGCAAATCTACCAAGACCCGGCCATCCATCCAAACTTTCATCTCAAACAAGGAGAAGACTGATCAGAGATGCAGCCAAGAGGCCCATGATCACTCTGGATGAACTGCAGAGATCTTGATGTGGGTAAAGATTGACAAACTCAAGGGGCCGAATACTTTCGCAAGGCACTGTATGTATATATATATATATATATATATATATATATATATATATACTCTGATTGTTCCAGTCCTGGTTTGTATTACAAATACTGAGATAAAAAACTCACCAAATACTCAAGGTGTGCACATGACCTAAAAATGTTCAATGTATATATATATATATATATATATATATATATATATATATATTTAGGCGCTGTGCAAACATTGAGTATTTGGTGTGTTTTTTTACCTCTGTATTTGTAAGACAAAACCAGGAGTGGAACAATCAGAGGAAAAGTATAATAAAGTATAATAGAAGCACGGGCACCACTTCTGTATTTTTCACCCACTCCTAGTTTTGGCTTACAAATACTGAGGTAAAAAACTCACCAAATACTCAACGTGTACACCTGGCCCTATGGGTTAACAGAACAAAACCGTTTTTGTCTTTTTTCATCTTTAGCTTCTTTCTGTAGTCGCAATGCATACGTTTTGTACATCAAGAAACATAAGCAATTAATAACTTGAAATGTTTTTCCATTCTTTTTTGGGGCAGTTTTGCTTTATTTATTTTTTTTGTACATAGAAGCTTATGTAAAAATTGTAACACCTACCGCATTCTGCTTTTGGAAGAAAAATGTCAAAGACTTGAAAAAATACACTTAAAGGCTGACAAAAGGGCAAAAAAATTACAAATGAGTTTAATAATTTTTACAAAATTCAAGTATCTTTTTTTTATTGACTAAAGAACATGGAATTTAAACAATTGAGAAAATTGAGGTTTTCTCACAAAAAAACACAATGCATTAATGAAGTTATGGTCAGATGAGCATATGAAGAATTGTCTGAGTGTTATCTAGTTAACTTAAATGATTTTCCGCCATACTATCATTCATTTGCCGTCAGTGTGTCTCTTTTTTACATCCGTGTGCTATCCTTTGGTCCTTGTTTTACATTTGAGTGACATCTGTCTGGCATCCGTTTTCATGCATCAACATTTTAAAATGTACATAAAGAAAATAAGAATATAGCAAGCGGGCTATACTTACCAAGTCTCTGGCATGGTTGTAACTGCCCCCAGGGCCACTCATTCTACTTTTTAAGTGCCGGATTCTGGTCCCCATAGACTTATATGAGGACCGAAGTCCGGCCAGATATCCGGGATCAATTTCGGGGCAGAACCCATTTTTGTCAAGCCTGGTTAATCCCGCCAATCCCAGATATCTGCGAGTTTGCCCATCACTACCAAACACTCGTATAATATACTCATCTGAACAAGCTCTTAAGCCATCTTCACACCAGCAAGTGACTTGCAATAGTAATAAAAGTGCAGGAATTGGCCGAACTGGTGAGTGTATTCCAATGGTTTACCACTACCGTGTTTTTCCAAAAATAAGACACTGTCTTATATTTTTTTTTGCCCCCCAAAAAAGCACTAGGTCTTATTTTTGGAGGAGGTCTTATTCTTGGAGAAACACGGTTGGGGGTAAGTTTACCCCCCAAAAAAGCAGACCCCCAACTTCCCAGGAGACTCATACTCACCAGACCAGGCCTTCTGCGTGGCTCCCAGGTCCTCCCTTTGATCTCCGGTCGGTGCTGCACGCCGTCCTACCCTGCTGCTAGCTGACACACACAGCAGATCGCAGGCACACACAGCAGATCACACACACACAGCAGATCACACACACACAGCAGATCACACACACACAGCAGATCACACACACAGCAGATCACACACACAGTAGATCACACACACACAGCAGATCGCAGGCACACACAGCAGATCACACACACACACACACACACAGATCACACACACACACAGCAGATCAAACACACACAGCAGATCACACACACACACAGCAGATTGCAGACACACAGGTCCTCCCTGTGATCTCCGGTCGGTGCTGTACGCCGTCCTACCCTGCTGCTAGCTGACACACACAGCAGATCGCAGGCACACACAGCAGATCACACACACACAGCAGATCACACACACACAGCAGATCACACACACAGCAGATCACACACACAGTAGATCACACACATACAGCAGATCGCAGGCACACACAGCAGATCACACACACACACACACGCAGATCACACACACACACAGCAGATCAAACACACACAGCAGATCACACACACACACAGCAGATTGCAGACACACAGGTCCTCCCTGTGATCTCCGGTCGGTGCTGTACGCCGTCCTACCCTGCTGCTAGCTGACACACACAGCAGATCGCAGGCACACACAGCAGATCACACACACACAGCAGATCACACACACACACAGCAGATCACACACACAGCAGATCACACACACAGCAGATCACACACACACAGTAGATCACACACACACAGCAGATCGCAGGCACACACAGCAGATCACACACACACACACGCAGATCACACACACACACAGCAGATCAAACACACACAGCAGATGACACACACACACAGCAGATTGCAGACACACACAGCAGATCGCTGGCACACACAGCCGATCGCAGGCACACACAGCCGATCACAGATACACACAGCCGAACGCAGACTCACACAGCCGATCACAGAAAACACAGCCGATCGCAGAAACACACAGCCAATCGCAGATACACACAGCCGATCGCAGACACACGCAGCCGATCGCAAAAAACACAGCCGACCGCAGACACACACAGCAGATCACGCACACACACACAGCCGATCGCGCGCACACATCACATCACATCCGCGCTTACGGCCGCAGGAAATGAGAGCAAGTCACGTGTCCCGCCACAAGTCCTGTTCGTTGCGCTCCCCCGCAGTGCCTCTCAGGATTCTGCAGGCAAGAAGAGATCGGTGTCGCTGGATGAGGTGAGTGTGTATGCGATCCGATGTGTGTGCGATCCGATGTGTGTGCGATCCGATGTTTGTGTGTGTGATTTGATGTTTGCGTGTGATACGATGTTTGTGTGTGCGATCTGATTGTGTGCGATCCGAAGTTTGTGTGTGAGATCTGGTGTGTGTGTGTGTGTGTGTGAGATCTGACTGTGTGTTTGTGTGTGAGAGCTGATGTGTGTGGGTGTGTGATAGCTACAGGTTCTGCCGCTCAGTGTCGGGTGAGTGTAATTGCCGGGTGCCGCTGTCTATAATGAAGTGTCCTGCAGTATCTGTAACCTTTTTAGCTGCATGGACACTTCATTATTGATCCGCGACTTGGGCTTATTTTCGGGGGAGGGCTTATAGTTAAGCCTTGCTCTGAAAACGCTGAAAATCCCTGCTAGGGCTTATTTTTGGGGGAGGTCTTATTTTTGGAAACACACGGTAGTGATGGGCGAATAGTAACTATTCGTATTTGCATAATACTTACCAAATATAGAGTACTATTCTTTTCCCCATTGACTTGCATTAGGTTCATTATTCATGACAAATACCGGAATAGTACTGTGAAATTCATTACAAATAATAAAACACAAATAGATACTATTCGCCAATGTCTATTTACAACTCATTCTTCTGATAGGACACAAGTACCTTTTCCTAAAGTAGCAAATGTGATGCCCTGGCCTATCAGGTCGTCACAGGACAATCTGCCCTTCTGCATGATGTCCATCTCCTGCTTGGTTACGGGTCCCTGGCCTTTGGTGTTGCTAAGAACAAGCCAATCGAAATCCTAGAAACACTCTGCACCGCACCCACCAGACACACCCATGGGTAGCCTGAAGGGAATAGGGCCGCCCACTTGAGGGGTTGGTAAGGGAGGGTCAGGAGTGTCAGGAGTAGCTCAGTCGAGTGGTGACTCTCGAGAGTAGAGGTCACAAGTAGTTGGAGGAGGTTAGGAGCTTGGCTTCTCAGTTACTAGGTGGCAGACGCTGGTCTGGGCCTGGTAGGAGCTGGAACCCCGGTTGCAGGGGATCGTGTCAAGAGGCACGGAACTGCCGAGCAGGGCAGCTGGCGGCCTTGAGCCATCTTCGGGCAGGGGCCAGGGCATGGCGGGGTACATGGACCCGAGGCCGGGAAGTAGCTTCAAGCGTCCTGGTAATTTACCCGACGAGGGCGAAGACTTCATGATTCATCCTCACCCGCTCTAAAATCTGGGTACTAGCGCAATGAGGGGGATAGGACTGTCCCAGTACACAGTCCAGAAAATCCCAAGCGTGAACCCTGAGAGCAAGCTCACTCCGTTAGCCATACTGGTGAGCGGGACCTGACTAGTTTCACACTACAGGGGCCAACCAGTAAAGAAAGTGCCAAGGAAAAGGCCACAGGCTAACAAGCAAGACCATCGGGCACAGGATCCCAGCGTGCTCCCTCCCTGCTACAGGGGTGCTAAGAATTCCGGTTTACAAGTTGTCTGTGTCAGCGTCATTGGACTGAGTGAGTACGCAGTGACCCCTTACTCCCTAACGGAGCTCCCCTCTCATCACCACCAAGCCCCTGGGCACTCTCCCCCCTAACCACAGAGGAGTTAAACACCTAGCTGCCATACCATCGCCACCAGGCACTCTCCACAGCAGCTGTGGTATTACATCTTACCACACACCATGGGTGGCGTCACAAACTCTATCGACACAACCCCTTGTAAATACCCCCCTTTTATTTCGGGTGTCCGCGCGACCCCTCCCGGGCTTGGAGATCCCTCGAGCCACCGCGTATTCGGATCCGAACAGCAGCCCTTTTAGGTAGGGTTCACAAGAGCAGATAAATTATGGTTAGCGTTTCATCGAGAAAATTCTGACTTTTTTTCTCACTTGTTATTTCTGTCCAATTCATGTGCAATCCATTGTTGTTTGTTAGAAGAATAGTTATCAATAATTTACAAGACCGTTTACACTTTCCTATGTTTAAGAACTGCAATGTATCTGTAAAAATAAGCCTGCTAAGCAGAGGGTTCATACAGAATAATTTAACACTGCTATACATTATACATCACAGCAAATCATAATATTACACAAAAGACGTAGAACACAATTCACATTACACTACATGACAATACAGTATGATGTCTTAAGGGAAATTAATGTGACAGCACCCAGTCTCCTCCTGACAACTGCATGGACTATTTGAAATTCTGGTGAAGCATAGAAGAGCATACTTCAAAATTGTCCATGTAGAGAAGACTTTGCATTTACCTTATCCTGATATTTTTATGCTCATGCAAGAACAGATGATGCCCATTCTGTGTAAAATGGCAATTCTTTTTTTATATTTTTGGCAGTTGCTTTTAAAATGCTTCCGGAAAAGTTCAATAACTATTTGTAGACAGAAGAAGATATTTTAAACTCAAAGTTGAGTCACTGTTACTTAAGTTTATTCTTAAACTTTATCTGGAGCCTTAAGAAAAAAAAGTTTAGGCACCCCTGTTGTTGATGAAATAGCAACCATATGCTCCTATCATTCCTACTGTGAGATTTTGATGTCTTATTTGAGAAGAACAAAAGTTAACTAAAACCGCAACTGGAGAAAGTCATCACCATGCTCCTTTCTTGTTCTTGCTCTCCCGTCCCCTTATTGAAGCCAACCAGATTTTCTAAATATACTAGAAGTTGTGAATACTAATTTGAGCAAAGCTGCTTGATTATTTTAAAGTGCGCTTCATTTGAGGTGCAGGTGTGACTAATGCACTTACAAGTATAATAAACCCCTTTGCATCTCTTATGTGTTATCATGAAAACAACCAGATGGTCCTCTCTGTAGATCTTTGTTCAACACTACAGATATCCCAGGGAGAGCCAGCTCCGTAGAATGGGCAGGTGTGTGATGTGCTCATATCACTGCTGCTAGGAGGCAATTATTTCCAGTAAGGAAACATTCAAGCTGCTAAATCTCTTTTCTAAAAGTGTAAGTGCCACCTAGCAGCATTGGTCTTTACCTTTGGCAGCCTCTGATCTTTTCCCATAAGGTATATTAACTGCTGCTTACAGAAGATGATTCAGAATTTCACTCTTCTATACTTCGCAAGTTTGTGCCCTCCCGGCCAATTCGTTACATGGCTTTTTTGTATAGCCTCATACTGATTACTGAAAATCACCTTCAGACCTGTTTCAGCCTGCTGTAATACATGCATAATTCAGTTTCCTTGTTATGACCACAAATATTGGATTATTCAAAGTTTTTCTTTAGCCAATGATGATTTTGGTCCAGTTCATAAAAACCACAGGAGACTCAGTAAATAGACATGAAAATCAGTCTGCCTGGCCGATTTGGTATATACCAAGTTCATGCATAAAAGAATTCACACCAGACACAGTCGGATATGAAATCTCTTCTTGGTCACAGTACAGATGGCACCGAACAGCCCGACTACAGAGTGTGCATCTCCTGAAATAGGCTAGGGGCGTACACAAGTTCAGATATGCCCATTTAGTGGGACAGTTCATGGGCTAGCCAATGGGGAGATCCGTGTTGCTGTTGATGGGTGGGTCTGACTTCAGTGGAGGAATCCATGATATCATCTGATCTGGGGGTTGGTTCTCTAGCTTGACCAGGGGTCCTCCTTATATGGTGGTCTTCTTACATCTGGACATTCCTCACATTCCAGGCAAGGTGTGGAGGACAGGAAATGGCAGCCATCTTTAAATCTGTGTCATGTGTATGATCTGAAACCTGAATTATGTAAGCAAATCGACATATTTCCCACAATTCCTCATCAAGAGGTTAATTAAGTATTTCAGCTTATGGCTCTCCTCAACACTATATTTCTTTGTTCATTACATTATGCAGTACATCTGACAAAAATGGTTGGCAACCAGATTTTTTTCAATGCAATACTTCCCATTTTTAAAAATTGGCAAAGAGTATGGAATATTATAAATTAAAGATTATTTACCATTTATATCTTTCACTGTGCCAGCTCGACTGCTCCAGTCATGCCTTATTTTACTGGAAATGATGAAATCCTATCCATCATTTAATTAAAACTGATCACACATAGTGCTGGAGTGGTCACATGAATGATAAATGGGACGTCATCACTTTCAGTCCCAGTAGAGGCTGCTACCATAAAATCAGCACTGGGATCAGTAATTGATATCTCATTACTTTTTTACCATTTAGACCTCATTCAGACATCAGGTTTTTTATATAAACGAAAAATGCACTGAGTTTCATCAGTGATTTTCATCAGATTTTTATCAGTTTTTTTCACTGATGAGAAGAAAAAATCAAAAGTTTCTCCACCTTCTCCTCACTTATGGTCAGTGAAAAACGAGCAGCATACATACAAGTGGATGGACTAGCGTGGTTATGTTCCTACCCCTGAAGACACCAATCACATCATAGTAATATAAACATAGTAACATCAATGATGTGTAATGTGAAAAATGTATTGCGCCATTTGTAAATATGTATTGTATAAGTAATGTAATATGTGCCCGTGTAATGTATGTGATGATAGAATTGTGTATAGTAATATAAGATAAGAATGTATAAGATTGAGCATTGTTGATAGTGTCTCATATAATGTGTAGTGAGGTAAAAAGGTGTAGTATAATTTAAGGTGTAATGCATAATGTAGAAGATATAGTAAAGTAGGATAAAATAATGTTGATAAGGTGTTATAATGTTTGTATAATATAGGGGAAAGGTAAGGTCCTCCCAGCATCCAACTGAAGGAGCAGAAAGAGTTAATGTTGGGACTAGCCTATTCTGAGACTAGCCCACACTGTGAGGGGTCAAGCTAAAGAAAAGGTGATGGTTTATGCTAGTCAGCGTAATTGGTAGTAGTAGTTGAGAGTGACGTGGTGTGAAGTAGCATCGGACATATAGTCTGCTGACTGTCTAGGCCACATACATTGGGTGGCGTGTGGCAACAAAAGAGAGAGACCAGATGGGAGATTGTGTGAACACTAATTGTGGGTTGAGAACAGATGAGAATATCGAGAGGGATAAAAATCAACCCTCGGATGGAATGGCCCCAGGTAATTGGAGCCGGAGAGTAGTCCGTGCCATGGCCTTTAAACCATAACTGAATTGAGTGAACTTTACTGTCGTGTCAGCATAGCCTCCCAACCTGAGTGGAATTTCTATAGATAACCAGGAGTGCAAGGCCTTACTCTGGGGATAACTTAAGCCTCATAGAGATTGGAAGTGTAGGGAAGAGGAACATCACTAGTATACTAGTGTGTTGAACTGGCGTGTGCTGAGACTTTCAGATCCAGAATAATTTGAGGCAACTTAGTGGACGTTTAGCACGTTGATACTGTATGCTGAAGCTGAAATGTATTGGACGTTTTAAGCCAGCTATCTCCTGTGTAACGTTGTAACTGAAGAAATACTGATCCTGTCTAGTAAAGAAAAAAAACTGTTTGTATCTCAAGTTGTTTTATGGTCTTGGCCAGCTGGGAACAATGGTGGCATGTGGCCTGTATCTTCACATGCATCACAGTACCAAAGTCCATACACGCAGCCTCGCCCAGCACCACCAGGACGATGTCTTCTATGTAGAGTGCCAGAGTGTCCAGAGTAAATCACTCACCCACAAGTACTGTCCCGCACTACACACTGATGGATGAATGCTGTCAGATTTTTTCACTGATCCACAGACTTGCATTTTGATCAAACACTCTGATTAATATTAAACATGTCTCCGTGATTTTGCACAGGCTATTCCGTACGAGAAAGAAATCTGATATGTAAACAGTACCATAGACTATCATTGGTATGACGAGCGCTGTCCATGAAAAAAATAGATAGTTCTCATTTGAGAAAAATTGATATCTGAATGAAGCCTTAGCGAGTTTTAAAACATCCCAGAAAACTCCAGTAATTAAAATACAGTGATAGGACAGCTGGTGAGACCCACAAATTGCTAAACTTCGTGATAGATGTCTATGACAATCTATACCCACTTAAGAACCACATGAGATGTCAGAATTGCAACCATATTATGTATGCCTGCAATGTATGGTTCTTAGTGGCATATTTGTATGTTTTACTTCTTGTCCAAATTAGGGTTTAAATCCATCTCAATACAGCTACTGCATGTGAAACTCTCCTTCCGGATCTCAGAATTTTTACTTAATCTGTGATTGGCCTGACAGGAGGATTTATTTTCTCGGCTGTCTGTCAGCTGTAGACTTTATTTACATTTTAGTTAAATATCGCCTTGTTTGCCTGAATCACATTCTTATAATTCAAATGTCTTTAATTGTAATGGTGGCTCACTCATGCGTCTTAAATTAATCTTGAATTTATCTTAATACATGTGTTCTCCCAGACTGTGCCGTGCTATTGTATCCAAGACTCATTATTTTATGCATTCATAATTTTTCTCTGAAATCACTTCTTCTCTAACTGTGATGGAGCTGGCAGGTAATGATTTGGGTTGGTCCTGAGTTTAATGTCTTTGTGTGTCATCACCTCTATGTTTTTTAAACAAGCTTGAAGGTAACCAGTACTATAGTGTTCTCTTTAGGTTAGGCACATAAGATATTTTGGCTTCTCGCAATTGTGACCAATGTTGTAGACCTTGTACCTCATGCCTGCATCCGCAAAACTGGAAATTAAATATAGTATTACCCCAGCACCCAGCATTGCTGCATATGCTCCAGTATTTGATGTTGTTTGGAAATTAAATAAAGTGTATGTCGCGGGCGGAGGAGGGGACGCTGCGCTCTCCCACTGCTCGGGTCCGGCTGCCGCGGCTGCTGCGGCCTGCTGCTGCTCGGTGGCTCGAGCGATGGGCCGGATCCCGGGGACTCGAGCGGCGCTCCTCGCCCGTGAGTGAAAGGGGATTGGTTTTTGGGATGGTTTATTGTCCGTGACGCCACCCACGGTTGTGGTGATTGTATGGACACCACCGCTGCTCTGTATGGGGATCCCGGGAGCGGTGACAGGGAGCAGCAAAGTTGTTAGTTCTCCCCTCTGTGGGTAGGGGGGTGGCTGTCCCGGGGCCCAGTGATGAGGTGGGGAATGCTGGATGGCAGGGCCGGTGCAGGGCTTGGCAGGGTGCAGGGACGCGGGGGCAGCGCTGTGCCTCACGGCACTGTGGTACTCACTCAGCCTGAGACGGGGACACAGTTCTCGGTAAAACACACGGCTGGAAAGACGGTTCCCACGGATGGCTGCGGTTGCTTTTCCCCAGTAGTTGACGGTGACGGTCCCTTTTCCTGCACCTAAGATGTTGATGGTAGTGATGGGTTCCCACCGGTAACCCGCTCCCCGACTTGGTTATGGGCCGGAGGAGCCCTACTTTGCCCGCAGGCGCTGGCCCTGAGAAACTGGTGCCCTGGCGGTGGCGGTGTCTCTCTCTAACGGTCGGACTGTTGCCTTCAATCGGGACTTGGTTGTTGGGAGACCCAGAGGTCCCCTTCACTGACGGATTTGGCAAATTCACGGCGACTCCTAGCCTTGCCGGGATCCGAAAGGCCCCTGCCAATGGTGCTGACTGCTCTTCGTATACCGCTCCGGTACCGCCGGGCCACCACCCATCCACGGTCCTTCCGGCAACCTCCAAGCAGCCTCTCCTGCAGACAGTCACCGCCATCTGCTGACCTTGCTGTCTCAGTCCGGGGCACACACCCGGACCAACTTCAGGCTTTCTCAACTCTCTTTTTCTGTCACTTTACTTCCACTCCTCTCTCTAGCTCTTCTACCACTTCCTTCTCCTTCACTCCCCTAACTGTTCTGCCTGGTTCTTCCCGCCTCCAGGGCTGTGAACTCCTCGGTGGGTGGAGCCAACCGGCTGGCCCACCCCCTGGTGTGGACATCAGCCCCTGGAGGAAGGCAACAAGGATTTTTGGTTAGCCTTGGTGTTCCTATCTGGGGTGTAGGGTGTGGTGGTGTTATGACCTGTGACCCCTGGCTTGCCCAGGGCGTCACATTCCCCCTTAGCAAAATGCAGACCGTCCGCGGGCTGCCCGTCCAACACCGGTTTTATTTTCTGAAAAGATATAAAAAGAATAACACACATACAAATAGAAAAAATCATCCCACATCGGGAGGTTCATTTCTTAAACGTTGCAAAACGGTAACATTAAAACGTTGCGGCTGCCGCTCTCTCCCACCCAAGTAACCTGGCCCTGATGCTGCCCCTAAAACCCAGGCAGCACCCCTTGACCCCAGTCCTGAACCAGTTACCCGAGCGGGATCTGTCCTTCCCCTCCAGAGGGTAGCCACCGGTTCCTGTGGTGGCTGGGCCCCAGCCTGCTCCACTGCGGGCCCTCCCTCCTACCTGCCTCTCCGGAGGCGGTAACGGTTAACTGCAACAAAACAGATGTTATTTACAACCCACTAATGTTTGTGGTTGCCCTGCAAGTTCTCGGGCTTGTCCATAGGAGTTCCTATGCAGCTAGATGGTCCCCACGGGGACAACGGTGCCGGCAACGGCCGGTTTCCAAATCACGGTTGCAGATAATCAGGTTACTTTCACGGTAATCATTTTCTCATTTTTCATTTTCTCATAACTTTTCAAACTTTTAAACACTGGTGGTCCCAACGGGGACAACTTTTAGGCGGAGGACCGCCGGCTTAGCAGTCCATCCTCAATCGCGGGGCTCTAGTGCCACCTTCACATGGTGCACCGCTCTGGACCCCGATGGTAGCTCGCTGCGGGTGATCTTCCTCCATATTCATGAGGGCATGCACATCCGCTCTACACCCCTCTCGGGCATCGATCTCCCTGCGCAGCTGCTGTTGCCGTCACCCCCAGTCTGGAGCACTTTCTGCTTGCTCCTGTTCGGCCTGTGCGGGGAACGGACCCAGCCAGAGTCCCTCCGTGTCGGCTACGACCGGCACCTTCAGTAATTGGGGGACCCCGCTGTGACGTGGCCTGCTCTGCCGCTTGGCAGCTACATCCCCCCCGTGCCTCAGCCGAGGCCCGGTGCCTGGGAGCGGTCAACGTGACTTGCGGATGTTGGCGTTTGATCGAGGATAGCCTCCCCGGCGGCCGGGCGGACTGCCGGGGCCGTTATCATCTCCGTCGTGGCTGGGATGGAAGCCGGGATGGGTGCCAGGGCGGTGGTAAAGGTAAGGCCCGGGGGCCGCAGGTCTGGGCCCTCTCCCACAGATGCTGCGGGCTCCGCTACCGGTGGCAGGGGTAACGGGTCGGTCGGGGCGTTGGCCGCAGGCATGGGCAGTGAGGGAGATGGCGTGGTGGACGGCAGCAGGCCGGGCCCCTCAGCCGTATCGACCGATCCCTCGGGGACATAGGGGCGTGGGTCGCTTACCCGCTCCTCTGAGACCACCTCCACTTCGGATGCCCAAACGGTTGCGGCCAGGCCCTTCATCTCCGACGTCCACTTCGCCAGCATGAAGTGGACTTGGGCCTGGAGCTTCTGGCACATCTTGCTTCTGGATCCAGGAACGTGTTTCAGCAGAGTCCTGGCATCCCTGCACGCTACAGCGCTAGTTACATGCGGCTGCGACCACCGCTCCTCCAGCGGCTCCGTCGGGCGCAGACATCTTGTTTCAGTCCCCCTTAGCCTCTTTCCGGCCCCTCCTCTATCGGGGCGGGGTTTTGGCTTTCACGCCTCCGCTACTCGAGAAGACGCTCGAGCGGGAACTCTTCGCGCCAAAGATGGCGACTTCTGAAATTTTCCGGCCGGACACCTCCGGCGGTCACAAGGCGCACCTCTACCCAACGGCAGAGCGGTAAGATCCTGTTCGTGACGCCAAGTTGTCGCGGGTGGAGGAGAGGACGCTGCGCTCTCCCACTGCTCGGGTCCGGCTGCCGCGGCTGCTGCGGCCTGCTGCTGCTCGGTGGCTCGAGCGATGGGCCGGATCCCGGGGACTCGAGCGGCGCTCCTCGCCCGTGAGTGAAAGGGGATTGGTTTTTGGGATGGTTTATTGTCCGTGACGCCACCCACGGTTGTGGTGATTGTATGGACACCACCGCTGCTCTGTATGGGGATCCCGGGAGCGGTGACAGGGAGCAGCAAAGTTGTTAGTTCTCCCCTCCGTGGGTAGGGGGGTGGCTGTCCCGGGGCCCAGTGATGAGGTGGGGAATGCTGGATGGCAGGGCCGGTGCAGGGCTTGGCAGGGTGCAGGGACGCGGGGGCAGCGCTGTGCCTCACGGCACTGTGGTACTCACTCAGCCTGAGACGGGGACACAGTTCTCGGTAATACACATGGCTGGAAAGACGGTTCCCACGGACGGCTGCGGTTGCTTTTCCCCAGTAGTTGACGGTGACGGTCCCTTTTCCTGCACCTAAGATGTTGATGGTAGCGATGGGTTCCCACCGGTAACCCGCTCCCCGACTTGGTTATGGGCCGGAGGAGCCCTACTTTGCCCGCAGGCGCTGGCCCTGAGAAACTGGTGCCCTGGCGGTGGCGGTGTCTCTCTCTAACGGTCGGACTGTTGCCTTCAATCGGGACTTGGTTGTTGGGAGACCCAGAGGTCTCCTTCACTGACGGATTTGGCAAATTCACGGCGACTCCTAGCCTTGCCGGGATCCGAAAGGCCCCTGCCAATGGTGCTGACTGCTCTTCGTATACCGCTCCGGTACCGCCGGGCCACCACCCGTCCACGGTCCTTCCGGCAACCTCCAAGCAGCCTCTCCTGCAGACAGTCACCGCCATCTGCTGACCTTGCTGTCTCAGTCCGGGGCACACACCCGGACCAACTTCAGGCTTTCTCAACTCTCTTTTTCTGTCACTTTACTTCCACTCCTCTCTCTAGCTCTTCTACCACTTCCTTCTCCTTCACTCCCCTAACTGTTCTGCCTGGTTCTTCCCGCCTCCAGGGCTGTGAACTCATCGGTGGGCGGAGCCAACCACCTGGCCCACCCCCTGGTGTGGACATCAGCCCCTGGAGGAAGGCAACAAGGATTTTTGGTTAGCCTTGGTGTTCCTATCTGGGGTGTAGGGTGTGGTGGTGTTATGACCTGTGACCCCTGGCTTGCCCAGGGCGTCACATGTACACCCAATGTCCTTTCACACTTTAAAGGGGTTGTCCGGCACCTAAAATGTATTATCTAAATATCTATCCTTACACACTACCGCTTTTGTAATTATCTTTATTACACATTATCTCCCACTTTTCCCTATCTAACTAAACCTTAAATGTGTTTTTTTTTTACTGTACTTCCAGTGACGTTTCATTTGAGAGAAGTCTCAAACCTGATGTCACAGGAGGCTGGAGCTGTACTCCCTTCCCAGCAGCATTTATTGCCCCTCCTGAAACTGGATGTCACCAAGGAGCGGCGCTGCAGTTACTTACTAGTTTCTTCCATCACTGCTTTGTAGGCGTTCAGGATCCTGTGTGATGGACGCTGTGGGCAAGGTGTGTGCATAGTTTCTGTGGAAGATGTCATCAGGGGGTGGAGATAGAGGCACTGAGTTACACCAGCGCTGCCCCACAGCTTCTAACATCGCCTTCAAATTAATTGTCATCAAGGAGTAGTGCTGGTGTCACTCACTGCTTCAACACCATGCTCAAACGAATCGTTAGCTCAGGCCAGTGCTAGAAGCAGTGAGTGACACCAGCACCGCCCGTTGATGATGATTCATTTGAGAGAGGTGCTAGAACCGTGTGTCGGCACTAGTGTCATACACTGTTTCTATCTCTGCCCCCTGATGATGTCTTCTTTCACAGAAGCAACAGCTACTACAACAGCTAAGAGATAGGAGAAGAGTGCTGGCGCTGCACTTACCTTGCCCACAGTGTCAATCATCCAGGATCTAGGATGTTTTCAAAGGGGGAGGTGATGCAACAGACTAGTAAGTAACTACAGTGCCACCTTCTGGTGACATCTTGTTTCAGGAGAGGCGATGGATGCTGAGGAGAGTGACTGCAGCCCCAGCCTCATTTGACGTCACATTTTAATATGCATAAAATACCTAGTGATAAAACTTACTAAAATTGGTCAGTTATCATATTTGCCGTGATGTGTAGGTATTTGCTTTGGTCTTAGGTCGACCTCCAGCATGTGCTTGACATGACAGCATTTTCTTTGTCAGTATGTCATCAGAGATAAGTAAGGAGCGAGCAGGCTGGCTGATTTCAATAGCTAAGTCAAGGTACCTTCACACATAACGACTTACCTGCGATCCCGAAAACGATGCGACCTGATAGGGATCGCAGGTAAGTCGCTGGGAGGTCGCAGGTAAGATGTCACACAGTGAGATCTGACCAGCGATGCAGAACAATACAGATCGCAGTTGCGACCTGTATAACGATCTCAGCAGTCACTGTGATCCTGTTACACAGTGTCAAACACAGCGATGTGTCCTGCACAGCAGGATATCGCCTTTGAAGAAAATGGCCTGGACCATTCTGCAACGACCAGAGATCTCACAGCAGGGGCCTGATCGCTGGTTAGTGTCACACATAACGAGATCGCTAACGGGATCGCAACTGCGTCCCCAAAACGGTGACTCAGCTGCGATCTCGCTAGCGATCTCGTTATGTGTGACAGTACCTTCAGCCCCCTTATATATCAATGCATCAGCTGTGATGGACATGCCAATGATACAGAAATAATCCCACACAAATATACAGAATTAATCTATGAGCACAGAATTATACCTTAAAATCTTCATAGAATTATAGAATGGTAGA
This sequence comes from Anomaloglossus baeobatrachus, assembly GCF_048569485.1. NCBI lineage: Eukaryota > Metazoa > Chordata > Amphibia > Anura > Aromobatidae > Anomaloglossus > Anomaloglossus baeobatrachus. The sequence goes on along the minus strand of NC_134355.1, from coordinate 469,005,451 downwards.
ATTGGAAGGAGTTGAGTAGAGTTGAATCTCAAGGGCCATCGGGTCCAACCTCCTGCAAGTGTAAGTTTTCCTATATCATCCCAGCTATGTTTATCCAGCTTGCGCTTGAAGATTTCCATTGATGGAGAGCTCACTACCTCCCGTGGTAGCCTGTTCCACTCTCTGACTGCCCTCACTGTCAGAAAGTTTTTCCTAATGTCTAATCTGAATCTGCTTCCTTTTAGTTTCATCCCATTGCTTCTTGTACTTCCTTGTGCTAATGAGAATAGGGTAGTTCCCTCTGCATTGAGACTACCTTTCAGATATCTGTACCACTATTAATTCTCATCTCAGCCTTCTTTTTTGCAAACTAAACATTCCTAGTTCTTTTAGTTGTTCTTCATATGACATGGTTTGCAGACCTTCTACCATCTTGGTTGCTCTTCTCTGGACTTGCTCCAATATATCGATGTCTTTCTTGAATTGGGGCGCCCAGACTGTATACAGTATTCTAGGTGGGGTCTGACCAGGACCGAGTATTGGGGAATAATTAGCTCTCTTCATCTAGATTCAATGCTTCTCTTGATACATCTCAGAATTTTTTATCAAGACAAGCATTCTATCTAATCTAGATGAAGAGATTCTAGATCCCAGAAGTACCACTTGGAGTTTTCTAGAAGGTAAAGACATTTTTGACACTTTTCTCTAATACCAAAAGTGAGGTGTTTATCGCAATCCATTCTACTTTCACCATTTATTAAAGGTTTACATCTGTAAGGTATGGGCAAGGGCAAATAATGTGAGCCAATGGCAAAAAAGAGCCAAAGACGCTTTTAGTTAATGGATAAAAAATAAAATTGTCTCATAGCTATGGGCTGGGAAGGGGACTATGACCTTTATTGTCCATATTATTTGCTGTCTACCCCTCGAACTAAGAAAGTTTAAAGGGGTGGTCCACTACACAGCATAGTGGCCACATTAATTTAAAACTAATTAAGAAGGCTTTTCTACCTTTTGTAGTCAATTTTCCCTTTGAGTGGCGCAATTGCAATCCACTCATCCCCATTATGTGACTCCTGGGCTCCGTGACCACTGAGATCCGGTGATGTCACATCAACTTCCAGTTGACCTGACATCACCGAGGTGGGCCCCAGACTCCCTAAGTGACTGGGATGTGGGCAGAGTTTCACCACTTGTCACAGCCTAGCATCACCCCTATTTGTGGCACTCTGCAGCAAAGGAGAGTGTGTGCGAGATACTGGGCTGTGACGAGCGGTAATACTTCGTCCACAGTTCAGTCACTCAGGGAGACTGGGGCCGGCCTCGGTTATGTCAGGTCAACTGGAAATTTATGTGACATCACCGGATCTTAGAGGTCACGAAGCCCGGGGGTCATGTGATGGGGATGAGCAGACCTCAATAGTGCCGCTCAAAGTCAGAATTGACTACACAAGGTATTTGACAAAAGCCTTCTCTATGAGCTTTACAGTGATGTGTATACTATGCTGTGTAGTGTACCACCTCTTTAAAATGTGAGAACCTAAAGTGTATCCATATGAAATGGGTCTCATTAATGCACAATAATTTTGTTTACTCTATCAGTTCATTGTCAGAGTTAGAATAAAATTGGACATGAAATATTGAACTATGAGAGTACAAATGCCATTCACTTTCTATCTGTTCTCCAATTGATACAATAAATAGTGCACACAAATAGGACACTGTATAATCCTCTGATATATATATATATATATATATATATATATATATATATATATGGCCTTAATGTTGGCTGTTTAAGGTAAAACTTATATTGAATGTGAACAAGGCAAATATGAAAAAAAAGGAGTAGAAATAACATCGTAGTTGTACATAAGTAAAGTGATGACGTTTTTATTTAGGCTATAATGAATACATCCCTAATGTTACAGTCATGTAAGAAAGTTATTGTGATAAATATTGGTAATAAATCAAATTAGATAGTTACAAGACACTGTTATGTTCACACTTTTATTGGTTATTCTTTACTTTTTAAATACCAAAATAATATTTAAATTGCTCTAAAATGCAAGAAACTGCATTAAGATAGTTAATATAATAAATGTGAATCCCTCCATCTATTGCAGCCATTTTTAGGGCTGAGCCATTATTCATGAGAACGTAGCCTGTTGATTCTCTAGGAACTGGTAAGACCAGTGAGGCATGAAATACACTTTAAGAAAATCAAAGGATCTCCAGGAGGAAATGTAAAATCTAAGATGTCATATTCTACTACTCTGTCACACAGAGACTAGACCACACATGAGAAAGTGGCAGACGTTGCTTGCAAGTCTAAAAATACCTCATAATCTTTCCCCCAGAGGTTGCCTGTGAATTATTTTTACTGTGTAGTGTTGTAGATTAAAAGGACATTGGAAATTGAAGATTTCCATGAAAATATATACTTTGCAAGGCAGTTTGATGTGTATTCAGAAGTTGAACTAAACACAATAATGAAATCACTATAAAAACTCATGACATCTGTTCCTGCCTTTGAAGTGATAAATGTGTAACATCGGTGACATCAGTGAGGTTACTTACTGGGAGCCGCCATATGGATCTATGTGCAAGTGGGAGGTCCCGGCCTATACAACATGAGAGCAAACAAATTAGCATCATAATACAATTCTGCAGCTCTTGTAGGATGCAGCGGTTCGAGACTCTAGACAAAGATAATAAATAGGTAAAAAAAAGAAACTTGTTGACACCGAGGTTCATTAATCCATGCACGATGCAAGTCATTGAGCTGAGGACTGTCACAGCTAGCGGCTTTAATCCACAAATAATCTATAGCAGCTGACATATTATACCACATACAGCTACATTCAGATAATCCACCATCGAAGCTGAATTACTAGAATATTTAGAGTATAGTATATTACAAATAATATCATCCTAGTTTATGCTGTCATTTTATAGTTGTCCCTAGAAAATAATTTAGCACCTATCCACGGAATAGGTAATAAAGCATCAGACAAAGGTCCAAATGCTGTGGTCACTCGCAACTATGACAAAAACTTGTGTGAATATTGAGTCTCACAACTCCAATCAAAATCTATCAGTATGACAGAGATAGCTGCATTTGGCTATTTTCATCAGCACCATAGACTTTAAAGAGAATCAACCATCAGGATTTTCATATATAAAGTAAAGCCAGTGCTATACTGACACTTGGATGATGGATGTAAGCATAGCTTTTGTTCTGAGATCGAATGTTTTATTTCATAAATATATGCAAGTAAAGTTCCAGCCATGCACTGCTGTTTGATTGACAGGTGCAACAAGTGCGGGAATATGTGGGTAAGGGTTTGCTATCTATTCCCACCCATGTCTGCCTGCCTGGCCTTGGTAGAAGCTAGACTGTATGGGTTCCTTCCAGGTATAAGTCATTTCTGTCACGTGATAGGGGTGTGTTTGAAATGCACCTTCAGAACCTTCGAACCCCATTGAAAACAATGGCAGGCAAACACAAACACTTAAAAACACATTATACATAAACACATACAGTTAATAAACATTGCCATTACAATTACAGGTCCCCGCGATGCGTCCTGCACTCTATCTCCCGCCGCTTTTCCTTACGATATTCACTGCGCCCTCCCGGTAACCAGCACTGATGGTAGGACCTTCCATGACGTCGTCATAGCATGTGACCAGTCAGGTTTCTATTATCTCATTGGCTACAGACTGGTCACATGGCTAGACATCTTGCTAGGTCCTGTCAGTGCATCACTCTGGTACGCGGTGCTTGTTCCGGCATCTCCGTGTACCGGCATGATGCTCTGGCACATTGTCAGCTTCCCCGTTCCTGCATGTCGGCGCTCTTTACAGAGTCAGCCCACATGCAGGGACTGGCTGCCACAGCCGGTAAATTGCGGCATCGGGAATCTCATGATCGGAGCACCGTTGCTATAGTAACCCACCTGTCAGATTACTTTAGCAATGGTGGCAGCGGTGACGTCACCGCTTACAGCCCGCAGCCTCTGCTCCCTCACTGAGTGATTAGACTGCACGGGAACAGCAGCGTCTTCCTCCCATGCAGTGCTGTCTGATGTAGCAGAGCTGCATGGGTTGAAGGAGAAAGAAGACAGAAGACCAGGATCCTGGAGAGCTGAGAGGGATTAATAAACATGGACTCTCGAAGTGTGTCTGTGTATTTATTTCTAATAAAGTATTTTTTCTCTGTGTGATGTCTTTTTTTTAACCCTTTATTGGAGATTCTCGAATGGCCGGGTCAAACTTGCCTGATATTAAGAATCTCTGGCTTAATACTATCTAGTAAAACAAAGCTAGTATTAACCTATTATTACCCAGCGAGCCACCCGTCACCAGGATAGCTGGAAGAGTTGTATACAGCGCCAGTTGATGGCGCTTCTATGAAAGTGCCATTTTCTGGGGCGGTGGTGGACTGCAATTCGCAGCAGAGGGGCCCAGAAACCTCGGGCCAACCTGTGCTGTGGATTCCAATCCTCAGCTGCCTAGTTCTACCTGGCTGGACACAAAAATGCGGCGAACCCCGTGTCGTTTTTTTTTTTAATTATTTCATGAAATTCATGAAATAATTAAAAAAAGGGCTTCCCTATTTTTTTAGTTCCCAACCGCGTACAAATAGGCAGCTGGGAGTTGGGGGCAGCCGTACCTGCCTGCTGTACCTGGCTAGCATACAAAAATATGGTGAAGCCCACGTCATTTTTTGGGGGGGCAAAAAACTCCTGTCCTGGATGGAGTATGTTCTGCAGCTGCTGTCTGCTCTCCTGCATACACTAGTGAATGGAGCATGCTGAGCCTTGTAGTTCTGCTCCCCCTGTCTCTCCCTCCAGCATACAGTCCTGGATGCAGCATGCTGAGCCTTGTAGTTCTGCAGCTGTTGTCTGCTCTCATGCATACACTATGCTAGCCAGGTACAGCAGGCAGCTACGGGCTGCCCCAACCCCCAGCTGCCTATTTGTACCTGGCTGGGAACCAAAAATATAGGGAAGCCCTTTTTTTAATTATTTCATGAAATTCATGAAATAATTAAAAAAAAAGATGACAAGGGCTTCGCCCATTTTTTGTGTCCAGCCAGGTACAACTAGGCAGCTGGGGATTGGAATCCACAGCACAGGGTGCCCAAGCTTTCTGGGCACCCCTGCTGCGAATTGCAGTCTGCAGCTGCCCCAGAAAATGGCGCTTTCATAGAAGCGCCATCTTCTGGCGCTGTATCCAACTCTTCCAGCTACCCTGGTGACGGGTGGATCGGTGGGTAATAATGGGGTTAATAATGGGGTTAGGGTTAGCTGTATATTATCAACTGGCCCTAAGCCCAAAATTCATGGTGTCACGCCAATATTAGACATGGCCACCATAAATTTCTAGTACAGATAAAAAAAAAACACAACATACAAAAAAATATTTTTATTAGAAATAAAACACAACACAATTAGTGACTCCATCTTTATTGAAATAAAAAAAACCTCCGCAGTAATCCTGGCTCAAGGGTCTCGCGCTGTTCAATCCGGATCCAATATCATCTGATCGGTTTGCTCGAAGGCAAAGCGATCAGATCATGTGTCAGGTTCAAGGGCCTGGATCACATGACACATCAGCTGATTGTATAATCGGCTTTTATACAATCAGCTGATGCATCACTGCAAAAAAACAAAAAACTACACACTTCTGTGTTTAGCCGGCCTGGCGGTAAAAAGACGGCCTCACCGCTCAACTTATAGTGTCAGCTGATTCCGTCAGGTGGCCACATCAGCTGATCATCGCCAGGTCTGAGAGAGAGAAAAGAGAGAGAAAAGAGAGAAAAGATAGAGAGAAAAAGAGAGAAAAGAGAGAGAAAAGAGAAGAGAGAAAGGAGAGAGAGAAGAGAGAGAAGAGAGAGAGAGGAGAGAGAAGAGAGTGAGATGAGGAGAGATGAGGAGAGAAGAGAGAGAGAGAAGAGCGAGAGAGATGAGAGAGAGAGAAGAGAGAGAGGAGAGAGAGAGGAGAGAGGGATGGATGGGCGGATGGGCGGGCAAACACCGGCAGTACCGCACTCATCACCGCACACACGCAGGCACAGGCTGCTCAAACACTAAACAGCCACAATTACAGACTGCTTGCCCTGGAAATGCTGCTGTTTAAGTTTTTGGACACTGGGATTTTTTACAACCTGATGGCAGTGGAGGTCCCTCACTAATCGGTCCTCGGCTGCCATTATTTCTTCTAGTGTGCCGTCCCCGCCTTACACAAGCACATATCCCATAACACCACCCAAACCCTGACTAACACAGTTACTGGGAAGGTCCACGTAACAACCGACACTTGGACAAGTGCTTCTGTTCAGGGCTGCAACATTTCCCTGACAGCACACTGGGAAAACCTTGTGGAGGCTGGAGCAGAGTCGGAACCTGGGAAGATGCACTTACTACTGACACCTAGAATAGCTGGCCCTAGTCCCATCAGGGTTTCCCTAACCTTCTACACCAGTTCCTGCATCCCCTCCTTCATCTTTTTATGTTGCATCATCAAGGACCATTGGGCCAGAATCCCTACCTAAATGCCTTTAAACACTATCCGTTCTCCAGCAGGTAGCCCTGCACTAATTTCAGCTATGAGCGGTATTAGTAGAATAGAATTAGCAATGGAAAAGACTTTTGGGTAGTGATAGGCAAACCCCCCGATGGTCGGGATCGGGGAGACTTGCACGATCATTTTGTAAAGATCGAGATCGGGATCGAGATAACACGATCTTGCGTCCGATCACCAATCTTGGACTTTACAGTTATGGGATGTAGCAGCGGGGGGCTGTAAAATTAAGAATACAGTTATTAATAAACATTGTCATTATACTTACAGGTCCCATGACCCATCCTGCAGACTCTGTCTCCCAGCCGCTTCTGCTTCTGAGTACGATCATCGCTGTGCCGTCCGGTAACCAAAGGACCTTCCGTGATGTCATAGCATATGACCAGTCATGTGTGAATGTTGTGTTATCTCATTGGTTACAGACTGGTCACATGACTATGACGTCATGCAAGGTCCTGTAGTGTCAGCATGCTCACCGATACATGGTGGTTGCTCGAGCATCTCAGTACTCGGTATACTCTGCGAGCACCATGTACCAGCGAGATGCTCGGGCACATGCTCGGCTCCCCCTCCCTGCATGTTGGTGCTCTTTACAGAGTCAGCCCACATGCAGGGATTGGCTGCCAAACACTGTAATGCAGCCAGTGAATAGCGGTGCCGGGAATCAGGTGATTGGAGATCACTCATTAGGTTACTATGGCAACGGTGGCAGCGGTGATGTCACCGCTTACCAACCCGCAGCCTTTGCTCACTCATTGAGTGATTAAACTGCACGGGGAGTAGAAGTGTTCTCCCCCTATGCATTCTGATATAACAGAGCTGCATCGGTTGAAGAAGACAAAAGACCATAATTGTGGAGGGGTGAGAGGGAGTAATAAAGATGCAGTCCCTAAGTGTGTCTGTGTATGTATTTCTAATAAAGTATTTTTTCTCTGTGTGGTATCTTATGTGTAACACTTTATTGGAGATTCTTAATTGCCGGGTCAAACTTAGGCTAACATAAAGAATCTCGGACTTTATATCAGCTGGTGAAACAAAGCTGGTATTAACCCCTTATTACCCACCGTGCCACACGGCACAAGGGCTGGTGGAACAGTTGGATACAGCGCCAGAAGATGGCGCTTCTATGAAAGCGCCATTTTTTGGGATGGCTGCGGACTGCAAATTGCAGCAGGGGGGCCCAGAAACCTTGGCCACCCTGCGCTGAAGATTCCAATCCCCAGCTGCCTAGTTGTACCTAACTGGAAACAAAAATTAGGCAAAGCCCACGTTGTTGTTTTTTTTTAATTATTTCATGAAATTCATGAAATAATTAAAAAAGGGCTTCCCTATATTTTTGGTTCCCAGCCGAGTACAAATAGGCAGCTGGGGGTTGGGGGCAGCCCATACCTGCCTGCTGTACCTAGCTAGCATTCAAAAATATGGCGAAGCCCATGTTATTTTTTCTTAGCTTTTTGGTAAAAAACGTAAAAAAAAAGTCATTCCATTGCCAGTGAAGGTAACACAAAGGAGTGGGGGTTAGCAGCCATTAGCTGCTTGGATTACCCTCAGCTAGCAATAGAATGCAGCGGGAACCAACGCATTTTTTTTTATTTTTTTTTAAATAACTAAAAAAAAATGGGCTTCCCTGTTTGTTGATTGCCAGCCAAAGTAAAGCCAGGCAGATATGGGTGGCAGCCCATATATATATATATATATATATATATATATATATATGTATGTATATTCGCATACAATTTATAGTTGTAAAAAAATAAATAGATAATTTAAAAAAATTACGTAGCACTCATTTTTTTTTATTCTTTTTTCATTCTCAGCGCAGATAAAGCGGACAGCTACCTGGCTTTTCCTTGGCTGGCAATCAAAATACAGGAAAGCCCATTAATTTTTTTTTATTTTTATAATAAAAAAAAAAGTGCGTGGGCTCCCGCCATATTTTGATCGCCAGTCAGGTAAAACCAGGCAACTGGGGGCTAGGATTCTTGGCAGCCCGCAGCCGCCCATGGAAATAGCTAATTGTTTCTTAGCGCCACTTCCAGGCGCTTTACCCGTCTCGTCCAGCGACCTGGAGCCGGGTGGCACGCTGGGTAATAAAGGTGTTAATACCAGCTATGTATTCTCAGATGGTGCTAAGCCCAAAATTCATGATGTCACGCCAAATTAGACATGGTCGCCATGAATTTCTAGTAAACAGTAAAAAGAAAAACACAACACAAAGAAAAATTTTTTTTATTAGAAATAAAACAAAAAAAACATTTCAAGACTTCATCTTTATTATAAAAAAAACCTTAGTCCGACATAGTACACAGGTAGAGCATTGTCAGCTCTGCTTCATCACTCTGTACAGATACAGTCTATACAGTTTGAGAAGCAGAGAGAGCAATGAGCAATGTCAACTCTGCTTCATTACTCTGTACAGACAGTCTATACAGTGTGAGAAGCAGAGAGAGCAATGAGCAATGTCAACTCTGCTACATCACTCTGTACAGCAACGGTTATACAGAGTGAGATGCAGGCAGATTCGGAGGCCGGAGTTCCACTTACATGTGACTCATGCAGTCTCGCATGGGCATCTCCCCAAACGGACTGACAGTCTCCGGACACGAGCGCCGACCGCTCCTGTCAGGAGAGTGTGTGGCCATACCAGGTGATGCCGATGCGACACTAGCACAGTGACTATCAAAGTTCAGTTACCAGGACCTTTGAGATGTCATAGTCATGTGACCAGTCTGTAGCCAATGAGGTAATACAGCATTCACAAGTGACTGGGTCACATGGCTATGACATCATTGAATGTCCTTTAGTAGTCAGTGCTGGTTACCAGACGGCATAGCAATGATCGGACGGACGCGGAAGCAGAAGCAACAGGAGACAGAGTCTGCAGGACGCATCGTGGGACCTGTAAGTATGATCATAATGTTTTTTAATAATGTGCTTTTTTTTCAGTCCCTGGACCCGATCTGGACCCGATCTGTAACACGAGCTTCTCAGGAAAGCTCGTGATCGGGCTCATGTACACGATCACTATGTGATAGGTACCCGATCTTTACAGTTCAGGATCACCCATTCCTACTTTTGGGTCAATGTAGCAGCAGCAAGGTCTGCAAGGCTAGAATCCCTGCTTACATGACTTTAATACACTATCCCTTCTCCAGCAACGTTTCCTACACTAAAGACAGATAAAATCAGTGCTGTTATTGAATAAAATAGATTTTTTTACATAGCAGCAAGTCTGTATGGCTAGAATCCCTGCCAACATGCCTCTAATAAACTACATCTTCTCTAGCAGCTTGCCCTACTCTAAATGGAGATAAGTGTGATATTGATATTCTATTCTATATGTTATTAAATAGAATATATTTTTTATGTAGCAGCAGCAAGGACTGTAAGGCTAGAATCGCTACCTACATGCCTCTAATACACTATGCCTTCTGCAGCAGCTTGCCCTACATTAAATGCAGATAAGAGAGGTATTATTCTAGAATAGAATAGATTTATTAGACAGCAGCAGCAAGGACTGTAAGACTAGAATCCCTTCCTACATGCCTTTAATACACTATCCCTACTCTACCAGCTTTCCCTACACTAAAGGCAGATAAAACCGGTGCTATTATTGAATAAAATAGTATTTTTTCATAGCAGCAGCAAGCTCTGTAAGGCTAGAATCAGTGCCTACATGCCTTTAATAAACTATATTTTCTCCAGTAGCTTGTCCTAAACTAAATGTAGGTAAGAAAGATAATATTATAGAATAGAATATAATTTTTTTATGTAGCAGCAGCAAGTTCTGTAAGTCTAGAATCGCTGCCTACATGCCTTTAATACACTTTAAGCAGTTAGCCCTACACTAATTGCATCTAAGAGCGATATTATTAGAGAATAGAATAGATTTGAATTAGCCCTGAAAAGGACTTTTGGGTTAACATAGCAGCAGCAAGGTCTGTAAGGTTAGAACCCCTGCCTACATGCCTTTAATACACTATCCCGACTCCAGAAGCTAACTCTACACTAATTACAGACTAAGAACAATATTATTAGAGTATAGAATCTATTTTCAATAAGCACTGAAAAAGACTGTTGGCTGTATGTAGCAACAGCAAGAATCTCTGCCTACATGCTTCCAATACACTATCCCTACTCCAGAAGCTAAGCCTACACTAACTGCAGACTAAAGGTACCATCACACTAAGCAACATCGCTAGCAACATCGCTGCTGAGGCACAACTTGCTAGCGATGTTGCTTAGTGTGACATCCAGCAACAACCTGGCCCCTGCTGTGAGGTCGCTGGTTGTTGCTGAATGTCCTGGACCATTTTTTAGTGACAGCGACAGAGCAACAACTAAATGTGCAGGCAGCAGGAGCCGGCTTCTGCGGACGCTGGTAACCACGGTAAACAGCGGGTAACCAAGAATCCCTTTCCTTGGTTACCTGATATTTACCTTCGCTACCAGCGTCCGCCGCTCTCAGATGTCAGTGCCGGCTCCCTGCTCCCTGCACACATAGCCAGACTACACATCGGGTAATTAACCCGATGTGTACTGTGGCTATGTGTGCAGGGAACAGGGAGCCGGCACTGGCAGTGTGAGAGCGGCTGGTAACGAAGGTAAATATCGGGTAACCAAGGGAAGGGTTTACCGTGGTTACCAGCGTCCGCAGAAGCCGGCTCCCTGCTGCCTGCTCACATAGCAGAGTACACATCGGGTAATTAATCCGATGTGTACTGTGGCTAGATGTACAGGGAGCCAACGCTAAGCGGTGTGCGCTGGTAACCAAGGTAAATATCGGGTTGGTTACCCGATATTTACCTTAGTTACCAAGCGCAGCATGCTTCCATGTGTAGCGATGCTCCAGCGATCCCTGCCAGGTCAGGTTGCTGGTGGGATCGCTGGAGCGTCGCTTAGTGTGACATCTCACCAGCAACCTCCTAGCAACTTACCAGCGATCCCTATCAGGTTGTATCGTTGTTGGGATCGCTGGTAAGTTGTTTAGTGTGACTGGGCCTTAAGAGCGGTATTAGTATAGAATAAAATCTATTTGAATAAGCCCTGAAAATAACTGCTGGTTTAATTTTGCACCAGCAGGTATTATTACTCTCTAAGACACTGTCACTTCTCCAGCAGAAACTCTCCTTACACTATTCCTGTGCGCAGTGCACCGAGCATGGCGTCACCAGGTCTTATTTAAACCCAATGACGCTATGCGACCAGCCAATCAGAGTAATGCCAATAGCGAAACATGCCGGGTGGGGGCTCGAACATGATGTCCGAGTACCAGCATACTCAATCGAGTATCGAGCGTCTTGACCACCCCAATGCTCGATCAAGTACCGAGCAGTGCCATTCATTTTCGCCCATCACCATTTACTACTGTTTTTGCTTTATTTCCACATGAGATAAAGTTGCTTTGAATTGCACAGTGGATAAACATTAATGGACCCGGTATCCTAACCTTCGTTGGTGAGTAGATGCGTTCATTATAATCTCGTACCAAATTGGAACAGTTACAGTCCATATCTATGAGCTACAGTAGTTCAGTGTCGAAATTCACTAAAATAAGCATATGTGTTTTGCTTCCTACAAATTTTCCGCATCTAATGCAGTTCTAAAAAATTAGCAGCTAAAACTCAGCATACTTTCAAGAGACATTGACATGCTGCGGATTTTAAACACACACCACAAATCAGTTTATTCTGCATGAAAAAAACACAGTGGGCAGATTTCTATTAATCCCATCAACTTTTCTGGAAGTCTAAGAAGATGCATTTTTGTTCAGCGCAAATCACACAGCGTCAAAAACTCAATGTGGGAACTTGACCTAAGCGGCTGAAAATGTATCTAGGTAATGTGGTGAATGCTCAGGTGCAGGACTCATTGCATTTACTCATAGTTATGTCTTTTCTTAGTAATGGCATTTTCTTGCTTTCAAAAAGTATGAAAAGTTCAAACTTTTCTATAATGTTCGGAATATTTAAGACATGTATGACACGATAGAGGTTCTTTGTATCTGATATACTTTATTGACATTTCATGACAAATTTATGATTTTTATTAAATATAGGTCAGTGTGTGATTAGTAGCACTTACAGCAATTTGCGGGAAATAATTTGCTGCCACACAAGTGATTGGACAGGAATAAATAACTGATCCAGTAATGATAGGTTAGTGTATCCATGTCAAGATACCAGTATTTTAGATATGACTGATTAATGTTATAATTTAAATGACAGCTCTCTGAAATAGCAGCAGCAAGGACTTTCTATTTCTGAAGCAAGAATATCAGATGACATATAGGTTCAGATCTGTCCGATACAAAAAAGTATGCATCGTATGATCATTGCTGCTGATAAATAGGAAAGTATTGTAGTCCTGAGAATATCCTTTAGTGAGAATAGGGCTTATAAATATTAGACTAAAATCAGCCGAACCCATATCGGCAGGATTAGCCAACAGGTTAATGTATATGGGGCCCTCTTGATTCTCCCCCAAAAGATGATGTCGGGAGAGAGAATGAACCAGACTGGGTTATGCTTTCTTTTCCAGAAAGTAATAAGGCTGTTGGGCAGCAACTATTTTAATACAGACAACACGCGCATTTGACTGATACAACTATTTAATGTATATGGGATTTTTAGTTTTTTGCGTTAAGCCTAATGCGGGCGTCACACGATACGATCTATCGTGCGATCGCACGAGCGATCGTACCTGCCCCCGTCATTTGTGTGTCACGGGCAATTAGTTGCCGGTGGTGCACAAAGTCGTTAAACCCCCATCACACGTACTTACCTGCTGAGCGACCTCGCTGTGGGCGGCGAACATCCACTTCCTGAAAGGGGTGGGACGTTCGGCATCACAGCGACGTCACACAGCCGCCGGCCAATAGAAGCAGAGGGGCGGAGATGAGCGGGACGTATACATCGCACCCACCTTCTTCCTTCAGCATTGCCGGCAGCCGCAGGTAAGCTGCAGTTCATCGTTCCCGGAGTGTCACACGGAGCGATGTGTGCTACCCCGGGTACTATGAACAACTGGCGCAAAGAAGAATAAACGATTTTTTAAAAATAAACGACGTGTAAACGATACATGATTTGTAACCGATTTGCGATCGTTCTGAGACACTCGTAGGTGTCACACGAAACGACGTTTCAAACGATGCTGTCTGTGCGTCACGAAAACCGTGACCCCGACGACATATCGCACGATAGATCATCCGCATAAGCCACATGGCATGAAAATCGGTGCGAGTGGAGTGTGATAAAAACGTGCATTCCAATATTAGCCTGTGTGTCAGCACACATGAGCGATTATCTTCTCAGCCTAATCGGGCCGAGAAAACAATCACAGCATGCTGCGATTGTAATGCAAGACTCTTTCTCTCGCACCCATTCAAGTGGGTGTACCGCGAGTTCAGTGCGAGAATGGCAATAGCCAGCTACGGAGGAGAAAGAGAGATAAATCCCTGCCTACCCTCCTCAGTGCCGGCCCGCCCCCCGCAGCTGAGGTCCGCTCGCACGGTCGGACTTCAGTCGCAGGGACACTCGCATGACACTTGGCTCTGTTGTACTGCCAGCGTGAGCTGAGTGTCATGTGAGGGGATCGCAGTAATCCCCTTGTGGCCCCAGCCTTAAAGTGATTCTCAGTTACCAGTAGAAGAGTCTGCAGTCATACGATGTCACAATTCCTATTTTTCCCATGTGGGTAGGCACCCACATGGCAAGATGTAAACGATTTGCATACCTATGGTCACACACCAATTAGTCTCACCCTCAGGGGTGTAGATAGAATTCATGGGGTCCCATTGCAAAAGGTGCGGTACGGTGGCGCAGTGGTTAGTACTAGAGTTGAGCGCGGTTCGTGGTTCGTGGTTCTCCAGTTCGCGGCTCGAGTGATTTTGGGGCATGTTCTAGATCGAACTAGAACTCGAGCTTTTTGCAAAAGCTCGGTAGTTCTAGAAACGTTCGAGAACGGTTCTAGCAGCCAAAAAACAGCTAAATCATAGCTTGGTTTCTGCTGTAATAGTGTAAGTCACTCTGTGAATCAAACTATTATCACATTTCAGTGTATAGTGTGCGTGAACAGCGCCTTCAGATCACTGCTGTTTCTATAATGGCGATCGCCATTTTTTTTTTTTTTTTTTCTTGTCTTCCTTCCCTAAGCGCGCGCGTCTTGTGGGGCGGGCCAGCATGTCAGCCAATCCCAGACACACACACAGCTAAGTGGACTTTGAGCCAGAGAAGCAACGGCATGTGTGATAGGATCTGCATGTCACATGTCCCTGCATTATAAAACCGGACATTTTCTTCACGGACGCCATTATCTGCCTTCTGCGTCTTTGGTGTCAGACATCACTGTCGCAGCTCCGTCTTCCTGAGTCCTATAGCCGATACAGCTGTATGCGCTGCATACACAGCGTTAGACAGCTTAGGGAGAGCACTTTATAGCAGTCCTTTTAAGGGCTCCAACCGGCAGGGTCAGAGAGCCATAGGTGACAGGTCCTGCAAACAGCAACAGCGTCTGTGTAGCCCAGGTCAGGGATTTCCTACCTGCATTTCACCATTAGGAGGGAATAGAAAGGCAGGCTTCCATTCCTCTACCCAGAGCACCACAATCCTGCCACTGTACCCTCTTGTCCTCTGCACACTCCAACTGATAACTAAGCCATTATACTAGCAAACACTCAGTGTACCTAGTGGCATCCTATACGTGGCTATTGGACTTTGCTATAGTCCCACTAGTGCAAAGACATTTGCAGAGCGCGTCTGCCTGCATTGCACACTACAACTCATTCTAACCAAGCCATTATACTAGCAAACACTCAGTGTACCTAGTGGCATCCTATACGTGGCTATTGGACTTTGCTATAGTCCCACTAGTGCAAAGACATTTGCAGAGCGCGTCTGCCTGCATTGCACACTACAACTCATTCTAACCAAGCCATTATACTAGCAAACACTCAGTGTACCTAGTGGCATCCTATACGTGGCTATTGGACTTTGCTATAGTCCCACTAGTGCAAAGACATTTGCAGAGCGCGTCTGCCTGCATTGCACACTCCAACTCATTAAAACCAAGCCATTATACTAGCAAACACTCAGTGTACCTAGTGGCATCCTATACGTGGCTATTGGACTTTGCTATAGTCCCACTAGTGCAAAGACATTTGCATAGCGCGTCTGCCGGCATTGCACACTCAAACTCATTTTAACTAAGCCATTATACTAGCAAACACTCAGTGTACCTAGTGGCATCCTATACGTGGCTATTGGACTTTGCTATAGTCCCACTAGTGCAAAGACATTAGCAGAGCACATCTGCCTGCATTGCACACTACAACTCATTCTAACCAAGCCATTATACTAGCAAACACTCAGTGTACCTAGTGGCATCCTATACGTGGCTATTGGACTTTGCTATAGTCCCACTAGTGCAAAGACATTTGCATAGCGCGTCTGCCTGCATTGCACACTCAAACTCATTTTAACTAAGCCATTATACTAGCAAACACTCAGTGTACCTAGTGGCATCCTATACGTGGCTATTGGACTTTGCTATAGTCCCACTAGTGCAAAGACATTTGCAGAGCGCGTCTGCCTGCATTGCACACTACAACTCATTCTAACCAAGCCATTATACTAGCAAACACTCAGTGTACCTAGTGGCATCCTATACGTGGCTATTGGACTTTGCTATAGTCCCACTAGTGCAAAGACATTTGCAGAGCGCGTCTGCCTGCATTGCACACTACAACTCATTCTAACCAAGCCATTATACTAGCAAACACTCAGTGTACCTAGTGGCATCCTATACGTGGCTATTGGACTTTGCTATAGTCCCACTAGTGCAAAGACATTTGCAGAGCGCGTCTGCCTGCATTGCACACTCCAACTCATTAAAACCAAGCCATTATACTAGCAAACACTCAGTGTACCTAGTGGCATCCTATACGTGGCTATTGGACTTTGCTATAGTCCCACTAGTGCAAAGACATTTGCATAGCGCGTCTGCCGGCATTGCACACTCAAACTCATTTTAACTAAGCCATTATACTAGCAAACACTCAGTGTACCTAGTGGCATCCTATACGTGGCTATTGGACTTTGCTATAGTCCCACTAGTGCAAAGACATTAGCAGAGCACATCTGCCTGCATTGCACACTACAACTCATTCTAACCAAGCCATTATACTAGCAAACACTCAGTGTACCTAGTGGCATCCTATACGTGGCTATTGGACTTTGCTATAGTCCCACTAGTGCAAAGACATTTGCATAGCGCGTCTGCCTGCATTGCACACTCAAACTCATTTTAACTAAGCCATTATACTAGCAAACACTCAGTGTACCTAGTGGCATCCTATACGTGGCTATTGGACTTTGCTATAGTCCCACTAGTGCAAAGACATTAGCAGAGCACATCTGCCTGCATTGCACACTACAACTCATTCTAACCAAGCCATTATACTAGCAAACACTCAGTGTACCTAGTGGCATCCTATACGTGGCTATTGGACTTTGCTATAGTCCCACTAGTGCAAAGACATTTGCAGAGCGCGTCTGCCTGCATTGCACACTCCAACTCATTAAAACCAAGCCATTATACTAGCAAACACTCAGTGTACCTAGTGGCATCCTATACGTGGCTATTGGACTTTGCTATAGTCCCACTAGTGCAAAGACATTTGCATAGCGCGTCTGCCTGCATTGCACACTCAAACTCATTTTAACTAAGCCATTATACTAGCAAACACTCAGTGTACCTAGTGGCATCCTATACGTGGCTATTGGACTTTGCTATAGTCCCACTAGTGCAAAGATATTAGCAGAGCACATCTGCCTGCATTGCACACTCCAACTTTTTTAAACTAAGCAATTTTACTAGCAAACACTCAGTGTACCTAGTGGCATCCTAAACGTGGCTATTGGACTTTGCTATAGTCCCACTAGTGCAAAGACATTTGCAGAGCACGTCTGCCTGCATTGCACACTACAACTCATTGTTACTAAGCCATTATACTAGCAAACACTCAGTGTACCTAGTTGTATCCTAAACGTGGCTATTGTACTTTTGTCTATTCACAGTATTGGAACGATATTTGCAGCACGTCTGCCTGCATTGCACACTCTAACTTTTTTAAACTCAGCCATTTATAGTAGCAAACACTCAGTGTACCTAGTTGTATCCTAAACGTGGCTATTGTACTTTTGTCAATTCACAGTATTGGAACGTTATTTGCAGCACGTCTGCCTGCATTGCACACTCAAACTTTTTTAAACTCAGCCATTTATAGTAGCAAACACTCAGTGTACCTAGTTGTATCCTAAACGTGGCTATTGTACTTTTGTCTATTCACAGTATTGGAACGATATTTGCAGCACGTCTGCCTGCATTGCACACTCTAACTTTTTTAAACTCAGCCATTATACTAGCAAACACTCAGTGTACCTAGTTGTATCCTAAACGTGGCTATTGTACTTTTGTCAATTCACAGTATTGGAACGTTATTTGCAGCACGTCTGCCTGCATTGCACACTCAAACTTTTTTAAACTCAGCCATTTATAGTAGCAAACACTCAGTGTACCTAGTTGTATCCTAAACGTGGCTATTGTACTTTTGTCAATTCACAGTATTGGAACGTTATTTGCAGCACGTCTGCCTGCATTGCACACTCAAACTTTTTTAAACTCAGCCATTTATAGTAGCAAACACTCAGTGTACCTAGTTGTATCCTAAACGTGGCTATTGTACTTTTGTCTATTCACAGTATTGGAACGTTATTTGCAGCACGTCTGCCTGCATTGCACACTCTAACTTTTTTAAACTCAGCCATTATACTAGCAAACACTCAGTGTACCTAGTTGTATCCTAAACGTGGCTATTTTACTTTTGTCTATTCACAGTATTGGAACGATATTTGCAGCACGTCTGCCTGCATTGCACACTCTAACTTTTTTAAACTCAGCCATTATACTAGCAAACACTCACTGTACCTAGTTGTATCCTAAACGTGGCTATTGTACTTTTGTCAATTCACAGTATTGGAACGTTATTTGCAGCACGTCTGCCTGCATTGCACACTCAAACTTTTTTAAACTCAGCCATTATACTAGCAAACACTCACTGTACCTAGTTGTATCCTAAACGTGGCTATTGTACTTTTGTCAATTCACAGTATTGGAACGTTATTTGCAGCACGTCTGCCTGCATTGCACACTCAAACTTTTTTAAACTCAGCCATTATACTAGCAAACACTCACTGTACCTAGTTGTATCCTAAACGTGGCTATTGTACTTTTGTCAATTCACAGTATTGGAACGTTATTTGCAGCACGTCTGCCTGCATTGCACACTCAAACTTTTTTAAACTCAGCCATTTATAGTAGCAAACACTCAGTGTACCTAGTTGTATCCTAAACGTGGCTATTGTACTTTTGTCTATTCACAGTATTGGAACGTTATTTGCAGCACGTCTGCCTGCATTGCACACTCTAACTTTTTTAAACTCAGCCATTATACTAGCAAACACTCAGTGTACCTAGTTGTATCCTAAACGTGGCTATTTTACTTTTGTCTATTCACAGTATTGGAACGATATTTGCAGCACGTCTGCCTGCATTGCACACTCTAACTTTTTTAAACTCAGCCATTATACTAGCAAACACTCACTGTACCTAGTTGTATCCTAAACGTGGCTATTGTACTTTTGTCAATTCACAGTATTGGAACGTTATTTGCAGCACGTCTGCCTGCATTGCACACTCAAACTTTTTTAAACTCAGCCATTTATAGTAGCAAACACTCAGTGTACCTAGTTGTATCCTAAACGTGGCTATTGTACTTTTGTCAATTCACAGTATTGGAACGTTATTTGCAGCACGTCTGCCTGCATTGCACACTCAAACTTTTTTAAACTCAGCCATTTATAGTAGCAAACACTCAGTGTACCTAGTTGTATCCTAAACGTGGCTATTGTACTTTTGTCTATTCACAGTATTGGAACGTTATTTGCAGCACGTCTGCCTGCATTGCACACTCTAACTTTTTTAAACTCAGCCATTATACTAGCAAACACTCACTGTACCTAGTTGTATCCTAAACGTGGCTATTGTACTTTTGTCAATTCACAGTATTGGAACGATATTTGCAGCACGTCTGCCTGCATTGCACACTCAAACTTTTTTAAACTCAGCCATTATACTAGCAAACACTCACTGTACCTAGTTGTATCCTAAACGTGGCTATTGTACTTTTGTCAATTCACAGTATTGGAACGTTATTTGCAGCACGTCTGCCTGCATTGCACACTCAAACTTTTTTAAACTCAGCCATTATACTAGCAAACACTCACTGTACCTAGTTGTATCCTAAACGTGGCTATTGTACTTTTGTCAATTCACAGTATTGGAACGTTATTTGCAGCACGTCTGCCTGCATTGCACACTCAAACTTTTTTAAACTCAGCCATTTATAGTAGCAAACACTCAGTGTACCTAGTTGTATCCTAAACGTGGCTATTGTACTTTTGTCTATTCACAGTATTGGAACGATATTTGCAGGACATCTGCCTGCATTGCACACTCAAACTTTTTTAAACTCAGCCATTATACTAGCAAACACTCACTGTACCTAGTTGTATCCTAAACGTGGCTATTGTACTTTTGTCTATTCACACTACTGCAAATCTATGTGCAGCACCTCTGCATGACAACCTCGTGCTCTGTTTTTAATAAGCTATAATGATAGCACAAAATACTGCCATTTTGTGGCATCATAGAACTGGCTGTTGTATTCCATTAGTGCCCCACTGGTGACAAGCTATTTCTAGCACCTCTACATCACACCCTCATGCACATTTAGCTACGCTAATGTTATAGCAAACTCATGGAATTCATTGCTGCATTTCATAATTCGGAGGGATAGAAAGTCAGGCTTCCTTTAGCTTTTCCTTCTGTTCATAGACAGCATCTCCAAGACAAATTTCCCCTCCACGTCTAAGTGTGGAGAGGCAGCTAGTGCGCATGCGTGTGCCGATGTACCCCAGCTGCAGCATAATTACAGTGTTTCGCCTAGTGAGTATGCTCAGCCTGACTGTGCCATTCCTGACGCTAAGTCTTCATTTCGGGATACAGCGCATGCTCCCACACTAAGTGTGAAAAGCCTCTTTGCACAGGTGCTTGCATTCTGTGCCGGGTCTAAGTCCTGTTTTGTGCCTAGACACCATGCTAAAGCTGATAGTCTTTTTTCAGAGACTGTATTTCATGCTACTGAGCATGCTCAGGCACTTCCTGCATCAGAGACTAGGTCCGGTAATGAACTCTTTGGCCCTGGCCCTGATGTGGGGGTCCCATATAGACCACAGGGCATCAGGTGTCCTCCCAAATGGCTTGCAGAGGCCCACACCTATGACTTGTCACCGCATTATTGATGGTCAGACGATGACTGGTGAGGTGTTTGGGTCATGGCAGCCATGAGGTCATCATTGAAGTTGCGTTTCCAAATAGGACGCTAGTTATGCCACTCATGACGTGTCACTCTGCTTTTGTCTCCAGGAGGTGCATTGTGGTTCACCCTGGTTTGGGGCGGACCCAGGTTATAAAAGGGGCTGGAGCCAACAAGGAGGTGCGCAGTCTTCTATTATGCTCCGAAAGAGCACACCTCCATGTGTTGAACCCATTGCGGCTTTAGGCCAGAGGTAGGCAGGGATAGGGTGGTGGATGCAGGCCACCACCACAGTTGGTAACGCAGAACGGTTAAGACCAGCTCCTGTCCTAACAGTCCTGCTTGTGCAGCCCAGTGGCATTAACAGGCCTGCTGCTGCTGATGCGCCTGCTGTCCACAGGTGTGGCCCCTACGCACACGGTCAGCGTACTCAATGGCCCCTGTGTTGTTAACAGGGAGTTCCTGGGCTGGGTGGGCATGTGGACCCTGTGACGCTAACAGGGCTCACAGTCTCCAGATCCGAATGGCGTCTAACTCGGTTCAGGCTACTATTAGTTTCATAGCCACACAGCTCTGTATCCTCCACCAAACCTTCAAGTTGCCAACCTCTCCTTTTCCAACTGGGAGCACGGTGGACACTGACTGCTGAAGGTGATATATACCTTTCTCTTTCTTTTCTTATTAATTTTTGTTATATAGCGGTCACAGATTATATACCACTTTATCCAAATCTGCCAGTCCCACTGTAACAGATGTTGTTTCTTCAGCAAATGTTACAGTTGTTTAACCACCAAATCCACGGACCAAAATTTTTTTCCCCTTTCCAACACACCTGTTCCCCTTTCCAACAGCATCTGTCCTTTTTCAACTCATTTTGGGATATGACCAAAAGTGCAACTGTGCAGGGACACCGTACTCAACGCCATCTCAGCACAGCAGCCATCCCTCGGTCCCTCCGATGTGGACAAGTAAAAGACCATTTCCTCCTATCCATGACAAAGTGTTGAGATTCACTCTGTGCAGCACTGGTGTTTAGTGGAAAAGTAGATCTAAGATTGCGTACCACATTCTGCAGATACTCCTGTATACGTGCGTCTATTTCTATGGCAGGAATTAGTTCGCCAAATTTTGTCTTGTACCGGGGATCTAACAGTGTGGCAACCCAGTATTCAGGATTACTTCAAATTCATACAATCCGAGGGTCATGTAGGTAGTGCAGCAAGAAGGCGCTCATGTGTCTTGTGCATCCAGGAGGACCAAGTCCTTGGTGTGTTGGTGGCAGAGAGGTGAGAATCGTGCATCCTTCCTCTGCCCTCTACCCACAACCTCGCACAACCGAAATGTGAGCAAGCTCTCACTCATCTGCTGAGTCTTCCATGCCCATCGCCAGTTCGTCCTCCATTTCTTCATGGGCTCCTGCACTTTCATCAACACTTTTTGCTGATACTATGCGCCCTTGTTAATCCCTCTCCCTCACCATGACTGCCGCATAGGTGCCGCTGACCATCTGGACCTCGTAGATCTTGTTATCCCTTCCGCATATGACTCCTCCTGTACTTCCTCCCCTTCCTCTTGTCCCAACACCTGACTCCGAATAATAATTACAGTGTGCTCCATCATGTAGATGACCAGAATTGTCACGCTGAGAATGACATTGCCAGTGCTAAACATCTTCGTCGACATTTCAAAACTGTGTAGCAGGGTGCATAGGTCCTTGATCTGACACCACTCCAGCAGCGTGATCTGCACCACCTCTGGATCAACTTATCCCAGGCTATATGTCTTACCGTATTTCAGCAGGGCTCTGCGGTGCTGCCACACACGCTGCAACATGTGCAGATTCCAATTCCTGCGTGTCGGAACATCGCATTTCCGGCGTTTAACTGCCAGACCCTAAGACTTCCGGAGTGATGAAAGTTGTTGAGCTGCTGTGTGCGCACGATGGAAGTGAGCACATAGCGAGCGTGCCCGCTGCACAAGGCCATGTAGGCCGTGATGGTGTTTTAAAAATTGCTGGAGAATTCGGATCAACACGTGAGCCATAAAAGGCACGTGTGTCACATTGCCCTGAGGATGGCCCGCAGCCAGGTTTGCATCATTGCCGCACACGGCTGTTAAGTCACCAACGGAGTCCGCTCCGTCAATTTGTACTCCGGTCGCCAGGTGACAACGTGTTCCTTTCATGAATAGTGCTGATGATGGGAGAGTAGTCGATGCCAGCGGCGCAGGTGGACGCAGGTTATGCTCACCCACTGGGCTGCATTACCTTGACAGATGCAGAATCTCTGGCTGAATGTAGCTGGTGGGTATCTCACAGATGAAATACCATCATTCAGCTACAACCAATGGGAAGACACCACACCCTTTTTTATGCCCATCCTGTCTGCAGACCACTGCCAGACATAGCTATGAACCTCTGGTTAATTTTACCCCCAGTTCAGTTTTATGATTTTGTGTGCTTGTTACCTGACTACTTTTCCTGCTTGCTGTTTATGTACCTTGTTGGCCGATACGCATTTCACCTCTGCTTGTTTTCTGATTAAGTCCTGGCCGTCCCATTCTGTTCCTGTTCCTCAATTAATGTTTTGACCCTGCCTGACTACTATTCTCTGTAATAGCGGTGTGACTCACATTTCCCATACATTTCAAAGTAAAACTTTGACCGCCTGATGGCATTGAGCTCTGCTGCCAGCATAGTAAGGAGGTGTGTGGTAGTCCTTGTGCGCAGTTGCAAGGAAGGGTGGCCTGACCACACAGGGTTTGCGCAAAGGTAGAGGACCCACACGAGGTTGAAGAGGCAGAAGCAGTGTATTAACTTCTACATACAGAACAAGGATTGAAACAACTCGTGGGGACGGCAAGACTTGTACAGCAGACCCTTCTCCATCTCTCACCATAGTTTGCCAGTGCCCAGTCAGTGACATGTAATGACCCTGTCTATGCTTACTGGTCCAAGTATCTGTGTTGAAATGCACCCTGTCGCACACAGATTTTCTCAAGGAAGTGGTGATGTTGTGTGCGACATGCCGGTGTAGCGCGGGCATGCTTTTCTTGGAGAAGCAGTGGTGATTGGGCATCTGGTACTGGGGCACAGCGACAGACATAAGGTCTGTAAAATCCTGTGTGTCCACTACGCGTAAAGGCAGCATTTCGGTAGCCAACAGCTTACAGAGGGATAGAGTCAACCACTTAGCTTTGTCATGGGTCGCAGTAAGTGGCCTTTTATTTGACCACATCTGAGGGACAGAGATCTGGCTGCTGTCTGTAGACGGTGTTGAGTAGGGTGTCCCTGGAAAAATGCAGGTTTGTGAGAAAAGTGCAGGCGGAGACATGATGTTGGCTTCATCTTGCCTTCAGATCTGTTCATCTTGTATCATTTTTAAAAAACACAGCAAGCAAGGGTTACTCCAAGCGGAGTCTCCCTTTTTTTCCAAAAATTGGGCCCCACACAGACACCTTATCAGTGGCAGCACTTGTGCCCTAGTTGCAAACAGGATGTTTTGATTTGCATCAAGCACATTCCAAATCCACAAGCATTTACTCTCCCCAGGATGACACAGGGGTAGTAAATTCCTTCTGGATCCATGACTTGTTCATTTTGATGAACGTCAGTCTGTCCACATTGTCACTGGACAGACGCGTGCGCTTATCTGTCAGCACACACCCAGCAGCACTGAAGACACGTTCAGAGACAACGCTGGCAGCTGGACACGACAAAATCTTCGAGGCGTAACTGGAGAGCTCTTGACATTTTTCTAGATTTGAAGCACAAAAGGAGCAAGGCTCCATTTTCAAAGTCATTGCATCGATGTTCATTTGGAGATACTCCTGTATCATCCTCTCCATCCGTTGACTATGTGTCAGACTTGTTGTCTCTGGTGGCCTTGCAAAGGAGGGTCTAAAAAAATTATGAAAAGATTCCATAAAATTGCTGTTACCAGCACCAGATACGGTCCTACTGGTACGGGTAGACTGTTGAAGATGACGAGGCCGTCCCATGTTTGTCAAGTTACAACTGGGAGAATCACTCCCTTCACCTGCACGGTTGTTTGGTGGAAAAGCCGAGCTAAGATCGAGTAACAGCTTCTGCTGATACTCCTGCATACGTGCGTCCCTTTCTATGGGTGGAATTATGTCACAAAATTTGGACTTGTCCCGGGGATCTAATAGTGTGGCAAGCCAGTAGTCATCATCACTTCTAATTTTGACAATACGAGGGTCATGTTGGAGGTAGTGCAACAAGAAGGCACTCATGTGTCTTGCGCAGCCATGCGCACCAAGTCCACGCTGTGTTTGTGGCATAGAGGTGCTAACCGTTCTTTCTTCCTCTGTCATCTCCCCCCAACCTCTTTCAACTGAAATTTGACCAAGGTCCCCCTCATCTGCTGAGTCTTCCATGTCCATGGACAGTTCGTCCTCCATATCTTCATGTCCTCCTGCACCTTCCTCAACATCTCACCTGCTACCATGCGCCCTTGTTGATCCCTGTCCCCCATGGTCCCATGCCTGCCGCGTTGGTGATGATGAACGTCTGGACCTTGGTGATGTTGTTGTGTCTTGCGCATATGAATCCTCCTGTAGTTCCTCCCCTTCCTGTTGTCCCACCCCCTGACTACGAATAGTGTTTAGCGTGTGCTCCAGCATGTAAATGACTGTAATCGTCATGCTGATAATGGCATTGTCAGCGCTAAACATATTCGTCGCCATGTCGAAACTGTGCAGAAGGGTGCATAGGTCCTTGATCTGAGATCACTCCATCAGGGTGATCTGCCCCACTTCTGCATCTCGTTGGCCCAGGCTATACATCATGACGTATTGCACCAGGGCTCGCCGGTGCTGCCACAGTCGCTGTAACATGTGGAGAGTTGAATTCCAGCGTGTCGCCACATCGCATTTCAGGCGATGAACCGGCAGGCCGAAAGACTTCTGGAGCGATGCAAGTCGCTCAGGTGCGGCGGTTGAACGGCGGAAGTGAGCACTGCAGACAGTTTCCGTGCCCTGGTCAGAAGGCCATCTAGGCCGGGATAGTGTGTTAAAAATTGCTGGACAACAAGGTTAAACACGTGAGCCATACAAGGCACGTGTGTCACCTTGCCCAGGCGAAGGGCCGCACCCAGGTTTGCAGCATTGTCGCACACGGCCTTACCAGGCTGCAGGTTGAGTGGAGACAACCATTTATCAAAATCAGTCTCCAGAGCTGCCCACAACTCAGTCGCTGTGTGACTCCTATTTCAAAGACATGTCAAGCTAAAGACCGCCTGATGCCGTTGCGCTCTGCTACCAGCATAGTAATGAGGGGTGCGTGATTCCTTCTGCGCAGTGAGAACGCTGGTGGCCTGACCAGGCAGGCTTGGGGCGGAGGTGGAGGACCCAGATGAGGTGGAGGATGCAGAAGCAGTGGCGGAACTTGGACAGACAGAGGATTGACACACAAGTCGTGGGGACGGCAAGACTTGTGCAGCAGACCCTTCACCATCTATCACCATAGTTACCCAGTGGCCAGTCAGCGACATGTAACGTCCCTGTCCATGCTTACTGGTCCAAGTATCGGTGGTGAAATGCACCCGTTCACACACAGAGTTTCTCAAGGAAGCGGTGATGTTGTGTGCGACATGCTGGTGTAGCGCGGGCACACCTTTCTTAGAGAAGTAGTGGCGACTAGGCATCTGGTACTGGGGCACAGCGACAGACATAAGGTCTCTAAAATCCTGTGTGTCCACTAGGCGGAAAGGCAGCATTTCTGTAGTCAACAGCTTACAGAGGGATAGAGTCAACCTCTTCGCTTTGTCATGGGTCGCAGGAAGTGGCCTTTTATTTGACCACATCTGAGGGACAGAGATCTGGCTGCTGTGTGTAGACGGTGTTGAGTCGGGTGTCCCTGGAAAAATGCAGCTTTGTGAGGAAAGTGCAGGCGGAGACATGATGTTGCCTTCATCCAAAGTTGGTGCTATCGATGTCTGAGAGAGCTGTACACACTCACTTGTTTCCCCTTCCAAACCAACTGACGACCTACCAAGCAAACTGCCTGTTGCGGTTACAGTGGTGGAAGTTGTGGGTGGAAAAACAGGTGTGACAGCTGTCCCCACAGTCCTAGAAGATGACGAGCGCGCGGATGCACTGGAAGGGGCAGGCGGTGGATGGTTCGCTCCGCTAGGCCGCATTGCAGCACGGTGAGCTTCCCATCGGGCCATATGATATTTATTCATGTGACGATTCATGGAAGAAGTTGTCAAACTGCTGAGGTTTTGACCTCTACTAAGATAACCATGACAAATTTTACAGATCACATAATTTGGGCGATCTTTTTCTATGTCAAAAAAGGACCTGGCTAGGCAAGGCTTAGAGGCCATGCGACCTGTTGATCCACCCCGAATAATGCTCAGAGGCAGAGTGGTGGCTGAGGATGCAGTTGTAGACGTGCTACCAGTGCTCCGACTGTGTCCAGGAAGGCGCCAGGTTACTTCGACGTCGGTTGCATCCTCCTCCACCGCCTCTGTTGACCTCCTCGAGTGTCTGACTGTGGGTTGACAGTAGGTGTGATCTAGAACTTAATCATCAATTGTTGTGTTTGCACTCCCCTACCCCTCAGACCGAGTTTCTTCTTGCCCTGACCGAATATTTAAGTTGTCATCCCAATCGGGTATCTGCGTCTCATCTTCATCAGTATGTTCCTCATTGCCTATAACCACAGTTGTTGGAAAGGCAGCATTTTGGTAGCCAACAGTTTGCATATGATGAAAGTCAACCTCCAAGCCATTTCATGCCCTTCTAAAAGCATGTAAAACACAGCGAGGGGACTCCAACCACAGTCTCCCTCGTTGCCACTAACTGGGCCACACACACCCCACTTGACTGGCATCGGTTGAGCCCCCTTTTGAAAAAGAAAAAGATGCTTTGCATGAAGCACTCTCAAAAATACGCGTGCCTTTCCCGTCCCCTGGCTGACCCAGGGGAAGAAAAGTCCTCTGAGAGCCATGACTTGTTCATCTTGGTTCTTTTAGAGACACAGCGAGGGGACTCCAACCACAGTCTCCCTCGTTGCCACTAACTGGGCCACACACACCCCACTTGACTGGCA
Source organism: Anomaloglossus baeobatrachus (assembly GCF_048569485.1). Classification (NCBI taxonomy): domain Eukaryota; kingdom Metazoa; phylum Chordata; class Amphibia; order Anura; family Aromobatidae; genus Anomaloglossus; species Anomaloglossus baeobatrachus. Next base: position 468,977,369 of record NC_134355.1, on the reverse strand, counting down.
TCGGTTGAGCCCCCTTTTGAAAAAGAAAAAGATGCTTTGCATGAAGCACTCTCAAAAATACGCGTGCCTTTCCCGTCCCCTGGCTGACCCAGGGGAAGAAAAGTCCTCTGAGAGCCATGACTTGTTCATCTTGGTTCTTTTAGAGACACAGCGAGGGGACTCCAACCACAGTCTCCCTCGTTGCCACTAACTGGGCCACACACACCCCACTTGACTGGCATCGGTTGAGCCCCCTTTTGAAAAAGAAAAAGATGCTTTGCATGAAGCACTCTCAAAAATACGCGTGCCTTTCCCGTCCCCTGGCTGACCCAGGGGAAGAAAAGTCCTCTGAGAGCCATGACTTGTTCATCTTGGTTCTTTTAGAGACACAGCGAGGGGACTCCAACCACAGTCTCCCTCGTTGCCACTAACTGGGCCACACACACCCCACTTGACTGGCATCGGTTGACCCCCCCTTTTGACAAAGAAAAAGATGCTTTGCATGAAGCACTCTCAAAAATACGCGTGCCTTTCCCGTCCCCTGGCTGACCCAGGGGAAGAAAAGTCCTCTGAGAGCCATGACTTGTTCATCTTGGTTCTTTTAGAGACACAGCGAGGGGACTCCAACCACAGTCTCCCTCGTTGCCACTAACTGGGCCACACACACCCCACTTGACTGGCATCGGTTGACCCCCCCTTTTGACAAAGAAAAAGATGCTTTGCATGAAGCACTCTCAAAAATACGCGTGCCTTTCCCGTCCCCTGGCTGACCCAGGGGAAGAAAAGTCCTCTGAGAGCCATGACTTGTTCATCTTGGTTCTTTTAGAGACACAGCGAGGGGACTCCAACCACAGTCTCCCTCGTTGCCACTAACTGGGCCACACACACCCCACTTGACTGGCATCGGTTGAGCCCCCTTTTGAAAAAGAAAAAGATGCTTTGCATGAAGCACTCTCAAAAATACGCGTGCCTTTCCCGTCCCCTGGCTGACCCAGGGGAAGAAAAGTCCTCTGAGAGCCATGACTTGTTCATCTTGGTTCTTTTAGAGACACAGCGAGGGGACTCCAACCACAGTCTCCCTCGTTGCCACTAACTGGGCCACACACACCCCACTTGACTGGCATCGGTTGACCCCCCCTTTTGACAAAGAAAAAGATGCTTTGCATGAAGCACTCTCAAAAATACGCGTGCCTTTCCCGTCCCCTGGCTGACCCAGGGGAAGAAAAGTCCTCTGAGAGCCATGACTTGTTCATCTTGGTTCTTTTAGAGACACAGCGAGGGGACTCCAACCACAGTCTCCCTCGTTGCCACTAACTGGGCCACACACACCCCACTTGACTGGCATCGGTTGACCCCCCCTTTTGACAAAGAAAAAGATGCTTTGCATGAAGCACTCTCAAAAATACGCGTGCCTTTCCCGTCCCCTGGCTGACCCAGGGGAAGAAAAGTCCTCTGAGAGCCATGACTTGTTCATCTTGGTTCTTTTAGAGACACAGCGAGGGGACTCCAACCACAGTCTCCCTCGTTGCCACTAACTGGGCCACACACACCCCACTTGACTGGCATCGGTTGAGCCCCCTTTTGAAAAAGAAAAAGATGCTTTGCATGAAGCACTCTCAAAAATACGCGTGCCTTTCCCGTCCCCTGGCTGACCCAGGGGAAGAAAAGTCCTCTGAGAGCCATGACTTGTTCATCTTGGTTCTTTTAGAGACACAGCGAGGGGACTCCAACCACAGTCTCCCTCGTTGCCACTAACTGGGCCACACACACCCCACTTGACTGGCATCGGTTGAGCCCCCTTTTGAAAAAGAAAAAGATGCTTTGCATGAAGCACTCTCAAAAATACGCGTGCCTTTCCCGTCCCCTGGCTGACCCAGGGGAAGAAAAGTCCTCTGAGAGCCATGACTTGTTCATCTTGGTTCTTTTAGAGACACAGCGAGGGGACTCCAACCACAGTCTCCCTCGTTGCCACTAACTGGGCCACACACACCCCACTTGACTGGCATCGGTTGAGCCCCCTTTTGAAAAAGAAAAAGATGCTTTGCATGAAGCACTCTCAAAAATACGCGTGCCTTTCCCGTCCCCTGGCTGACCCAGGGGAAGAAAAGTCCTCTGAGAGCCATGACTTGTTCATCTTGGTTCTTTTAGAGACACAGCGAGGGGACTCCAACCACAGTCTCCCTCGTTGCCACTAACTGGGCCACACACACCCCACTTGACTGGCATCGGTTGAGCCCCCCTTTTGACAAAGAAAAAGATGCTTTGCATGAAGCACTCTCAAAAATACGCGTGCCTTTCGCCTCCCCTGGCTGACCCAGGGGAAGAAAAGTCCTCTGAGAGCCAGGTCCACATTGTCAGTGGACAGACACGTGTGCTTATCTGCCAGCAGACCCCCAGCAGCACTGAAGACAGGTTCCGAGAGAACGCTGGCTGCAGGACACGACAAGATCCTCAAGGCGTACGTGGCGAGCTCAGGCAATTTATCCAGATTGGAAGCCTAAAATGAGCAGGGCTCAAGTTGCACAATAATGGAATCGATGTTTCTTTGCATATACTCATATATCTGTGTGTCTCCCTCTTTTTCCTTGTCCAGCTGTTTTGTTTTCACATGAGTATATGTCCTTGTCACTTTCCCATGTGTTTGTGTTATGTTGTGAGTTGTTTGTCACCTTTTGGACACCTTTCAGGGTGTTTTCTAGGTGTTTTACTGTGTTTGTGATTGCCTGCCATTGTTTCCTATGGGCTCGAGTTCGGTTCGTCGAACGTTCGACGAGCCGAACTCGAGCCAGACCCCCCGTTCGGCGAACCGCCTCGAGCCGAACCGGGACCGGTTCGCTCATCTCTAGTTAGTACTGCAGTGCTAAAATCTGCATAACTAATCACATATATGTAGGTGCAAGTCAAATTTATGTATGACATAGCCAAGATGTTTGTCTATAGAATGACAATACTCTCACGTTTGAAGCGGAAGTGGATGGTGAGATATGGAGCCTGAAAGTCAAAAGTTCAAAACAGTGTTACGCTTTTGCTCGGCAGCGTATACACCTACACTATATATTACTTACAGAGCTCCTGTGTATAATATCACTGGTGATTATTGTATTATATTGTATTACTAGTGCACTTACATATAAGCTATATACTATCTACAGAATTCCTGTGTATAACTGCTACTGATGATCACTGTTACTTGCACACTTTCACTATATACTATCTACAAAGCTAGTGTTTATAATGCCACTTGTGATCACTATATTACCTATACTCCTACACTATATGCTACGTACAGAGCTCCGGTGTATAATGTCACCAGTAATCACTGTATTATGTGCACATTTACACCATTTACTATATACTATCTACAGAGCTCCTGTGTATAACTATTATTGGTAATAATATTGTTTAGAACTGTGGATTTGCTAATGACCAGTATGGTGGTAATAGTCGGCCACCATGTGATGATTGTGTGACAGCATTTTTCCCTTGTATATGAAATTATTTAGTCACCGTGGGGTGTTAATATGTGGTCTGGTAATAATGTAGTGGTATTTGGTCTTTACAAGTTATATTATTGATATATTGGTCTAGGTTTATTGAGTTTTGAAGTGAATGGAGATAACTAGTTCTCTATGACATCAATAAAAAGAAGATTCTTTATTTCCATTAGTGATTAAATATGCACAAGTTTAACCCCTCACTGTCCTGTGACACAATATTACACACTAAACAAATCAAAATAGCCAGATATCCCTCCGGGAAGGACCTAGACAAGGAGTGGCTCTTTTTACGAGACCACCAAAATCACCATATTAAGTGGCCCTTTTAGTCAATATCCAGCTCTTGACAAGTTTAAAAATATGACAAGGGAAATACCAAGGCCAGGTATCCATCCACAGACAGCTGTTTCGGGGTATTGCCCCTCATCAGTGTGGAGTAGGATTTTGGCTATTTTCCGTGTCGAGACTCCTAACAGAGGCTCCACTGACCCTTTTGATTTACATACTTCCCAGGGGGCAATGCACCTAGGATTTCACTGTGTTGAGCGCCTTTGCTGGCTGCCGGCAGTGTTTTTTCTGGCTGGTCTCCCAAAGATCAGTGATTGTTTTGACAATATTACACAGTGGCAGAGATGCACTTAAATGAGTTATAGGGTGAAAACAATGAGGTGCATTTTCAACCACGATTGTATTGATTTTGTATAGGGCTGCACAGTGCTACTTTTCTGGCACCCCATAGAGAATGAATGGAGTGGCGGTCACACATTCGAACTGCCATTCAATTTTGAAATGGGGATAAAAGTGTCCCATTGAGGATAAAAGTTCTTCTTTTTGCCAATCAGTATGGGACCCAGCGGTTGGACCTCCTCCGATCAATTATTATCACCTATCCTGGCGAAAATTTATTTCATTAGTAAAATTGTCTCTCCAGGAAAGGAGATAAACTCTAGCGCAGCGCCACCTATTGGAAGTAGTGATCCTAAAAGTCAGAAGGTGATTTTTAACAATCCTTTGCATATGACTTAGGATTTTATGCCAGACCAGAATCCCAATTTGCAGACACGGTGTTTCGGGGTGCTTGCCCCTCGTCAGTGCAAAGTATGGGGTGTCTGGTCTGGCTCATGAGAAGCTATGTGGGGGGACCACGGGGGAACATATTCTCCTTAAGGAGACTTTGCAAGCCAGTCTGACTGCCAGTAAGGGGACTTTTAGCTGCCATTCCCCTCTAGGAAATATTCAAATTGTCTTTCCAGGAAAGGAGATAAACTCTAGCGCAGCGCCACCTATTTCATTAGTAAGTTACTTTAATGCAAACCATCATGATTGTATATCAAAATTATGACATGAGCACAGTAGATGTACATGAGCCACCTGTATTTTACATTCAACATTCCATCGCAACAAGGATAACGCCAAACATGTATTTGCAAAAAGCAGTAATGCGGAGCAAAACTTTTCTTTTTGACCCCATTTTTCATGATCTGAATGTGATGCCCCTGAACTAGTCAGGGTGTCACAGGGTACTGCACCCTCTTTATCTTTTGGTGCAGGACACAACCCTCATGGTTCTGGGATCCTGACTTTTGGTGTTGCTACATCAGCATTCAAATGCTAGTCACCTTACACCACACCCTGTCAGGCACACCAGTGGGTGGTCTAGCTGGAATAGGGCCACCCGCCTAGGGGTCAGACAGACTGGTGGGATGGACTTAGGGGGAGTTCAGTGTCAGCTTTCAGAGAGTGAGGAGCTGGGAGAAGTAGCTCCCTGAAGCTGAGTGGTAGCCCTCAGACAGTGAGGATCTAGAGGGAGTTGGAGCTCCCTGGGAGTCGTTGGTTAGGTCGTAGACGGTGGCCTGGGACCGGAGGAGTCGGAGACCCGGTCTCAGAGTATTAGAGAAAGGAGCCAGACTTAGTTTTGGAGAACGGTTGGCACCGGAGTACCTAGTAACCGAACCGGTACCGAGATCAGGGAGTAGCTTCACACAACCTGATAATTAACCTGTGGAGGATAGTATCTCTATGAACTTTCCCCAAGAGCTCAGAGATCGAAGGCATCAACACAACGAGGGGGATAGGGCTTTAAAACCCATGCAGCCCACTAAAATCCCAAGTGTCAGCCATCGAGAGCACAGCTCCTCTACCCAAGTGTAGGGAGCGGGACCCTGAAAGCTTTAGGCCAAGGGGTCACTCAGAACATCTAACACTAATGCATGGAAGCAAGGTACCGACCACCCACAACACCAAAGGGTGGCAGGGTCCTGGAGTCCCTGCCCTTTATCTGCTCGGTCACATGCTGCAGAATCTTCACCCGCTCCCCCTTGGTCTTTTGCCGGCACTCCTCTTTCAGGCCTGTAAGTTTTGTTTTGCGACTTCCGGCCTCGCTTTCCGGCCGCGTTCCCAGGGGGCGGGGCTTCGGCTTTTGCGCCCTTTTCGCGGGGAAGAAGATGCTGGGCTGTAGTTTTTTGCGCCAAAATGGCGACCAAAAAGGCGACTTCTGAAAATTTGGCAACGGATCACCGCTGACTGTCCAATACAAGGCGTACTTCCACAAGGTAAGTGGATGGCTAAGTATCCCGCCAAGTTTCGAGGTGTGCAGCCCCCGTGCCAGCAGCCGGTCGCTGCTCGGGCCCGGACCTTCAGGGGTGGCCCAGGGTCTCCAGACCCGGGGGTCTCGCGGACACGCCAAATAAAATGGGGGATGTAGATGTACGGGCTAGGCCGTAATAAGTTTGTGACGCCACCCACGGTGTGTGGTGAGGTGGGACACCACCGCTGATGTTTCGGGGCACCCGGGTGAGATGTTGTGCAGCAAGTAGAGTTGAGCGCGGTTCGCAGTTCGAGGTTCTCCAGTTCGCGGCTCGAGTGATTTTGGGGGCTGCTCTAGATCGAACTAGAACTCGAGCTTTTTGCTAAAGCTCGATAATTCTAGATACGTTCGAGAACGGTTCTAGCAGCAAAAAGACAAGCTAAATACTAGCTGGCTTTCCGCTGTAATAGTGTAAGTCACTCTGTGACTCACACTATTATGAAATTTCAGCGTATAGTGTGCGGGAACAGCGCATTCAGATCACTGCTGTTTAGATAATGGCGATAGCCATTTTTTTTTTTTTCCTTGTCTTCCTTCCCTAAGCGCGCGCGTGTAGTGGGGCGGGCCAGCATGTCAGCCAATCCCAGACACACACACAGCTAAGTGGACTTTTAGCCAGAGAAGCAACGGCATGTGTGATAGGATGTCCATGTCACATGTCCATGCATTATAAAAACGGACATTTTCCTCCAGCACGCCATTATCTGCCTTCTGCGTCTTGGTGTCAGTCACCCCTGGCGTAGCTCCTGTCTCCGATACTGCTGTGTACGCTCTATACACAGCGCTATACAGAATAGGGATAGAAGTTTCTATTAGTCCTTGTAAGGGCTAATACCGGCAGGGTCAGAGCCATAGGTGACAGTCAGGTCCATGAAAACAGATTTTAACAGCTACACAAGATGACAGCATCTGTGTAGCTAAGGTCAGGGATTTCCTCGCTGCATTTCCCCATTAGGAGGGATAGAAAAAGAGGCTTCCTTTCCTCTACCCAGACCCACAACCCTGCCACTGTACCCTCCTGCCCTTTCCACACTCAAACTCATTGTTACTAAGCCATTATACTAGCAAACACTGAGGAAACTTAATGGCATCCTAAAAGTGGCTGTTGGACTTCCATTAGTGTCCCACTGGTGCAAACCTATGTGCAGCACCTCTGCATTGCACACTCAAACTCATTGTTACTAAGCCATTATACTAGCAAACACTGAGGAAACAGTGGCATCCTAAAAGTGGCTGTTGGACTTCCATTAGTGTCCCACTGGTGCAAACCTATGTGCAGCACCTCTGCATTGCACACTCAAACTCATTGCTACTAAGCCATTATACTAGCAAACACTGAGACACTTAGTGGCATCCTAAAAGTGGCTGTTGGACTTCCATTAGTGTCCCACTGGTGCAAACCTATGTGCAGCACCTCTGCATTGCACACTCAAACTCATTGTTACTAAGCCATTTTACTAGCAAACACTGAGGAAACTTAGTGGCATCCTAAAAGTGGCTGTTTGACTTTCATTAGTGTCCCACTGGTGCAAACCTATGTGCAGCACCTCTGCATTGCACACTCAAATTCATTGTTACTAAGCCAATATACTAGCAAACACTGAGGAAACTTAGTGGCATCCTAAAAGTGGCTGTTGGACTTCCATTAGTGTCCCACTAGTGCAAAGATATTTGCAGCACCTCTGCATTGCACACTCAAACTCATTGTTACTAAGCCATTATACTAGCAAACACTGAGGAAACTTAGTGGCATCCTAAAAGTGGCTGTTGGACTTCCATTAGTGTCCCACTGGTGCAAACCTATGTGCAGCACCTCTGCATTGCACACTCAAACTCATTGTTACTAAGCCATTATACTAGCAAACACTGAGGAAACTTAGTGGCATCCTAAAAGTGGCTGTTGGACTTCATTATTGTCCAACTGGTGCAAACCTATGTGCAGCACCTCTGCATTGCACACTCAAACTCATTGCTACTAAGCCATTATACTAGCAAACACTGAGACACTTAGTGGCATCCTAAAAGTGGCTGTTGGACTTCCATTAGTGTCCCACTGGTGCAAACCTATGTGCAGCACCTCTGCATTGCACACTCAGACTCATTGTTACTAAGCCATTATACTAGCAAACACTGAGGAAACTTAGTGGCATCCTAAAAGTGGCTGTTGGACTTTCATTAGTGTCCCACTGGTGCAAACCTATGTGCAGCACCTCTGCATTGCACACTCAAACTCATTGTTACTAAGCCAATATACTAGCAAACACTGAGGAAACTTAGTGGCATCCTAAAAGTGGCTGTTGGACTTCCATTAGTGTCCCACTAGTGCAAAGATATTTGCAGCACCTCTGCATTGCACACTCAAACTCATTGTTACTAAGCCATTATACTAGCAAACACTGAGGAAACTTAGTGGCATCCTAAAAGTGGCTGTTGGACTTCCATTAGTGTCCCACTGGTGCAAACTTATGTGCAGCACCTCTGCATTGCACACTGAAACTCATTGTTACTAAGCCATTATACTAGCAAACTATGCTGCCAGTTTAAGGGCCGTAGTTGCATTGTCAGGGATAGTTATTGTTGTTTATTCTGCTGTTAATAAAGATAGACCACCGCTGCAATCTACACCACCTCTCAATTTTTACTACCACATTTTAAGTGCACAATCTTGTCGCAATCAAAATGAGTGGCAAAATGACAGATGCTGGTGGAAAGGGGAAGAGGCGTGTTGGAAAAGGAAAAAAATGGTTTGTCCGTGGGGAAGGTGGCAAAGCTCCATTAACATCTGCTGAAGATAGACAATCTTCCAGCAAAAGTAAGATGTCTACTACTTACCGTGGACAATTCGATGTGCTCCCTTTTTTACGGACACGAACAACTGGAACAAAGGTAGATGATGGCCAAAAAAGGAAAATGCTTGAATGGATCTCAAGTGGTCCAACAAGTGCCCTCTCTGCCACCTCAACTACCGCATCCAAAAAACACCAGTCCTCTGAATTGTCATCCCAATCAAACTTGCTTTCTCCCAGCTCTGAAGTCTCCATCAGCCCTGCAAAGTATGGTGGAACTGAGATGGCTGAGTCTGCAGAGCTGTTCAGTCACACTATAGCCTGGGAATCAGAGGTCTGCTCCCAAGCTACAGTGAGTACAGAACAGGAAATGGTCTGCAGTGATGCCCAGAACCTTTGTGACTCTGAATCAGGCCGTGAGGACCAAGTTTCTGAGCATAATGTTGACCCTTTTTCACAAACTGTAACACCTGTTGTTATAGACAATGAGGAACATACTGATGACGATGAGACGCAGATACCAGATTGGGATGATAACTTAAATATTCGGTCAGGGCAAGAAGAGGCTCGGTCTGAGGGTGAGGCGAGTGCAAACACAACAATTGATGAGGAAGTTCTAGATCCCACCTACTGTCAACCCACAGTCAGGCCCTCGAGGAGGTCAACAGAGACGGTGGAGGAGGATGCAACTGACGACAAAGTTACCTTGCGCCTTCCTAGACAGAGTCGGAGTACTGGTAGCACGTCTACAACTGCATCCTCAGCCACCACTGTGCCTCTGAGCACTAGTCGGGGTGGATCAGCAGGTCGCATGCCCTCTAAGCCTTGCCTAGCCTGGTCCTTTTTTGACATAGCAAAAGATCGCCCAAATTATGTGATCTGTAAAATTTGTCATGATTCTGTTAGTAGAGGGCAAAACCTCAGCAGTTTGACAACTTCTTCCATGAATCGTCACATGAATAAATATCATATGTCCCATTGTGAAGCTCACTGTGCTGCAATGCGGCCTAGCGGAGCGAACCATCCTCCGCCTGCCCCTTCCAGTGCATCCGCGCGCTCTTCATCTTCTAGGACTGTGGTGACAGCTGTCACACCTGGTTTTCCACGTACAACTTCCACCACTGTAACCGCAACAGGCAGTTTGCTTGGTAGGTCGTCAGTTGGTTTGGAAGGGGAAACAAGTGCGTGTGTACAGCTCTCTCAGGCAACGATAGCACCAACATTGGATGAAGGCAACATCATGTCTACGCCTGCACTTTCCTCACAAACCTGCATTTTTCCAGGGACACCCTACTCAACACCGTCTACACACAGCAGCCAGATCTCTGTCCCTCAGATGTGGACAAATAAAAAGCCATTTCCTGCGACCCATGACAAAGTTAAGAGGTTGACTTTATCCCTCTGTAAGCTCTTGGCTACCGAAATGCTGCCTTTCCGCCTGGTGGACACACAGGATTTTAGAGACCTTATGTCTGTCGCTGTGCCCCAGTACCAGATGCCCAGTCGCCACTACTTCTCTAAGAAAGGTGTGCCCGCGCTACACCAGCATGTCGCACACAACATCACCGCTTCCTTGAGAAACTCTGTGTGTGAACGGGTGCATTTCACCACCGATACTTGCACCAGTAAGCATGGACAGGGACGTTACATGTCGCTGACTGGGCACTGGGTAACTATGGTGATAGATATTGAAGGGTCTGCTGCACAAGTCTTGCCGTCCCCACGACTTGTGTGTCAATCCTCTGTCTGTCGAAGTTCCGCCACTGCTTCTGCCTCCTCCACCTCATCTGGGTCCTCCACCTCCGCCCCAAGCCTGCCTGGTCAGGCCACCAGCGTTCTCACTGCGCAGAAGGAATCACGCACCCCTCATTACTATGCTGGCAGCAGAGCGCAACGGCATCAGGCGGTCTTTAGCTTGACATGTCTTGGAAATAGGAGTCACACAGCGGCTGAGTTGTGGGCAGCTCTGGAGACTGAGTTTAATAAATGGTTGTCTCCACTCAACCTGCAGCCTGGTAAGGCCGTGTGCGACAATGCTGCAAACCTGGGTGTGGCCCTTCGCCTGGGCAAGGTGACACACGTGCCTTGTATGGCTCACGTGTTGAACCTTGTTGTCCAGCAATTTTTAACACACTATCCCGGCCTAGATGGCCTTCTGACTAGGTCACGAAAACTGTCTGCTCACTTCCGCCGTTCAACCGCCGCAGCTGAGTGACTTGCATCGCTCCAGAAGTCTTTCGGCCTGCCGGTTCATCGCCTGAAATGCGATGTGCCGACACGCTGGAATTCGACTCTCCACATGTTACAGCGACTGTGGCAGCACCGCCGAGCCCTGGTGCAATACGTCATGATGTATAGCCTGGGCCAACGAGATGCAGAGGTGGGGCAGATCACCCTGATGGAGTGGTCTCAGATCAAGGACCTATGCACCCTTCTGCACAGTTTCGACATGGCGACGAATATGTTTAGCGCTGACAATGCCATTATCAGCATGACCATTCCAGTCATTTACATGCTGGAGCACACGCTAAACACTATTCGGAGTCAGGCGGTGGGACAACAGGAAGGGGAGGAACTACAGGAGGATTCATATGCGCAAGACACAACAACATCACCAAGGTCCAGACGTTCATCATCACCAACGCGGCAGGCATGGGACCATGGGGGACAGGGATCAACAAGGGCGCATGGTAGCAGACGAAATGTTGAGGAAGGTGCAGGAGAACATGAAGAAATGGAGGACGAACTGTCCATGGACATGGAAGACTCAGCGGATGAGGGAGACCTTGGTCAAATTTCAGTTGAAAGAGGTTGGGGTGAGATGGCAGAGGAAGAAAGAACGGTTAGCACCTCTATGCCACAAACACAGCGTGGACTTGGTCCGCGTGGCTGCGCAAGACACATGAGTGCCTTCTTGCTGCACTACCTCCAACATGACCCTCGTATTGTCAAAATTAGAAGTGATGATGACTACTGGCTTGCCACACTATTAGATCCCCGGTACAAGTCCAAATTTTGTGACATAATTCCAGCCATAGAAAGGGACGCACGTATGCAGAAGTATCAGCAGAAGCTGTTACTCGATCTTAGCTCGGCTTTTCCACCAAACAACCGTGCAGGTGCAGGGAGTGAATCTCCCAGTTGTAACTTGACAAACATGGGACGGTCTCGTCATCTTCAACAGTCTACCCGTACCAGTAGCACCGTATCTGGTGCTGGTAACAGCAATTTTATTGAATCTTTTCATAATTTTTTTAGACCCTCCTTTGCAAGGCCACCAGAGACAACAAGTCTGACACATAGTTAACGGCTGGAGAGGATGATACAGGAGTATCTCCAAATGAACATCGATGCCATGACTTTGCAAATGGAGCCTTGCTCATTTTGGGCTTCAAATCTTGAAAAATGGCCAGAGCTCTCCACTTACGCCTTGGAGATTTTGTCGTGTCCAGCTGCCAGCGTTGTCTCTGAACGTGTCTTCAGTGCTGCTGGGTGTGTGCTGACAGATAAGCGCACGCGTCTGTCCAGTGACAATGTGGACAGACTAACGTTCATCAAAATGAACAAGTCATGGATAAACAAGGAATTTACTACCCCTGTGTCATCCTGGGGAGAGTAAATGCTTGTGGATTTGGAATGTGCTTGATGCAAATCAAAACATCCTGTTTGCAACTAGGGCACAAGTGCTGCCACTGAAGGGGTGAGTGTCTGTGTGGCCTAATTTTTGGAAAAAAGGGAGACTCCGCTTGGAGTAACCCTTGCTTACATTGTTTTTAAAAATGATCCAAGATGCACAGAGCTGGAATCAGGAAAGACTTTGCTACCTACCCCGGGGTCATCCTGGGGACGGTTAAGTATGGCGTATTTTTGAATGTGCTTGATGCAAATCTAGCTGTGAAGTGTACAACTGGGGCACAAGTGCTGCCACTGAATGGGTGGGTGTGTGTGGGGCCCAATTTTTGGAAAAAAAGGGAGACTCCGCTTGGAGTAACCCTTGCTTACATTGTTTTTAAAAATGATCCAAGATGAACAGAGCTGGGATCAGGAAAGACTTTGCTACCTACCCCGGGGTCATCCTGGGGACGGTTAAGTATGGCGTATTTTTGAATGTGCTTGATGCAAATCTAGCTGTGAAGTGTACAACTGGGGCACAAGTGCTGCCACTGAAGGGGTGGGTGTGTGTGGGGCCCAATTTTTGGAAAAAAGGGAGACTCCACTTGGAGTAGCCCTTGCTTACATTGTTTTTAAAAATGATCCAAGATGCACAGAGCTGGGATCAGGAAAGACTTTGCTACCTACCCCGGGGTCATCCTGGGGACGGTTAAGTATGGCGTATTTTTGAATGTGCTTGATGGAAATCTAGCTGTGAAGTGTACAACTGGGGCACAAGTGCTGCCACTGAAGGGGTGGGTGTGTGTGTGGCCCAATTTTTGGAAAAAAGGGAGACTCCGCTTGGAGTCACCTTGCGGTGTTTTACATGATTTTAGAAGGGGCGTGCCATGCCTATATCTGTGTCTCCTCCTCTTTTTCTTTGTCCAGCTCTTTTGTTTTTGCATGAGTATATGTCCTTGTCACTTTCCCATGTGTTTGTGTTGTGTTGTAAGTTGTTTGTCACCTTTTGGACACCTTTGAGGGTGTTTTCTAGGTGTTTTTATGTGTTTGTGATTGCCTGCCATTGTTTCCTATGCGGTTCGAGTTCGGTTTGTCGAACGTTCACCGAATTGAACTTGAACGAGACGCCCGTTCAGCGAACCGAACTCGAGCCGTCAGCAAGTTGTTAACCCCTCCGTGGGCAGGGATGGTGGCCCCGGGACCCGGTGGCTCTGGTACACGGGAGATGACAACCGCAGGGGGTGCTGGTGTACTCACTGTTAGTAAACACACATGAGTCTCTGGTAAATCAAGGTGATGGTGGCCAGTGCCGTGGCCGGTTGCGTTCGGGATCCCCCACCCGGCTGGTGGTCTCTATCCTTTTCCTGCACTGTTATGTAAAGGTGGACTTTCCCATTATAAAACTCAGGAGTCCGCTCCCAGCTGGATGTGGCCTAAGGAGCTGTGCCTGCAGACACTGGACCGTGGGATCTATGGGCCTTGGCGGTGACCTCTTATCCTTAATCGGTGGGCTGTTGTCTTCTATGAGGGCTTTGGGTGGGACAGGACCTCTAGTCCTGGCCTCAATCGGTTAATTAACGAGTTCCACTTGTTTCTGGTTCCTGGCTTCAGGGTCCGAGTACCCCCCTTTGTGCTACGGTTTCCAGGTTGGTTCCCCGTGTCGGTCTTGGCGGGCTCCAACCCTGGCCCGGTCCACCTCAGTTCCACCGAGCCGTCTTCCCGTCTCCTGTTGACAGAGACCACCATCTGCCTCCTAGCCAAGGCACCAGGGCTCCAACCCTGGCACCGCTCAACTTGGACTTGACTGCTGGAGCTAACCCTAGCCAACACTCCTCTCCAAACTGAACTCTAAGACAAACGGACTTCTTTTCCTGCCCCCGGGCTGTCTGGATCACAGGGGGGGCGTGTTCCAACTCCCTGGTCATGCCCACTGGTGTGTCTATTTTTCCCTAAGGGGGGGTGACTAGGGTTTACTGGTTGGCTGTGTGTTTCCTAATGAGGGAAGGTGTTATGCAGGGGCCTATTTGTGACTACCTGGTTTTGCCAGGACGTCACACACTCAAAATGGCATATTTAAAATGCACCTATGTTTGTTGCCCATAACATACGTCTGCCCATGCAGATGAGCTTCTCTGAGATTTTTTCTGAAAGTTTGTGCAGAAAATCTTTGGTTATGCAAATCAGTTGTTGCAGTAGCTGTCCAGGTGGCTGGTCTCAGACAATGTTGGAGGTAAAGATGCTGGTTGTTGAGGTCCTGAGCTCGCGTGGTTACTCATGGTCTGTGGTTCTGAGGGCAGTTGGATGCACTGTCAGATTATCTGATATGCCTTTGGAGATGGCTTATGGTAGAGAAATGAACATTCAATTCCCAAGCAACAGCTCTGAAGGACATTCCTGCAGTTAGCTTGCCATTTGCACACTTCTTCAAAACTTGCAACATCTATGGCATGGCATTGTGCTATGTGGTAAAACTACACATATTACAGTGGCCTTATATTGTTGACAGCCTAATGCACACCTGTGTAATGATCATGCTGTGTAATCAGCATCTTGATATGCCACACCTGTGAGATGGATTATCTCAGCAAAGAATAAGTGCTCACTAAATCATATGTAGACAAATTTGTGAACAATATTTGAGAGAAAAAGCCGTTTGTGTTCATAGAAAAAGTCTTAGATCTTAGAGATCAGCTCTTGAAAAATGGGCACAAATACAAAAATGTTGCATTTATGTTTTTGTTCAATGTATATACAGAATATCACAAAAGTCAGTACAACCTCACATTTTTGTAAATATTTTATTATATCTTTTCATGGGACAACACTGAAGATATGACACTTTGGTACAATGTAAAGTAGTCAGTGTACAGCTTGTATAACAGTGTAAATTTGGAGTGCCCTTTAAATAACTCAAAACACAGCCATTAATGTAAAAAATGCTGGCAACAAAATAGAATACACCCCTAAGTGAAAATGGCTAAATTAAGCCCAATTAGCCATTTTCCCTCCTCAGTGTCATGTGACTCATTAGTATTACAAGGTCTCAGGTGTGAATGGGGAGCAGGTGTGTTAAATTTAGTGTTATTCCTCACACACTTTCTCATACTGGTCACTGGAAGTCCAACATGCCACCTCATGGCAAAGAACTCTCTGAGGATCTCAGAAAAAGAATTGTAGCTCTACATAAAGATGGCCTAGGCTATTAAAAGATTGTCAACACCCCAAAGCTGAGAAGCAGCATGGTGGCCAAGGCCATTCTGTGGTTTAGCAAAACATGGTCCTGTAAAAACAAGCTTTACCATGGTCGAGGTCAAAGAAATTGAGTGCACGTGCTTAGAGTCATATACAGAGATTATCTTTGAAAAAGAAAAAGGAGCCAGCACGATCTGAAATTGGCATGCATCATATAAAAAGTGAAAATTCACAGATTTATTCCAACTGTACTATAATAAAAAAAAAAAAAATGAGATTTTTAGCAAATAATTGATCAATTCTTTGAGCCACCCCTGCCAACCTCACGGCAAATCTCAATAGGGGGGTCCTACTCTATATTCTGTATTTCATGTGCCATGCGGCCTCCTAGATAAAGTTAAAAGCAGGACCATAATGGAGCACACATACCTGTAACCTGTATATAGCCGCTTCCATGTTGCAAAAAAGGCAATTGTGGATAGAGACCAGCCCAGGTCCCAGCATGTAGAGCAAGCTCTACACATACCAGGACTATATCAGAACTGACCCTCCCAGTGCCAGACTGCAACCATTGATAAAGGCGGACCAGATCCAAGAATGGTGCTTAATTAGCATTGCCTGTGGAAAGGGGTGAGGTAACTGAATCTGAACAGCTACCAACAGGAGGAATACATTGCAAACCAAAATCAGGCGTGCATGGTATGGTGATGGTCAGTCACCAGAAATTGTAGCATAACTACAGTCATAACAGAGAAAAAGGAGCCAGCACGATCTGAAATTGGCATGCATCATATAAAAAGTGAAAATTCACAGATTTATTCCAACTGTACTATAATAAAAAAAAAAATAAAAAAAAAAAATGAGATTTTTAGCAAATAATTGATCAATTTTTTGAGCCACCCCTGCCAACGTCACGGCAAATCTCAATAGGGGGGTCCTACTCTATATTCTGTATTTCATGTGCCATGCGGCCTCCTAGATAAAGTTAAAAGCAGAACCATAATGGAGCACACATACCTGTAATGACTCACCCACCCCAGGGCTATGGGACACCCGGTGCCGGGCCGGACTAGTCCGGTGGTAGTCAGTGGTGGCTGGGCCCGGCTCCGTGGCCCTGGTGGGTGTCAGTAAAATATGTGGCTTGGTGAATAAAGTTTATGTTCGTGACGCCACCTGTGGTATGCGGCTATTAGGCCGCCGCTGCTGTGTGAGGCCTCCGGGATGATGTTATGGCAGCAATGGTGGTACTGCTCCCCACAGGTGGAGCAATGCCCGGGGCACAGTTGGTGCTTGTGAATGTCTATGCAGCTGTAATAACAGAGACCACTCCAAGGGTGAAGTTCAAGTTCTTTACTCACAGTTCTTATCAAGGCCGGCAGGAACCCTTGGACTGCTGGGACCACTGTCAGGGACCTCTGCCGTTTCTGGGTGATTCTGAGAGTGAAAGCCGGTACCCTTCTCTTAGTGTCTCTTTCTTCTGCTGTCTTCCTTAGCCTTGCCTTTGTTAGGATGAACCTCGCTTGGCCTCCACTACAGCCTCCAGGCTGGGGGGTCACCTGTCGGCTGATTACCCCTTTTCTGGAAGTTCTGCTATGGGTTCTGGCCCTGGGAGTCTACAACCTTCCCTGGGCCTCGGTTTTTACTGTTTGGAGATGATTTTGCACTCCTCCAGTCTCTAGGGACCGTCCCCTGTCGCAGCTTGATCCCTCCACCGATGTTCTTGTGGAACAGGCCACCGTAGCTCTAAACTGCCCCGACAGCTATACAGACTACCCGTGGCCCTGCGACTCCTTCTGTCTCCTACGTGGTGTCACCTGGACCTCTGGGTCCCAGGATCTTCACGAGGAAGCGTCTCCTTCTGTTTCTCTGCTCCTGTCTGACTTGGAGCTTTCCTTCTTTCTTTCTTTCTTTCTTTCTTTCTTTCTTTCTTTCCTCCTCCTTGCCTGCCTCCAGCAGGCCTCCTCCTCCCTCCTTTCTCTCGTTCTTCTCCTCCAACTACATGCTGGCTCCTCACTCTCTCACTCCCTGAGGTAGACTGACTAAACTTGACCTTCCTCCCTTTGTCTGCTCTCAGATGGCTCCTCCCACCTCCCCAATTGCTAAGCTGTACCCTATAGGAGCAGGGATGGGTCTTACGGCCCCTCCCAGCATGCAGCATGGGGGGTAACTGCCACTTTCCCTGGTCCCAGTATGTACCTAACAATGGGTGTAGTGTGGATTTACCAGGGGACCGGAGTTCACTCTCTTCCTCTCCCAGAATGGGGCATCACACCGCTGGATGGGGTGCAATGACCTGTGGCGACGGAAGCCTCAGTGGCACCACAGTAACCTGTATATAGCCGCTTCCATGTTGCAAAAAAGGCAATTGTGGATAGAGACCAGCCCAGGTCCCAGCATGTAGAGCAAGCTCTACACATACCAGGACTATATCAGAACTGACCCTCCCAGTGCCAGACTGCAACCATTGATAAAGGCGGACCAGATCCAAGAATGGTGCTTAATTAGCATTGCCTGTGGAAAGGGGTGAGGTAACTGAATCTGAACAGCTACCAACAGGAGGAATACATTGCAAACCAAAATCAGGCATGCATGGTATGGTGATGGTCAGTCACCAGAAATTTTAGCTTTTCAAAAAAGACTTAATAATCCTGATGAAGGAGGGTAACTCCAAAACGCATAGAATATATTCATATCTTGAAGAAGAAGCACTCATCTTTATTGCACAGCAGCATGGCAATTAACACTTCCCACTCCTTCCGGGTATCATGAAGTATCCTAAATACTGTGGCTGCAACAGCTAGTTTTCCAAGGTTTTTTCCAGTGGTTGTGTCTGATACAAATCCACCAGGTGAGCAAAACCTAATTGAAAGGTTCACATACCACACAGAATTGACCATATTTGCGCTTTTGTTTCCTTCTATCCAGAAAAATAGATGTAAGAGTGCTGCTAGCATTGTTTCAGAGGTTAAAGGGTTGGGAGGGGTCAGTCTGCCACACTGCATCAAATTGGTCTACATGGCTGTCATCACAGAAGGAAGCCTCTTCTAAAGTTGACAAACAAGAAAGCCTGCAAACAGTTTGCTGAAGACAAGCAGATTAAGGACATGGATTACTGGAACCATGTTCTGTGGTCTAATGAGACCAAGATAAACAACCTATTTGGTTTAGGTGATGTCAAGTGTGTGGCGGAAACCAGGTGAGGAGTACAATGACAAGTGTGTCTTGCCTACAGTCAAGCATGGTGGTGGAAGTGTTATGGTTTGGTGCTGCGTGAGTGCTTCTGGCTGTGGGGAACGACGGTTCATTGAGGGAACTGTGAATGCCAATATGTACTGTGACATACTGAATCAGAGCATGATCCCCTCCCTTTGGAAATTGGGCCGAAGAGCATTATCCCGACATGATTGAAAAAAAAAATAACACACCTCCAAGAAAACCACTGCCTTGCTGGAACTAGAAACTGGTGCTGGACTGGCCAAGCATGCTTCCAGACAAAAAAACCCTATTGAGCATCTGTGGGGCATCCTCAAATGAAAGGTGTAGGAACGCGAGATCTCTAACATCCACCAGCTCCATGATGTTGTCATGGAGGAGTGGAAGATGATTTCAGTGGCTCCTGTGAAGCTCTAGTGAACTCCTTACCCAAGAAAGTTAAGGTCATGCTTGAAAATAACAAATGCCACACAAAATATAGAAATTTTGGGAAAAATTTGGCCATTTTCCCTTAGCAGTGTACTCACTTTGGTTGTCAGCGGACATTAATGGCTGTGTGCTGAGTTATTTAGAGGGCACACCAAATTACCAACTGTTATAGAAGCTGTACACTGACTACATTGTATCAAAGTGTATCTTCAGTATTGAATGTGAGGGGTGTGTGTGTGTGTATGTGTGTGTGTATATATATATAATATACATACATATATATGTGTATATATATATATACAGTACAGGCCAAAAGTGTGGACACACCTCATTCAAAGAGTTTTCTTTATTTTCATGACTCTAACAATTGTAGATTCACATTGAAAACATCAAAACTATGAATGAAAACATGTGGAATGAAATACTTAAAAAAGTGTGAAACAACTGAAAATATGTCTTATATTCTAGGTTCTTCAAAGTAGCCACCTTTTGCTTTGATTACTGCTTTGCACACTCTTGGCATTCTCTTGATGAGCTTCAAGAGGTAGTCACCGGAAATGGTCTTCCAACAGTCTTGAAGGAGTTCCCAGAAATGCTTAGCACTTGTTGGCCCTTTTGCCTTCACTCTGCGGTCCAGCTCACCCCAAACCATCTCGATTGGGTTCAGGTCTAGTGACTGTGGAAGTCAGGTCATCTGGCATAGCATCTCATCACTCTCCTTCTTATTTAAATAGCCCTTACACAGCCTGAAGGTGTGCTTTGGGTCATTGTCCTGTTGAAAAATAAATGATGGTCAAACTAAACGCAAACTGGATGGAATAACACGCCGCTGCAAGATACTGTGGTAGCCATGCTGATTTAGTATGCCTTCAATTTCGAATAAATCCCCAACAGTGTAACCAGCAAAGCACCCCCACACCATCACACCTCCTCCTCTATGCTTCACGGTGGGAACCAGCCATGTAGAATCCATCCGTTCACCTTTTCTACAAAGACACGGTGGTTGGATCCAAAGATCTCAAATTTGGACTCATCAAACCAAAGCACAGTTTTCCACTGGTCTAATGTCCATTCCTTGTATTCTTTAGCTCAAACAAGTCTCTTCTGCTTGTTGCCTGTCCTTAGCAGTGGTTTCCTAGCAGCTATTTTACCATGACGGCCTGCTGCACAAAGTTTCCTCTTAATAGTTGTTCTAGAGATGAGAAGGTGTGTCCAAACTTTTGCCCTGTACTGTATATGTACATCCCCTTCACATTTTATACATACTTTTTAATCCTGAAATTATCTTTCATTTTTTAAAATGTGTAATATTATTCATTCTTGTGCAAGTCATGTGCCTATATTGTTTCATATGCTCAGGCATGTACACATGTATTGCACCTTGGATCTTTAGCTTCACATCGGAAAGAAGCTGAATTGTATTTGCACTCCAGAAATAGGATTTTGTTATTTATAGAATTTCCATGCCACAAAGTTCAAATTCTAATGAATAGTGTTTATTTTGGCATGGTTCCTATTTTCTTTCCCTCTGTGCCTATACATATAACCTTCTCGTCTTTGCATGTGCTATGGCTCAGAACACGATTTATTTATTTATTAACTATTAGGAGTGAATTAAGGATAGAGTAATATCTGAAGGTCAGTGAAGTGTCCCTCAGTGTATTCCTGTAAGGCTTATCTATTTCCCACATTCCTATTTTGTCTTGTGAGGATAGAATAGCCAATCGCGAAGAATAGACGCTTCCGAATAGCACAGTGCCATCCCTCATTAAACTTCCTTTATACTCCTCTTTTAAAGAAGCTGTCAAGTTCTTTTCTCTTTCTGACAGGAAAGGCCAAATCTGCAGTACAGGAAGCCGGGCGCACACACGCACGCACACAGAAAGAAACTTTTTGTGTGACTGTTGTACCGAGCGCTGGCATAGAAGAATTTTAGAATCATGTAATTTACTCTGGAGGCATTTACTGTACATAGCCAATAGTGATGGTAATTTCTCTTATTGTTGGAGTGAAAAGATAACCATCAGTCAGTTGTCAATTGGTCAATTGCTGAAGTGATGAAAAGACTGGTAGGAACAATCACGTCTGGGGCTATCTGGACTATTTGGTGTTTTGAGGAAAATATGGGTTCTGGATTCTAAAGGAATATGAAGAAACAGTAGAGATCTGTAAATAAAACTCCAAATATTGAAGTGGATATATGGAAATCGACTTTTGTGTATGTGCATTACTACTTAGTCTCTGTATACATTTTTTGCATTTTCTCCTATGAGCATTCTTTTCTCTTTGTAGCATACTTAATAATTATATATATATATATATATATATATATATATATATATATATATATGTAGATAGATATAGCATTATTATTTATCCATGTATAATTAAAATTTACTGTACTTTTTTTTGCCATTTAAACATTTTGCCCTTTTTGTAAAGAGTGGAAGTTTTAAGTAATTGTTCTACTTTTTTCAATTTCTCATCCTGTAAAATATTAATATTTTTGCAAGAATATTGTCCCATTTACAGCTGATTTAGTAATATTCAAGATACTTAATCCAGCAGCTTATTGCTAATAAAAAAAGAGTGTTACGTCACCTTCTTCTTCAAACTGTATGGAGATACACTCAACCCCAGGCTATTATACTCTCTTTACAATTTCCCTTAACAGTTTTATTTTAATTAATCCCTTGTTCTTTTTTTTTTTTAAGTGTTGCGATGTTATTGATTTTAGGTTTCTGCTCTTTTGGCTGTGGTAGGTAATAAAAAGGATTACAGGCCTCCAGAAGGACGAGATATCATCAGCCTGTAATCCAGCCCGCGGTTTCCTAGATACCGTATTGTCTATTCTGTTCCGCTATGTGAAAAATGTTGAATATCAACAATGGGTTTCAGTGCTGTATTGTTGAGTTTTGTATGAACTAATCTTCCTTCACTAAAAAAAAAAAAAAAAAAAACTACAGCTTTGGACAAAGTCTATAGCCAGTGCATTTGTAACTCCCCATGCACAGGGTCTGACTGTGCAGGCAGAAGACATTTTGCTCATTTGCTCTGCTCTTTCCTTTAGCAACTCTGCTCTCAGGTGTCTATATTTCTTCTTTTTCCCCACCTGTATGGGCATTTCTTCTGGGAGAGTCCTTGGACATATCATCTGTTGTAGGCCCTGCCGAAAGAGACTTGTCCAATGATTGAAAGGTAAGCCTTTTCTAAACACCTCTGGCGTGTCACTGGTTAACAGTAGGAGACTTCTTCATGGAACTCTTTGATATTACCCTGGGGCTGGCACATCTAAAAAGCGATATATTTCCACAGCAAACTGTCGACTTATCTAATTAAACTATATTTTATGGGGTTTGTGCTCTTAATCTAAAAGTTATAAGAATTAGTCACTTCTGAAGATCAAGGAGGTGTCACGTCCTTTATTCAAGGTGACAGTTATACTATATACTAACTAACTATAACTATACCTGCATGATGGTGATAATAATAATTGCTATACTTAATCTAGTTGGGGGAGGGGCGTGTATATATAATTACAATGTAATTCAGTATTAATGGCATTGAAACATTTTCTCTCTCCTAACACTAACCATCTCATGGCTGGGTGATGATGAACAGGACTTGTCTAATATCCCATATTCTGTACATTTCTCAATATGAATGCTTTCCATGCTGACACTCCGCAGATCAGGTGTAGCTGGAGGTATGCTACCTCTCGCCACTTGCAAAGTCAAACTTCCATAAATGATTGTCTCCTAGATAATCGCTCTGTAACGCATGCGGACAATTGAATTAGTGCCCTGCTGAAGATTGGCTATTCTTACCTCGGCACTTTAATCTCCTTCACTCTTAAAATCCATGAATTGGAAGGAAGTGCAGATAAGAGTTGCTTAAATCTGCATTTAGTGCCAGGCAATGATGGCCCCCTATGAAACCACTTCAGATCCTGTGCTTGCAGTGGTGAGCCTGAATTTTCCCCTTCCTTGCGCATTATTGTCAGTCAATTATGAAATGGAACTGAACCAGAAAATCTGGTACAGTCTGGTAATTAGTACAAAGGCTTTCCAGTCTAGTGTAAAGGCAGAGATGCAAGAGCCCCAGCAGCTACAGATACAGTTTTGATCAGGCTGGACACTACTTTTCATTCTGCTTGATTACCTCTTAAGATACTGGCTTCATCCCTACAGGTCTGTTTCAGATGCAGCCGTTCTTGCGGGCCTACTTTGTCTTTATTGCTTTCTTTTTTGAGGTTCACCCTCTTTTCCTTTTTAACTCATCGTGTATAGGCCTTAATGACTTTCACAACAAACAAAAACAGGATGATCACATCCCAAATGATGAGACGAGAGTGTCTATATATTTCCATATCAGTCTTATGCAATGAATACTGCCTATGCTTCCTATGGGAGGTGTCATGTTAAATATTCTGAATATTAATGGGGGCATACCGGTCTTACAATGCTTCAGAATCCTAATTTACTATCTAACCTGTAAAGCCTTTAGCATCCATATTTCTTTATGAATTGCTGTAATAAAATCTCTTTTTTAATTGGCTTGATGTTTGTGTTTCCGTAGTTAATATTGGTTACAGGTATTCGGCAGAATCCGCACCACCTTTTAATTCTCTGCATTGTAATCCAGCGCCAGGTAGTACCGTACCGCTAAACCTGTCATTGTGATAAACCAGTCGACACATCCGCATTGTTTAAGCAAGCGATCATACACAATAGTAATGCAGAGTTATAATTTACTTTACAAGTTAATCTGGATTTTAATTAATGTGTCATATTGCAAATGAAATATATGACTGGGTAATATACATATTTATGAATGATATTTTCCCTGACATTTTGCAGTGTTTGATCATTTTTTAAGTCTTCTGCCAGTCCCACGTGATAGTGATGAGGCTGTGTCAGGTCTCTGTTAAATATACAGTTATTTAAATGTATGAAATGCAAAGTTTTTTTTCTCCAGGTTTTTTTTTTCATCCTGGACAAACAGATGAATAATAAAGCTAAACTATTGTAGCCCTATAAAGGTTTGTTGACTAATGCTAATTCCATTGTTTTTAATCTTTTTCTTCCATTGCTGGACATTACTAATATGTTTCCCTGGGGAAAATGCTTAATGATCTTCAACAATGAGAACAATTAACAAGCAATAAATATTATGATGACTACATAAGGATATGTCCACAAAAAAATCTGCGGATTTGGTGCTGATTTTATGCCATGCTTTAAATCTGCTGAAAAAAATGTATATAAAGAAGGTATATGTTGCAGATTTGATATGTGCATGGCATGGGAGATTATATTTTTCTGTAGACTCTGGATGAGATTGGTTAAGATCTCATCCACTTTACTGCCACATTTTCTGTGTGAATATTACCCTAAGTTTGGTTCTCATTGGACATGAGCCATGAAATGGGTGTCACGTGTGGAGGATGAAATCATAGAAACACACTCATAGTGAACCGTCTGCCAAACATAGATGACTTGTATGAAGACTTCATGTCATATCTCATGATTATGTTGTTACTAGGTGGAGACAAAGAATCGCTAGTATTCATTGTGAAAGAAAGACTCCCACTGTTCTTGGACATGATGATGCGTAGCGTGAAGCTCGTCTCCATCAGTTTGTCATAACATCAGTTACTGCCTACTTAGACTTGTCTCAGAACATTCCACCAAGGCATGAAGAGAGGCCATACAATGTCACGTGTCAGGCTGGAGTCATCTAACATCAAGCAAGGCAAGGTTCCTCATTGTAGAACACGTAAAAAATTGAACCATAACTGTCCTTGTCCCATGTGAAAGGGACCCATATCAAATGTAAATTTGAATCGATATTTATATAGCGCCAACATATTCTGTAGCATCGTACACAGAACATGTTCATATCTGCCCCACATTGGAGAACACGAGTTAATCTTTCATCCTACTCTCACACTCTATATATACAATTAGGCGTCTTCATAGTTAATGTTATCCTCTCCCAAACGAATATGAAATATCTCCCAATCTGAAGCATGATGACCCATTATCATAACTCCATATTTACTAGGTGTTTTACCCTCAGTAATTCTGGCTCTTGATATAAACTGTCATAAACCAGGTTTACTAATCCCCCAAAATGTAAATCACCAGCAAGTGTAGAAAAGTCCAAAAATCATTTCTATTGCTGATTCCTTGCTAAAGATACCCCAGCAAAGTAAGGATTAAATTCTCCTTTTGCTAAGCCAGATAAGGCTGTATGGTTTTAGCAAACTGTAGAATTTAATTAGCTATATAAATGCCAGAATGACAAATAAGGTGCTATTGTCTTGATATCTCTCCAGGAATTGGTCTTTTAAAGTAAATTTGCTGTATTAATCACCTAAAAATATTTTTGATCGCTGAATTAATAGCTTCAGGCTGCACCAGGTACTCATTGGCATAGGTGATTGCCTCTTAATTACCGTATGGACGCTTTCTATTCACTCCTATTAATTCATGTTTTCTGGCAAAATCCCAAAAGGCAGCCTTCCCCTATATCTCCTAATTACTTCTGTAATTGAATTTGCCCACTTTTTCAAGCCTATTTTTCTAACCTGACTGTATGTATTCATTCTTTATTGTATCTGTCTTGTGTCGGTTTTCAGCAAGCAGAAAGTACATTGATTCTTTCCCCGTTTCTCATTAATTTTCAAGAGCTTTGCTACATGTCTGTTTTTCTCAGCCTGTCAGTCCTATTGCTTAGTCCAAAGAAGATGCTTATTATTTAAGGTTAGGTAAAATAGACTGAAGTTAATTAATTCATTAGTAACTCAGAGCCAATTACTACAGGCTTCGTTTACTTATGTACTTGTTAACAAGACACAAAAGACGAAAGGCCAATGACAAATGGACATCCTTCAGAAGGTGACCAAGCCCCGCACAGATAATGCACCTGTGAATTTATCTTCTGTCTATCGGAGATGCCTGGTTTTGTTCTATTACATTTCCGTTACTAGTTAGAGACATTCGCTGTTTATTGGACATGATTATACACATTCTAAATTTATTTCCATGAGATACATGCTCGGCTGTTGATTTAAAAAAGATGTCACATAGATAGGTATATATATATATATATATATATATATCACTAGTGCACACAGACAGAAAAGGGCCCCTGTGTAGGAACAATATATAGGCCATTTGTAGTCCAAAAGCTCATGAAAATGCACAATTCCATCTGTTTTGGAGGTGGAAATGGACCCCCTATCACTTGGGACCTTGTGCGGCTGCACAGGTTGCACCAATGATATGTCCGCCCCTATATGCATAAATATACAGATGGTATATCTTTATTTTTTTACATTTTATCCATAACTTTAACATATAGGCCACCACCATTTTTTATACAGTTACACCTGTAACTAGGAGAAGAAACTGTATGGCTGAGTTCCCATATATTAGTTATGTCTGGCCAATTGTTTTATGCCTGAGCCAGACACATCTGATAAAAAAGTTGTGTCCACGGTACAGCAAGCACTCAGCTGTACAGGAAAGCATTGCAACCACAGTTCTGTGAGCCAGCTCCTGGACCAGTCCGGCACTTTTTGTCATCCCATAAATAGAATGGTATACCAATGGTATTGCTCCTTGGCATTTATGTACCACGCCCAATGGTGAAAACACTGCACAGCCAGATATATGTGTATTTTCATGTCTGTGTCTCTTCTTGTTTGTGTCTTTTTATGTGTCTGTATCTCTTCTCGTGTGTGTGTGTGTGTGTGTCATCATGTTTGTGTGTCATTTCATGTGTGTGTCTTTGTGTGTGTGTGTGTCCTTTCATGTGTGTGTCCTTTCATGTGTGTGTGTCCTTTCATGTGTGTGTGTGTGTCTTTTCTTGTGTTTGTGTCTTTTTATGTGTTTGTGTCTCTTCTCCTGTGTGTGTGTCTTTTCATGTATGTATGTTTGTTTGTGTTTTTTTATATGTGTGTTTTCAGGTATGTGTCTTTTGATGTGTGTGTCTTTTGATGTGTGTGTCCTTTCATGTGTGTGTCCTTTCATTTGTGTGTGTGCTGTCATGTGGGTGTCTTTTCTTATGTGTGTGTCTTTTTATGTATTTGTGTCTCTTCTCATGTGTGTGTGTCTTTTCATGTGTGTTTGTGCTTTTTAATATGTGTTTTCAGGTATGTGTCTTTTGATGTGTGTGTGTGTGTGTGTGTGTGTGTGTGTGTGCGTGTGTGTGTGTGTGTGTGTGTGTTTGTGTGTGTCTTTTCGTGTGTGTCTTTTTATGTGTATGTCATTTCAAATGTGTGTGTCTTTTCATGTGTGTCTTATGTGTGTTTTTTAGTGTGTGTGTGTGTCTTTTCATGTGCGTCTCTTTTTGTGTGTGTGTGTGTGTATGTGTCTTTTCATGTGCGTATCTTTGCATGTATGTGTATCTTTTTATGTGTGTGTTTCTTCATGTGTATGTGTGTCTTTTCATGTGTGTGTCTCTTCATGTGTGTCTTTTTAAGTGTGTGTGTGTGTGTGTGTCTTTTCATGTGTGTCTTTTCATATGTGCGTGTATCTGTTCCATTAGTGGACACACAGAAAAGTGCTCCTGTTCAAGAACAATAAATGGGCCCTTTGTAGTCCAAGAGCTCATCATAATGGAGTCACATGGATTGGAGGTAGAAAGGGGTCCTCTAAAATATTTGGCCCCTATAAATATTTGGCCCCTATACAGGTTGCACCAATGGTATGTCTGCCCCCATGCCCCCATGGTCTGTGTGTGTGTGTGTGTGTGTGTGTGTGTGTGTGTGTGTGTAAAACATCATGAACATGGCATTTTTGGAGTTGTTAATCCAAAGCAGCCATATATGAAAAAAAATGCATCTTTTATTGAAAAATACCCATTGAAAGAGTATATTTATTGGGTTATATATTCAACAAGGAGGTGAGTAATGCACCATTCCATAAGCAATCCAGTCCCTAATTGCATGCTACATTATTGTACTTGTGCATGAGGCCTAAATAACTGGTATGATGAGATAATACTTATTTTGCATAAATGGCTGCCATATTTGCTAATATTTTCTTCACGTTGATTGTTAGATGATCACCGTGTTGTCTTAATAAGAAAGGCTTTACAATCCATTCTTCTCCTGATGTTAGACGTGATGACTTTTGGTCCAAATGGGTCCAATAAGCATCCCATTGCTCAGAAAAGCTTGGCTTTACCACTATGATGTGTGAATGTAATTCAATGGCTGTCGCTTTATGGGCAATGTTAGTTCTTCCTTTCTCATTTTTTTGCTACCATGGGAACAAATTTACTCTAAAAATCGTTCCCATTATAGTAAAATACTTTCACATGTAAATGTAGAGCTGAGCCAAACGTTCTGATAATGATTTATAGGAATACCTGTCTGACGGCTGCACATTGCTCTATGTAACATATTTTCTTTCAGTGGTAATTTTTAGGAATTCTTATTCAGGTATAATAGTCTCATGAAGTCCTTTGTACCTATGGGGATAACATAATATAAAAGGTCTCAACGGATTTAATCAGCGTTTAATACCGCTACCCACGCTCCAAATTCTCCGGTTAATTGGCTTCTTATGATGTTGTCCCTAATATGTGAACTTTTCCAGGACAGGGACTGATGTCAGTGGTGACAATCTGTATAGCGGGAAGTGAAATGTGCCGGTGCCAAATAATTAAAGGGAAATAATATTATGATGAAATGTTAAAAATGTCCTAGGTAATCCTCATGCATTGAATGTCTTCTATATAAAGTAGCATTATTAGGACTTTTACCTTCTCCTTTCACTAATGAAGTAATAACTGTAGTCTGCACACAGCCCAGGCAAATTTAATTTATTTTTTCCCAGCTGGATTATCTGATATAAATACTTCTTACAGGGAATATTTCTTGTAATTAATGCTGGAATTGCTATGTAGGCAATTTTCATGTATAAAAGGTGAGCCCACTCCTTAACAGCCAGATTTGGGATCCATGCCCTGACTAATGTAATACCAGATACTTTCTGCAGCGTCTCCGCACAATAGACACCATCAATCTTCTGCCTCTGTTGTATTCACCTACAGTAAAAGCACTCATTTAGCAACCACACATTTGGTACATTTAAATGGAAGATGAAGCATTAAATGGCACTACTTAGTTTCATGTTATATTAAATACTAAGGATACATTTATATTTTAAGCACGAGCTGCCATGCAAATCATTTTAGGATGAGTGAATTTAATATAGGATTATCAGCTGAAATATAGATGTCACATACCACTTATTAATGTAAACTGCCTGTAATATTACAAATTAATAACCCTTGAAGTATTTTATCAGGCATGTAGAACTAAATAGAAGGAAACTTCATACTGTGCTGAACAGTGAGACAAATGACTTAAATTCAGCTCATTTCTCATACAGCTATACTTTTAATGTCATCCGCGTTAAAGCACAATCTGGCTTGTCGTGAGTTCCCCAAAATGGGCAATTACTTACATATGATTTCTCAAGATCTTGCTTAGGAGGGAAAATAAAGTCTACTTCTGTCTATGAGATATAAACGTCTATCTAATAAAATGGAATATGGCAGTTGCCAATGGGTTATTAACAGGGACGATCGAATACCGCACATATTCGCCGACTAGGTCGCCGCTATTCGACTATTTGCGAATATTCGATGCGCAATGTAAGTCTATGGGAAACCCGAATAGTTGCCGTATAGCAACTATTCGGACTTCCCATAGACTTACATTACGCATCGAATATTCGCATAGTTGCATCCTATTCGTCGGATATTCGCGAAGCCGAATATTGCCAAATATTTGTGATATTCGATCATCGCTAATTATTAAGGTTCAGAAAAAGTAAAAAAACTCAGTTTCGAATGTTTCCTGAGATCCCTCTATAAATATCGTAGCAGGTATTTATATAGACATAGTATATAAACATTTGAGCCCCCCCATCACATTACAAGATTTGTTGATCTTCTCAGAGTGCAAAAATGTGATCATCTTGTTGGGTGATACGGTCTGACGTTGACTGTACGGGAGCACTCATGGACACAGCAGACGCTTCATATGCCTCCACTTTACAGCATGTGCTTCCCTAAAGTAATATATTGCTATAAATATATAAACTTGTTGGTTGTAGCCAAAAAGATTATATATTTATATAGCACTATTAATTCCACAGCGCTTTACATACATTGGCAACACTGTCTCCATTGGGGCTCACAATCTAGGTTCCCTATCAGTATGTTTTTGCAGAGTGGGAGGAAACCGGAGCACCCGGAGGAAATCCACACAGGGAGAACATACAAACTCCTTGCAAATATTGTCCTTAGTGTAAGACCGCAAGGGCAGGGTCCTCTTCAATCTGTACCAGTCTGTCTATTGTAATTTGTATATGTATTCTGTAAGTAACTCCTTCTCATGTACAGCACCATAGAATCAATTGTGCTTTATAAATAAATATTATTATTATTATTATTATTAATAATAATAATAATAATACAATAGTGGGATTTAAACCCAAGACCCCAGAGCTGCAAGACTGCAGTGCTAACCACTGGGTCACCACACCACCCTCAATGTTTCATTAAACCATAGCTTCTGTCTTATTTGAAAGTCACAAATAAATATTTTTTCTAATAAATGCTACATTCAAATGTTTGTGAAAATAACTACTCTCATGGCGGTCACAACTTCCGGTATGGTCTTGTTGGTAATATCGGAATTGTGCTTTTCCGACCTGATCAGACATTTTTCTTGACAGTTCACAGATCTCATTACTTTCTGAAAACATTTTGGACAGGTTAAAAGTATGGAGCCTTCTCCTATTTTACTTTAATCTTTGTGGGTGACAATTATTTTGTTTTTATTCCCAGTATGATACAATTACAGTATAAAGAGTGTAGGTGTATTAATACTTTGCAAGATATATTATATTTAGAGTGTACTCCCTTTAAATTAAGAAATACCTTAATTAAGGGATATAGATGCAGTATGTAGAGCACTAGCGGACACAAACGGAAGAGGGCCCCTGTGCAAGAACAATATATGGGCCCTTTGCAGTCTAATAGCTCCTCATGTCCTCATAATGTACAATTCTACATACTTTGGAGGTAGACTTAGACCCCCTTACCTCTTGGGCCCCTGTGCAGCCACACAGGTTGTACCAATGATATGTCCACTCCTGGTTTGTTTGTTTGTCTGTGTGTGTGTAAAACATCATGGCCCTATTGTTGTTGTTAATGCAAAGGAGCCATATATGCAAAAAAAATTTTTTTTCCAAAAATACCCATTGAAAGAGTATATTTATTGGGTACTATTCAACAAGGAACACTGCAGCCCTTGGTTCAATTCTCAAAAAGCCAATTGGGATTTGTTAGCGTGGGTTTTCTCCGGTTTCCTCGTACACTCCATAGACATCCTGATTGGGAATTTCGATTATGAGCCTCAGTCGGGACAGTGATGGTCACATCTGTAAAGCACTGTGGAATATCATGGCACTATGTAAGCAATACATATCATATATTCCACTTTTTTACAAAACCAAAATTGCTTGTCCTTGTACTCCTAATTCAAAGGCTTGTATAGAAAAACACCACATTTTGTCAGAAACCAACAGGTACCTCTTGATTTGCTATAGTCTTAGTGGTATTTTTCACCTCAATCTAATATAATTCATTTGACTAGTATACTAATCTGAAAAGAACAAATGATGGCATCATTACGGTCTAGGAATGGGTTTACACACTAAAATGCTAAATCTGTGCTGTAGTAACTATACAATTATTACTGATTTCACAATCTAATACTTGTTAAACTTGCGATGATTTCCAGACTTTTTTTTAAGTCTTCAGCTTAGAGAGAAATGGTTCTCAATGTCATAGTCTGATGTCATGTCAAAAAGTATCAATAGTCATTGTCCCAACCAACACCGTCATAACAATAGTATTAGTAAGGCATCTTTCCATGGAAGCTGGACATCATACGAGTTACTTTTGGCTTTACAGTGCACCATTTATATAGGTAATATGCTAGATCCATACACTGTAAAAACCATTAAGGCAATGGAAAAGATAATGTTGCCATCTGCATCCATTCATGGGGCTCCCCTCCAAATACTGTCCTGTGTTACAACTCTTTCAGTCACTTTTTGTCACTGATAAACTCTGACACTGCATTGTCCTCTTGTCACTGGACATTATGCCCTCAGTTCAGCAAATATTTTTTTCTCCTTCTGTCCATGGCATCTTACAGACATTCCCTTCTTCTATTGATTTGTTTTCTCCTTCCTCTTTCTCCTTCCATTGTTTTCTTATCATAGCTGCAGGTTATTACGTAGGAAGTATTGATGGGAGTGGATGGTCTGGGTCGATGGAAAGCTAATGCATCCCTAATCCTACCATTGTTATAGAGTTATGCTTTACTGTGGTCCCTGATGGGGAAAAGGTGCAGAGCTGTTGATCTGAGTTTCATTTGTCACAAACCAATCCATCAATCAACCCCCAGCATGTCTGAATTGTGAATGACATGTGGGTCTCGGCTGAAGAAATTCGATAACGCTGTTTTGTCAGATTGCTCACTTTCCTTTTTTTTCGATAAGAAAATACATTGGCTAGAAATAGATAAGCAGAGAGCTGGTAAAGATTTGGAGACATATATGACAGTAGAGGTTATAGATTTCCACTATTAATACTACTTATGGTCAAATAACATTTATTGAGTTCTACTCGCATAACCTACCTGTCATTTCAATTACTTGTAATTGTAGAGATTCAAAACCAATTGTAAACCGGAAAAGACGATTTTATGGAGCCTGTGAATTCTCCCAATATATTGATTTACCTGTGAGTATCCCTGAGGAACTATCAGCTTCACTTATGAACATGCCACTGTGTCTCTTTACATCTTTACGAGACGCCTCCTACGGTTCTGTTCTTCTCCGTAATGGAATCATCAATATATCACACAGCTTTACATGATATGACAAGAAATTATTCTGCTACATATGACAGTTAATTTTCTCACATAGTGGAGCTAAAATTGATATATAATTGTATTCTTTATTTAATATTTATTTCAGATTTTACCCAAGAGTAGAATATTCTTCCTTCCAACTTAGAAGAGAAGCTCTACCAAAAATTAACACTTTTCATTCCTCCATATTGTAAAAGTTATACAATTGTGGATTATTCACAGTTCGAAAATAGTTCTGGACATTTTTTTTTCTTTTTGTGCATCTGTGTTTCCTTATTTAAAGGTGTCAAAGGGTTAACCATCATGAACAACCACTTGCCAGGCTGAAGTCGATCCTTCCGCGCAGGGATGTTTATCATGTAACAGATTACATTGAGCAAGCTACCGGAAATTAAAAAAAAAAATCCCAACAAAATTGTCAGACAAGAGCAAACACGCTTTATTCCTGAAGGCGGCCCATAAAATAAACATATTCTCGGCTTTTGTTATGGTAAAACATATCTCTATTTTTTATTTTTTTTTTTAAATAACTCCAATTACTTCCGACTGGAAATATTTCTATGTCTCATTTTAATAGAGATTTCCAAAGTTATAATTACGGTGCAAAATTTGGTATCTCTGTGCCATTATTCCAGTCATTGAATTCCACACTTTAATATGTTATGAAAAAAAAATACAGCCTTTTGGATATGTACAATTTTCTTTTCATTCCTCCTTTCAAGTTAGCAGCATGCAGAAAGATATGTTTAAACATTAAATCGCTCCATAGGTATGTTGACTGTGATTTCAGAAAAATTATTCTTCTCCGCCACCGAAAGAAAAAAAAAAGACCATGTTGTTGTATTCCTTCTAGTAAACAGTTTTCTGCATTGAGATGACCTGGCACAGTTATCAAACATGTAACAAAAAGTATCCGGAAAGCGGAATGGAGGATATAGTTAGCCCCAAGTAGTTTTTTAAAAAAAAATAAGATCTTTTTTTCTGCTGCTCAGTCACTTGCAAACTGCAAAAATCAATGTTGGAGTGCTGTAGATTTGTTGGCTAAATTACATGTGCTTGGCTGCTCTATTGTATCTGTCCCATATTCTGACTAGATACTTTTAGATGGAATGATCCTATAGCACACATACTCAATATTGATTTTTATAGATTAAACAGAGCTTGAATTGAACTCCATGGGGCCAGTAGCATGAAGAACTTAAGATTTCCATTTCTTCACAGTGGGATCCCATTCCTGGTGGATGCTTATTAGGAAAGATTAGTGTCTTCAGAAGGAATGCTCTTACTTTATGACTGGGCTGGCAAATGTAAAGTACAATGTATGAATTCTTTTGTGTTACCTATTTTTTAAGGTTTTTTTATAGTCGGATGGTTAAAATCAATAGCTCCTTTCTTTTTTGTCTCCCATTGTAGGGACTATGTACAGTAATGAGCCCCCGCTGGATAATGGGTCAGTATATATCTTGTGCTCGTGAATCTCTGTTCTACCTTAATATGCAGTATTTAAACAAGGCCAAGTAGTTTAGTTTGAGTTTACACAGAATAATTTGAAGTTTTCCTAATTTTAAATAAGCTCTTGAGTTTCTATGGACTTCTTATTGAAATGTTATCATTCTTTGAGGTCATACTAGTCAAATTACTTGTTACCGTTTTAGATTTTCTTTCTGTAAACTTGCTTATATGAAGTTATGGCAGAAATGCTTCCACTGGTTTGTCTAATATCACTATAGAAACACACTGACTTGATTACCGTATTTTTTGTTTTATAAGATGCTCAGGATTATAAGACGCACCCCAAATTTAGAGATAAAGAAATTATGGGATTTGTCTTATACTCCGGTGGTGTCTTATCGGAGGGGGGGATGGCATCGGTGGTGGAGCGAGATCACAGGAGGCAGAGTAGTGCTGGAGTAGGGCAATGCTGCAGGCGTTGTGGTGGGGGCTATGCTGGCTGGTGTGAAGGCTGTACTGGCTGCGGTGGGGGCTGTGGTGGCTGTGTGGGGCAGGGCGGTGTGGCGTGTCACAAATGCTCTGTCTGCGGTGCGGGTTTCATAGAAATAGCGCCCGAAGTCGATGCATGTGCAGATTGAGCTCTTGGCTCAGTGACAAGCCGAGATCTAATCTGCACACGTGCCACCTCCGTGCACCATTCTCCTTAAGTCCACTGCTGGGAGATCAAAGGGCCAGAGACGGCGCGTGAGTAGATGAGATCTTGAGCCAAGAGCTCAATCTGCGCACACGCCAACTCCGAGTGTCATTATTTGAAGCCCACACCACCAATACAGCATCTCACCTGCCGCAATACCCTGTTCCACACAGCCCCCACTGCAGCCAGCACAGCACCCACTGCAGCCAGCACAGCCCCCACCGCCAGCACAACACCTATTCTCCACTTCCCAATAAGCTACATTCGCCAAGATTTTTGGGAGTAAAGGTGTGTCTTATAATCATAAAAATACGGTATTTTTAGAATATTTGTCTATATTATTATTACTATTATTATATGAGACAAGTTGCATTTCCACATTGACATCATTGTTTAATTTTTTTCTCCACTGGGGTACACATCATCAGTATTCACACCCAACTAATGAACTTATTAGCCCAATTGTTAGGTAATATTTTTGTGTTGAAGCATCAATTATAACCATGCTACCAAAGTCCATGATTTTTACAACTTATTACAAATATGAGCAGCATAGTGGCTAGTGGTTATCATTATATCTGAAAGTACTTAACATCCTCTTCCCATGTCTGTGTAAATTTTCACCAATTTCTTCCTACTCTTCATGTATTAAGATGTTACCTTCCTATGAAATTGACCACAATGGGTGATCTGTGCCTAGATGGCAGCTAGGTTGCCAACTTTCCAGAAATTCCAGGAAAGTCTGTAAAAAATGGCATTTTTTTGCCTTTTCCTTAAAAATATTGAAGGCGTCCGTGATTTTTTTTAAAGCTAAAGAAACTTATACAGATTATTTTGACTATGATTATCATCATTTTACAGTTTACAGTGAATGCATATCAGAAATATGGGTTGTAGACGTGTACCACTTATAATCATAATGATTTACTATGGTTTTCCAATGTGTCTATAACAAATATTGTCTATCTGTAATTTCTTTATAAACTGTCCAGAAAAAAAACCCAAAAGTCAGGTTGGCAGGTACCCCCTC
Organism: Anomaloglossus baeobatrachus; assembly: GCF_048569485.1. NCBI lineage: Eukaryota > Metazoa > Chordata > Amphibia > Anura > Aromobatidae > Anomaloglossus > Anomaloglossus baeobatrachus. Next base: position 468,940,926 of record NC_134355.1, on the reverse strand, counting down.
CCCCCCACACTTCATAAAGGCCCTGTCACACACAGAAATAAATCTGCGGCAGATCTGTGGTTGCAGTGAAATTGTGGACAATCAGTCCCAGGTTTGTGGCTGTGTACAAATGGAACAATATGTCCATGATTTCACTGCAACCACAGATCTGCCAAAGATTTATCTCTGTGTGTGACGGGGCCTTAACTCATTACAGTCAAACGTAATGCTAAAGTATATATAGATCATTCTACTCCAGGTCCAAGAGGTTCCTAGATATCGCCATTTCACTAGTAGGGGCAACTGAGTTGTGTCTGCCAATTAGCTGCTGGACGGTGGAGCAATCTAACAGATAAAACTATATAATCCAGAATATTAACAAAGGGACAGGGACAAGGTAACAATAAGTGGCAACTATGTAGTTTTGGAAAGACTTAGAGCATTACAGTCCATAGGCTCAGCTGTAAAATAATATGGGCATCCAGAGGTTAAATAATAGAATAGTCAAAAAACCTGCAGGGGCAAAACACAGGACTTCAGTTTTAGTTGCACTTCACGGTGGCATCTAAGCAGTAAGTATTCAATAGCTGCCACAGGTGAACGGGAATAGGCAAATTGAATAGATTGCAGTTTGCTGAGTGGTTCCCTTTTGACTGGCTGCTCAGCCATTACTGATACTGATGGTCAATCCTGGTGGGCAGCACTCAAGCCCGGTGTTTCTGTTATTACCGCAACGCAATCTCTAGTGGCAGCACTGTAACGTTCCTAGTGACAGCCTATGTCAGAAATTATTGATAAGAGAGAAGGTACAGGTAAGTATGGGACACACCACAAGGTGGGAAGAATTTCTAAGTTGTGTTTTACGTCTCTTGTGTTTAAATAAGAATAATGCAAATGTTTGTTATGGTTGAGCTATTGTAATTATATGTTGATAATTTCATTATTTAACAAAAGGGAATTTCTAACTTCCTTTCCTTTCTGCCACTGAGAAAGAAGAGCACAAAAGCATGTTATAAAAGTAATTCATATAACTTTTAATTGTATCATTTATTTAAAATTAATCCTCATGTCTGAATCTCTTTTGTATTATGACATTATGTGATCAATAACTCCCTAATATAAAGGTGAATCTAAGTTTTCCTGCACCTGGGTAAAAAATGTATTTTGGTGCCCACATCTATACATAGCTAATGTGGTGTGAGTAGTCATCCTAGGGCAGCCCGGTGGCTCAGTGGTTAGCACTGCAGTCTCGCAGCATTGGTTTCCTGGGTTCAAATCCCACCAAGGACAACATCTGCAAGGAGTTTGTATGTTCTCCTTGTGTTTGCGTGGGTTTCTTCCCACACTCCAAAGACATACAGATAGGGACTTTAGATTGTGAGCCCCAATGAGGACAGTGTTGCCAATGTATGAAAAGCGCTGTAGAATAAATGCCGCTATAAAAGTGAATACATTTTATTATCATTATATCTTGTGACCACTCATATGCTCATTTGCATATGTACAGTTATGTGCTGACTAGATATTCTTCCTAATTCTCTCAATGTTTAGTGAAAAATTAAAGCCACTGCTTCATTGAGAAAAACAAGAAAAGAGGCTAGTTAGGATGTAACTGTGTGAAAATCACATATGAGTGACAAGAAGAGCCGAATCCTGACAGTGGCTACATTTTACAATATTAGAATTTGGCATGCTACAGTGCTGATTATTATAATTAACGCTCCTAACGTAAATACAGATGTAGAAATCCTTAACTTGTCAGATTGCAATACTTTATTAACAAACTAGTATCATGTTATCTTACAAATTATGGATTACTACACATGTACAGAATCAGAGCCAAAAACAGTACAGACAAAATCATCACAGCAACCATCAGTACAGGAATATATTATCAGAATCACCATTAGTACATAAATCAAGCACCAGAATCAACATCAGTACAGGAATACATAATAAGAACTACAATCAGATTATCAGTACATAAATACAGCACCAGAACCACCAACATTAAAAAAAATGGCACCACAACTAGTATTATTACATGAATACATCAACAAGCTTAGAACAGCAGTCAATTGCAGTGTTTGGTCACCCCCATATACAATTGTATTGCATGAACCTACAACTTACAGTATGTCTGTAACAATGGTAAGGAAATATTGGGAGGTGTTAACAGACATCATCAGACTACAGACCATACAATAACCACATTACAAATGAGACATTTACATCCAGGTACTGTAAAGGTGACATCCTTTCTTTTTTTCCATCCTTTCTTATACATCTGGTTCAGACTTTGAAAATCCATAGCTCATCTCTGTAGACTTCCATCTTCTACAGTTTTCTGCTGCACACTTTAAAAATAATGTCTTTATAATACTCCTGAATAAAAAGCTGTACCCCTGAATTTATAATTATGCTCACTGTGCTTGCTGAACAAAATATGACACCCACACTGCCACTTTTATAGTTCTTTTTCTCCACACTATTGTCTCCTCTAAAATATTGTTCCTACAATGTTTGCCATTATGAACTTTAACAAGCATTGTTCACCTTTATTAGCTATACCTGGCATGCTGTTCTCCCTTATTAGTTATAACAACCACACTGTCCCTATCTAAAGTGTCCCCACACCATGCTGCCCCCTATTGATACTGAGTCTAGTCTTCACACTGTCCACTTACACTGTCTTTCCTATTCCACCCAGTCTCTATACTGGTCCCCTTCCTAATACTCCACCTATGTATACTGTCCCCTCCTTGTTGTTTCTTCACACTGTCCCTTCCCGATACTGATCCCCTATTCTATGCAATCTCTATACTTTATATTGTGTTCTCTCAAACTTTTCCCTCCATACTGTCTCCTAACACTTTACCTCCGCATATTGGTCCCGCACATTTCTCACTACATATTGTCCCCTCAAAATTTCCCCTCTATACTGTTCTTACACTTTTTCACACCCATACTATTCCCTTAGAATCCCCCACATTCTGTCTGCAAACACTTCCCCTTCATACTGTTTCCTCACACTTTCCTACCCTATGTCGCTGTTGCGGTCGGAGGGGCCGCGCTCGCTACGCTCGGGTCCGGGGCTTCTGCTGCTGCTCGGTGGCTCGAGCGGTGGGCCGGACCCGGGGACTCGAGCAGCGCTCCTCGCCCACTAGTGAAAAGGGTGTGGTTTGTTGGGGAGATAGTTCGTGACACCACCCACGGGTCGTGGTGATGATGGGCATCACCGCTGCTGGTGACGGGGATCCCGGGAGCGATGGCAGGGAGCAGCTAGGATGTTGGTTCCCCCTCCGTGGGTAGGGGTTGGTGATCCCGGGGCTCGGTTGCGATACGGGGAGGCAGGATAGCTGGGGTGCAGGGTTGCAGGGGCAACGCGGTGCCAGACGGCACTGTTGTTACAAATTCACAGAGTCTCTGGTAAACCAAACGGCTGGATGGACGGGTCCCGCAGCCAGCTGCAGTGTCCTTGCTCTCCCCGGACAGATTGATGGTGGCTGTCTTTCCCTGCGATGGTTTCCCAACGGTAGTCCGCTCCCCGGTGTGTATATACCGAAGGAGCCCGTTTTGCCTGCAGGCGCTGGCCCTTGGATCTCTAGCCTATGGCGGTGGATTTCTACCCTCACGGTGTGGACGGTTGCCTTCTGTCGGGTCTTGGGTGTTAGGGAACCCCTGGGGTTCCGGTCACTCTCGGATTTGACCGTTGTCGGCGGCTCCTAGCCTAGTTGGGGTCCGATGGCCCTGCCTTGGTGTGCTTGGTACAACTCTCCTCCCCGGCTCGGTACCGGCGGGCCACCACCCGTCCCCGGTCCTACGGTTCCGCTAACTTGTACCACCTCCTGCAGACGGCAACCACCATCTGCCGACCTTGCTGACAGTGCCTGGTCTCTGACCCAGACACCAACAGTTTCTGTCCTCTCACTTTCAACTCCAGCTCAGATCTGTCACTTTTCCCGCCTCCAGGCCTGTGAACTCCTCGGTGGGTGGGGCCAACCACCTGGCTCCGCGCCACCTGGTGTGGACATCAGACCCTGGAGGAGGCAACAAGGATTTTGTTTGACTGATGTAAACTATCCAGGGGAGGGGGTGTGTGTGATGTTATGTCTGTGACTACCTGGCTAGTCCAGGGCATCACATCGCCCTTTCACAATTTCCCATCATACTACCGTGCTTTCACACTTCCACATTAAACTACCACTAATACTCTGCCTGCACATTTTTCTCCTCCACTCTGTCTCCTCACACCACTGTTCATTTATACTATTTCCCCATACTGCCCATCCCTTACTGTCTTCTCACACAATTCCCCCATAATGTCACCTCACAGTATTCTTCTCATACTGTCTCCTCACACATTTCTTCCCATATACTGTCCCCTCACACTCCACCCATACTCCCCTCATACTTTTGTCTCATTATACTGTCACTATCAACTCACATTATCCTCCTGCCATACTGTCCTCTCATGTGTCCTCTAATACTGTCTCCACACATATTTCTACCCTATACTGTCCCCTCAAATTCCCACAAATACTGTTCTCTCTCACTTTTATCTCCAGTACTGTTCCTCACAACATTCCCCCATATTTTACCCTCAGTTTTCTCCCATACTGTCCCCTTATACATTTCTCCCCCATACTGTCCCTTTACACTTTCCCCTATATTGTCTACTCACACTTTTTTACCTATACTATTACCTCACACATTTTCCCTATATTATTTCCTTACTCGATTCTTACCCATACTGTGCCCCTGTACAGGAACCTCACACTTTCCCATTGGACTGTCTCCTCACACTTTTCCCCCACACTATCACATTAAAGGTTTCCTAAATACTGTCTCCTTACACTTCCCCTTCATATACCGTCCCATCACACTTCCTGCCATACTATCCTCACATTCCACCCAATACAGACTCTTCACCCCAATACTGTCAGCTCACACATCCCTCCGGTCTTCGTAGGCATTTATAATAATTTCCTCATACTGTTACCTCACACTTCTTACCCATACTGTCCCTTTACACTTCCTGTTTCCACATACAGTTCCCTAACTTTCTCCCTAATACTTTCTCCTCACACTTACCCCTATAATGTCCCCTCACACTTTTCACCAATATGTCTCCTCACACTATAACTCTCACTTATCTCCCCATCTCTATCCTTAGACATTTCTCCCTTCATTCTGTGCTCTCACGCTTTTACCTCCGTACTGTCTCTTCACACTTTTTCCTGATACTGTACTCTTACACTTTTTCCCCCTACTGTCCCTTCACACTTTCCCTTTCCCCATACTGTTCCCTCCCTCTTCTTCCTTATACTTGTTCCTCACACTCTCTCATACTGTCCCCTCACAATATTACCCCTTACTGTCTCCTCATACTTATCTCTCCCATACTCTCCCCCTCACAGCTTTCTCCTCAATACTGTTCCCTCACACTTTTATCCCTCATACTCTCCCTTATATTATTCACACTGTTACTGGCCCTTCATACTTTTCGCTCTCATACTGTCTCCTAACACTTTTCCTATACACTACCCCCTCACAGTTTCTCCCTATACTATTTCCTCACACATTTCTGCCCTTTCACACTTTTGTACCTTATAGTATCCCCTCACACTATCCCCCCATGCTGTCCTCTCACACGTTTCTCACCCTACACCGCCCCCTCACATGTTTTCCCTCATACTGTCCTCTCACACTTTTCCCCCCTTACTGTCCACCCACACTTTTCTCCTTCATACTGTCCCACTGTATTAGGCAGCTCAAAGGTGTCGCGCTGTTGGCTGCACCAGAGGCAAAATGACCCCCCCTGCCCTTTCCTAGTTATGCCCATGCCTAATATATTCTTATAACTTAGATTTCTACACTCATTTTGTTTTAAAGGGAACCTGTCAGGTCCAATATGCATCCAGAACCACAAGCACTTCTGGGTGCATATTGCTAATCCCTGACTAATCGTCCCAGCATCTGGTAGAATAGATAAAGAGATCTTTAGAAAAAGTATTTCTAAAGATTTTTTATACTATGCTAATGAGCGCGAGGACTAGTCCCAAGGGTGTTACTTTCCTTAGTAGTTGGCCCCATTAGCATGTTAGTACACCCCTGTGGGCGTGCTAACATGCTAATGAATGTGCAACGTCAGAGGATGATCTTACACACCTCTTTGCTGCTATCGCCACTCGACGCTGGATTTCGGCTCAGTGTGCATGACCCTGGACTTTCGGTCATGCGCCCTACTTCATTTTGAAGCCAGTACACTTGCACCCAGCTTCATTGTGCGCATGACTGAAACTCCGGGGTCATGCGCACTGAGCTGAAATCCAGCATCGGAGAGGTGAGATCATCCTGTGACGCTGCGCATTCATTAGCATATTAGCACGCTCACAGGGGTGTACTAACATGCTAATGGGGCCGACTAGCCAGGGGAACTAACGGCCTTGGGACTAGTCCCCGCGTTCATTAGCATATATTAAAGGATCTTTAGAAATACTTTTTCTAAAGATCTCTTTATCTATGTTAGCGTATACAGGGACGGTTAGGCAGGGATTAGCAATATGCACTCAGAACTGCTTGTTGTTCTAGGTGCATATTGGACCTGACAGGTTCCCTTTAAACAAGGTAGGAAGCAGGGGTGCTGTGCACAGAGGAATCACATCCACTGCATTCTCCATTCAACAAATAAAAGGCTTCATCAACAGTTCCCACATTTTGATGGTGGCACCAGGTACACAGACACAGGAAATTATATTTTCCTTCCTGCAATGATTACATAGAGCTTTTCTTCTTACAGAGTCATTAAGTGTTAGTTATATATTTGGACTTAATGATATTGTAACTTGCTTTACATGTTAAACGTCACAGAAATAATTTTAGGTGAAATATAAATGTCATAAATTATTAGAAATAAGAATCTGTGCCACTCTTCCAAAGATTGTGTCTTGTATTGTTGCTAGGCATTATTTATTTGAAAACGACTGATCTGTAATATCAGGCATGGCCCGTGAACAAGCTTGGTACTGATTAAAGGAAAAGAAGACTAAAGCGGGCTTTACAAGCTGCGACATAGCTAGCGATGTCGCGAGTGATAGCACCTGGCCACGTCAGTGGCGCGTCATGGGGTGATCGCTGCCATAGCGAACAATATCGCTACGGCAGCGTCACACGCAATTACCTCTTTACCGACGTCGCTGTGGCCGCCGAACAATCTCTCATTTAAGGGGGAGGTTCGTTCGGCGTCACAGCGGCGTAACTAAGTGGCCGCCAACTAGAAGTGGAGGGGCGGAGATGAGCGGCCGTAACATCCCGCCCACCTCCTTCCTTCCTCATTGTCAGGCGTCTCCCCGAGATACCTTCCATGATTAATCTGTAAATTACAGTAAATAAACACACACACACGAAAAAATCCTTTATTAGAAATAAAAAACACAAACATATACCCTGGTTCACCACTTTAATAAGCCCGAAAAAGCCCTCCATGTCCGGCGTAATCCAGGATGATCCAGCGTCGCTTCCAGCTCTGCTGCATGGAGGTGACCGGAGCTGCAGAAGAGACTGCCGCTCCTGTCTGCTCTACGCAGCTGATGAAGGCAATAGCGCGATCAGCTGTATTCAGCGTTGGCCTCGAGTAACCTCAGTGACAGCTCAGCTGATCGCGCTATTGCCTTCATTAGCTGCGTGGAGCAGACAGGAGCGGCGGTGTCTTCTGCAGCTCCGGTCACCTTCATGCAGCAGAGCTGGAAGCGACGCTGGACCATCCTGGATTACGCCGGAGATGGAGGGCTTTTTCGGGCTTATTAAAGTGGTGAACCAGGGTATATGTTTGTGTTTTTTATTTCTAATAAAGGATTTTTTCGGGTGTGTGTGTTTATTTACTGTAATTTACAGATTAATCATGGAAGGTATCTCGGGGAGACGCCTGACATGATTAATCTAGGACTTATTGGCAGCTATGGGCTGCCAATAACTCCTTTTTACCCCGATTTGCCAACGCACCAGGGCAAATCGGGAAGAGCCGGGTACAGTCCCAGAACTGTCGCATATAATGTATGCGGCAATTCTGGGCGGCTGCTGACTGATATTATTAGGCTGGGGGGCTCCCTATAACGTGGGGCTCCCCATCCTGAGAATACCAGCCTTCAGCCGTATGGCTTTATCTGGCTGGTATTAAAATTGGGGGAGACCGCACGCCGTTTTTTTTAATTATTTATTTATTTTACTGCACAGTATAAACACGCCCACCGGCTGCTGTGATTGGGTGCAGTGAGACAGCTGTCACTCAGCGTGGGGGGCGTGTCTGACTGCAACCAATCATAGGCGCCAGTGGGTGGGGAAAGCAGGGAATACGAGATTGATTAATGAGCGGCCGGCATTTTCAAAGTAATTGTTGCCGCGTATTCTCTGCACAGCTGTTCCTCGCCGCGCTGGTGATCGGGGAGCGGTAAGTATGAGAGAGGGCTGCTCACTTCAGTCACTCGGGGGATTAGCGGTCACGCGGCACACAGACAGAGCCGCGGCATGACAATGAAGTCGGGGGAAGTTCACCCGAGTTCATTCTCATCGCGCAACTCTGTCTGCTGTCAGCCGACATGTATCAACGACATTGTGCAACACACAAACGGACATTCCACACGGACATTCCACGTACACATACACGGACATTTTACACGTACACGCGGCTCGCCTACGCCATCACACGGATGCCATACGTACCGGAGAAACGCCCCAAAAAAAACGGAACACGGACCCGAAAAATGGACCGTAAGACACGGATGTTTTTTTGCGGAAGTGTGTTTTAGGCCTAAAGCAAAGTTTGCATTTTTAAAACAAACTGCAGCCAGGGAACAGAAGTTTTCCAAAACCAAAAAATCCCTTTAAAGTTGGCCACATAGACATTAGCTTGAAAAACAAACAAACAATTGCATTGTTAACCAAATGCTTAGTGCATTATTTTCCCAATCAATAACTTATCTTTGGCTGTGACCATGGCACCGGTCTCATTGACCTCTGTCAATAAATAGAAGAAGGTCGAAGAAGGAATGGTTCAACATTTTTAATGTTGACTCTCGAGTACAAGTGCAAGCTAATAGAGAATATAATAGCCCTGTGAATACTACCATTGCCTGGCTTGGCAGTTCGATGTTTTTGTACCGATTCTCATATGGAACAGTTTATTGGTACAAATGATTTCCCTGTTTCCCAGTAACTGAAGCCATCTTTTCATTATGTGCATTTGTGCATTGAGATTAAAAACTAACCTTTTTCCCCTGCCCTATGATCTCATTAGAAGGGAAATACTTCCCCTTTGTCTTTCTTTAATTTGCTGTGATATCTTTTCAGATACTATTGATCCAGACCTACCACATCTCTTTCTCTCAGTGCCGTGTCTACACATTCGTCATCATGAATTTGTCAGGGAATATGCCTATCATGTCCTATCCTTTTCCTCCCTCTGTCACTATGTCAATATTTAATGTCACACTCTCCTAATCTTGTTATCTTCTCTGCCCTTCAATTCTGACTAAAGTTTGTAAATGTACTTGGATAAGGCATCCGAAGGCATAACAAATCATAAATGTGGGGATTTTCCATAAATGTTTGTGATTTCCATAAAAGAAAAAAATATATTAATCACTCCATTATTAGGATATTTAGCTCTGCCAATGACTAGACACAACGTGCCGTAACCACATGTTAAAATGACAGGTTCACTCTACAACTTGATCAGAGAGCAGAAAAAAGACAAAAAACTGTTGACCAGAGTAAGAGGGACCAGAGGTGCAGCTATGGTTTCAGGTTTTACCAGGAATGAACATATCAGACCCTAGAACAGGGGTCTCAAACACGCGGCCCGCGGGCCGCATGCGGCCCCTCAGGATGCTTCGTGCGGCCCCCAGGCTCGTGCCCCTGGTCACTATCGCGGCAGGGGCCGCAGCCACTGTCTGCACTTTATGTCAGATGAATGTGTTGCTGGGGCTGCGCTCTCATGCCGGCAATACAATCATCTCACATAAATCACCGACAGTGACACTGCAGCTGCCGCGATAGTAACAGGGGCACGGGCCTGGGGGCCGCACGAAGCAGAGATGAGGCAGCGGAGGGGGCGCGGGACAGGTGAAAAGAATGGTTTGTGTGTGTGTGTGTGTGTGTGTGTGTGTGTTGGACGTTAACCCCTTAGCGACCTATGACGTACTAGGTACGTTATGGCTCCCTGGTACTTAAGGACCCATGACGTACCCAGTACGTTATGGCGAAATCGCAGCCCCGGTGGCTGCGATGGCTGCAAATACCTTAGATTCGGGGAGGAGGGGACCTCAGGAGGGGTGGTGTCTCCTCCCCGGACCTACGGAGGCTGTGATTGGCTGAGCGGCGTTCGTCAGCCAATCACAGCAACTAATGTTTCAGCCATTGAAAATCGCTGAAACATTGAAATCCAGCCAAGATCAGGGCAGCTGTAGCCCTGATCATTGGCTGGAGCTGGGTGACCTGTGTTTCACCCGCCCCCAGCTCTGATTGGAGAGACCGGCCTTGTGACCGATCTCTCCAATCACTGTGGATCTGGGGCCGGAGACCACCCCCTCAGCTTCACTCCAGCATCTGTGGAAGGTGAGGGGAACTGCTGACCCATTACTACAGGATGGGGACAAACTGCGCACATTACTATGAGATGGGGATAAGGCTGGGGACATTACAAGGATGGGCACAATACTATTGGATGGGGACATTATTACTATAGTTTGGGATCTTTAGGATAGGGACTAGGATGCTCACATTACTATAGGATAGGGACTAGGATGGGCACATTACTATAGGATAGGGACTAGGATGGGCACATTACTATAGGATAGGGACTAGGATGGGCACATTACTAAAGGATAGGGACTAGGATGAACACATTACTATAAGATGGGGACAAGGCTGGGGACATTACTATAGGATGGGGACAAGGTGGGCACAGTACTATAGGATGGGGACTAGGATGGGCACAGTACTATAGGATGGGGACATTACTACAGGATGGGGACAAGGTGGGCACATTACTGTAGGATAGGGACATTACTACAAGGGGACAAGGATGGGAAACATTACTATAGAATAGGGATAATGCTGGGGACATTACTATAGGGTGGGGACAAGGTTGGCCCATTACTAAAGGATGGGCACATTACTATAGAATGGGGACATTGCTACAAGGGGACAAGGATGGGGAACTTTACTATAAGATGGGGGACATTACTATAGGATGGGGACAAGGATGAACACATTACTATAGGATGGGGACAAGGATGAACACATTACTGCAAAATGGGGACAAGGATGGGGAACATTACTTTAGGATGGGGACAAGGATGAGCACATTACTGTGGGATGGGGACTAGGATGGGGCACATAACTACAAGGGGACAAGGATGGGCACGTTACAACAATATGGGGAACATTACTGAAAGATGTTGGTCAAAATTTCTATATAGTGCTAATTGTAAGACTATTAAGGTCCAGTCACACTAAGCAACTTACCAGCGATCCCAACAACGATAGGGATCGCTGGTAAGTTGCTAGGAGGTTGCTGGTGAGATGTCACACTGCGACGCTCCAGCGATCCCACCAGCAACCTGACCTGGCAGGGATCGCTGGAGCGTCGCTACACAAGTTGCTGGTGAGCTCACCAGCAACCAGTGATCAGCCCCCAGCGCCGCGTGGAAGATGCTGCGCTTGGTAACTAAGGTAAATATCGGGTAACCAACCCGATATTTATCTTGGTTACCACCGCACGGAGCTACACGTGCAGAGAGCAGGGAGCAGCGCACACTGAGCGCTGGCTCCTTGCTCTCCTAGTTACAGCACACATCGGGTTAATTACCTGATGTGTGCTGCAGCTAAATGTGCACAGAGCAGGGAGCAGCGCACAATGCTTAGCGCTGGCTCCCTGCTCTCCTAGTTACAGCACACATCGGGTTAATTAACCCGATGTGTGCTGCAGCTAAATGTGCACAGAGCAGGGAGCAGCGCACACCGCTTAGCGCTGGCTCCTTGCTCTCCTAGTTACAGCACACATCGGGTTAATTAACCCGATGTGTGCTGCAGCTACATGTGCACAGAGCAGGAGCCGGCACTGACAGTGAGAGCGGAGGAGGCTGGTAACAAAGGTAAATATCGGGTAACCAAGGACAGGGCTTCTTGGTTACCCGATGTTTACATTGGTTACCAGCCTCCGCAGAAGCCGGCTCCTGCTGCCTGCACATTTAGTTGTTGCTGTCTCGCTGTCACACACAGCGATCTGTGCTGCACAGCGGGACAGCAACAACTAAAAAATGGCCCAGGACATTCAGCAACAACCAACGACCTCACAGCAGGGGCCAGGTTGTTGCTGGATGTCACACACAGCAACATCGCTAGCAACGTCACAAAAGTTGTTCGTTAGCAGCAATGTTGCTAGCGATGTTGCTTAGTGTGACGGGGCCTTTAGTTACAAGAAAGGGATAAAATGTTAAAAAAAAAAAAGTTTATATTTAAACAAAGAATGTGCACGTTTGCTATAATGAACAAGTGAAAATGTTGAAAATCAGTGATCCCAAGGTGTGTAAAAAAAATAAAATATATATATTATATATGGTACCGATAAAAATGTCACTTTGTCCTGCAAAGAATGCGGCCCCCCAAATTATTTTTTTTCCTCTGTGCGGCCCATACACCCAGCCGAGTTTGAGACCCCTGCCCTAGAGGTACAGGGGCCCATTTCTACCTCCGAAGCAGACACCTTAACAATAACGATCCCCGAAAGCCCCACTTAAAAAAGTAATAATGCACTTTTAGTGCCTGTTTAGAAGTAATAATGCATCAGAAGAAAAGAAATAAAGTACATATAAATAAATATATATATATATATATATATATACATACTTTATGTCAAGACTCTCGACAAGCCCACCAGCCCAACTTTTTCCGTTTAGCTCAGATGGAGTGATGTGTTGATGTCATTGTACTACCTTTGACAGAATGCCATATTGATGTGTACACCAACATTTTCTGTACTCACAGGTTCACAGGTCTAAATCAACCTGCAGTCTACAAGAAGGAGATGAGAGTGATTGAGTTTGGTGCTCTCTGGTGGCCCAGTGATGTGATCACAGGATGCAGATGGGTTGTCATCACAGCTAGGGGTCAGCTGACGACGCATGTATCTGTCATTATAAAGTTCCTGTGAATGCCGGCTGAGTGCCAGTGTTCATAGGAAGACAGCATTGCTGAAGCACCACTCTGTACAGCACAAGTGATCAGAATATTGCAGCTTCAAGTCCCCTATGGGGACTGGTAAAAACAATAAATAGTTTTTTTAAAAAAAAAACAAGGAAAGCTTTAAAAAATATGTAATTAATAGAATTTATTCCCAAGTGCAAAATTTGTATTGAACATATAATATTAATAAAATGTGCTGTACACAGCAATAACAGGAGTGATCTCTTTAAACTTATAGGATGTTCTTCCCACAATTTCCTGAATATCAGAAGAAATCCAAAAAGATCCTAGTTAGGACCCATTAACATTTAGTACGTCACACAGGCAATATCTAGTACAGACAGTTTAACACAATATGCTTATTACAAGTCAATACTCAGCAGTATTCCAATAGATAATAGAGGTCATAGACCCATTCCACTCCGTGGATGATGTAGTTTGCTTGTTGCTTGAAATGTAGAATGTGAAAATAATCATTCTCAAAACTACATGATGAAACCTGCATAAGTTTTGAAATCTTCATTTTAGCTTCATACTGCAGAGTAGTTCATATTGTTGAATAGCATATAGCATTCTAAACAGTGGCATGTAAAAGTTTGGGCACCCTGCATGGTTAAAACCTAGTAGCACCCCCATTAGCAAGTATCCCAGCTTGGAAAAGCTTTTAGTATCCAGCTAAGAGTCTTTCAATTCGTGTTTGAGGGATTTTCATCCATTCTTCCTTGGAAAAGTCTTCCAGTTCCCTGAGATTCCTGGGTCGTCTTCCATGCACTGCTCTTTTGAGGTCTAGCCACAGATTTTCAATGATGTGCAGATCAGGGGACTGTGAGGGCCATTGTAAAACCTTCAGCTTGCACCTTTTGAGGTAGTATATTGTGGATTTTGAAGTGTGTTGAGGATCATTATCCATTTGTAGAAGCCATCCTCTTTTCAACTTCAGCTTTTTTTACAGATGATGTTATTTTTGTCTCAAGAATTTGGAGAAATTTTATTGAATCCATTCTACCCTCTACCCGTTAAATGTTCCCTGTGACAATGGGTGTAATAGAACCTCAAAGCATGATTGATCCACCCCCATACTTAATGGTTGGCGATATGTTCTTTTCTTGAAATTCTGTGCCCTTTTCTCTCTGCACATACCTTTGATCACTGTGGCCAAAGAGTTCTATTGTAAAGGGAAGCTGTCAGGTGCAATATGCACCCAGAACCACGAGCAGATCTGGGTGCATATTGCTAATCCCTGCCTAATCGTCCCAGCATCTAGTAGGATACATAAAGAGGTCTTTAGAAAAAGTATTTCTAAATCTTCTTTATAATATGCTAATGAGGCCAGTGATTAGTCGTGAGGACATTACTTCCCCTGACTAGCAGCCCTCTTAGCATGTTAGTATGCCCACAGGGGTATACTAACTTGCTATTCAATGCAGCGTAAGCAGCAGTGATGCCCGTAACTGTGTCCGTGGTGAACGATGAGATGAATGTCCCACACTTCCAGTCATGCGCAGTATAAAGCCGAATGTATTCGTCCCAGCTTCAGACAGGTCTAGTGCACATGACCAAAAGTGCGGGACATTCAGCTTAGCGTTCACTGCAGACACAGGTACACGCATCACCATTGGTGACACTGCATTAAATAGCATGTTAGCATGCCTCTGTGGGCGTACTAACATGCTTAGAGGGTGGCTAATCAGGGAAATAATGTCCTTGTGACTAGTCCCTGGCCTCATTAGCATATTATAAAGAGTCTTTAGAAATACTTTTTCTACAGATCTCTTTATCTATGCTACTATATACAGGGATGGTTAGGCAGGGATTAGCAATATGCACCCAGAACTGCTCGTTGTTCTGGTGCATATTGCCACTGACAGGTTCACTTTAACCTCAACTTCAGAGGGCCTTTGGGCAAACAGTGTCCCTTGTCCCCCACCCAATACTTCAAAGTTCCACTTGAAAGCTTGAAAGCCACTGCTGATTTGTCTAGACTAAACCAATCTAAGCATTTTGGAAAAAAAATTGACATCCCTAACAAACACCAGAAGTCTGAAGCAGAGAGCCCATCTACATGAAGCATATGGTCTAAGGGATTTTCATCAGTAGTTATTTAAGAAATATAGATAGATAGATAGATAGATAGATAGATACAAAATGAACAGACAGGTAGATAACAGAGAGATATGAGATGCATGGATAGACATATAAATAAATAGTTCACTAACAATAGTAAAAGAAGGGAGGTATTTGGTCTTTGGTTTCCTTCTGGAGTCGGTGGTTGGAATTTTGTATTCGGTCTTCTGGTTTCTTCTGTTGGTGTTCTGTATTCAGTCATCAGGTTCCTTCTATAGTCAGTGTTCGGTGCTTGGTCTTTAGGTTCCTTCTGTAGTCGGTAGCTGTAATACTGCTCAGATGACTGCTCCTTTCCAACTTTTGGAGCCAACTCCTCCCCTATTTGGCTCTTCCGAGATAATAAACAACTGTGCCACAAATACCACCTGACACAGCATCTTTTCTAAACTCTTCCCTCGAGGAAACACAAATTGCACTAGTTAGTTCCTATCTGTTCTTTTCAACCTGCAGATGGCAGAATACACTTGTAGATGCTGTGAGATGTTGGCTGGATGCGTCTTTTATTCACCACCCCCATAGACCTTCCCCGGACGTAGAACACATGGTACTGCAGAGGAGTGTATCCCCACAAGTAGTGTAGATACCCTTGAGGAAGCTACTCAAGAAGAAGCATCCAGTATAACATTTGGACAACAACCTCCAAGAAACTGTCAGCAACACTGAGAGAGGTCTACACTGTGTGCAAAGTTAGCCATAAAAGCAACTCTCTTTCATTTCATCTTGAGGTAAAAGATGTTGATGGCTTCCTTGTACTGTCTGTGTGGACAGTGCTTAGGAACAATCATACCTTTATCATACATTTATCACCTATGGAGAGGTGATTTATGTTATTAAAGGCCCACCCCTTTAAAATATACTTCCCAACGTTTTTCCAGCAGATGGTGTATTTAAAGGAAAGGAAGAAGATTATTCAGGCAGGAATAATTTCTTGTGCCCTGCCTTTTCTAATCTACGATAACTTAATTCTCAAAAAAATGAAAAATTAAAAGTTTGGTATTTTCACATTGGTATCCCTTGTTGCGGATTTGGGTTCAGAGACCCCAAGCAGTACCTCAATAGACCACAAGAAGTGCACAGCTCAGAAAACAAAAATGCAGAGCTCCCACCTGAGCACAAGCACAGAGCAGAATACGAATTCAAAAGAAAGCATAGTGTAAATTCAATAGAAATAGCATAGGGTTACTAAATAATCATAAGAAATATACAAGAATATATATTGAAAGTAGTCGAAATTTCTTCCACATTTGTGCTGCCAACAATTCTGCAACTAAAAGCCACCCTCTATATCTTAACAAGGTTTGAAAAAAATACATAGCCATGTTGCACAATGAGGCTGGCCATTCCCTGAGACCATGAGTAATTGGGATGTAGTTAGTATACCACACAAGTTGCTGAAAAATTAATTTTACATGTTAAAGCATACTTATGATTTTAGATAACTTTTCAGAGTGTGTGTGTGTGTACATGAAGTATAACAATATTAGTCATGAGCGAGCATGCTCACCACTGCTCGATACTCAATCAAGCATTGCGATGCTCGAGACTGGAGATGAGCCACCCCCCCAGAGTTCGAGTTCGGTTCGGTGCGTCGAACGGAGGACAAGTTCGTCGAACGTTCGACGAACCAATTCAAACCCCATTGAAAACAATGGCAGGCATACACAAACACATAAAAACACATTATACATGTACACATACAGTTAATAAACATTGCCATTACACTTACAGGTCCCCACGACGTGTCCTGCACTCTGTCTCCCGCCGCTTTTCCTTCCGATAATCGCTGCGTCCTCCCGGTAACCAGCACTGATGATAGTACCTTCCGTGACGTCAAAATAGCATGTGACGAGTCACTTGTGTATTATCTCATTGGCTACAGACTGGTCACATGGCTAGACGTCATACTAGGTCCTGTCAGTGCATCTCTCCAGTACGTGGTGCTCATTTGTACATCTCCGTGTACCGGCAAGATGCTCTGGCACATGGTCGGCTTCCCCGTTCCTGCATGTGGGCGCTCTTTACAGAGTCAGCCCACATGGAAGGACTGGCTGCCACAGCTTTTGAATTGCGGCACCGGGAATCACGTGATCAGAGCACCGTTGCTATAGTAACTGCCTGTCAGATTACATTAGCAATAGTATCTTCTGGCGCTGCATCCAACTCTTCCAGCTGCCCTGGTGACGGGTGGCTCACTGGGTAATAATGGTGTTAGGGCTAGCTGTATATTATCAACTGGCCCTAAGCCCAAAATTCATGGTGTCACGCCAATATTAGACATGGCCACCATGAATTTCTAGTACAGATAAAAAAAAAAACACAACACACAGAAAAATATTTTTATTAGAAATAAAATACAACACAATTAGTGACTCCATCTTTATTGAAATAAATAACCCCCCTCCGCAGTAATCCTGTGTCAAGGGTCCCACGCCGTCCAATCCAGATGCAATATCATTTGATCGGTTTGCTGGAAGGCAAAGCAATCAGATGATGTGTCAGGTTCAAGGGCCTGAATCACATGACACAGCAGCTGATTGTATAAACAGCTTTTATACAATTAGCTGATGCATCAGTGCAAAAAAAAATACACACTTTTGTGCAGACTCCTTTCCGACAGCATCAGCTGATAGTTTAGCTGGGTGGTAAAAAGCCGGCTTCACCACTCGACTTTTAGTGTCAGCTGATTCCGTCAAGTGACCACATCAGCTGATCATCACCAGGTCTGAGAGAGAGAAAAGAGAGAGAAAAGAAAAGAGAGAGGGAGAGAGAAAAGAGAGAGAAAAGACAAGAGAGAGGGAGAGAGAGAGAGAAGAGAGATTGAGAAGAGGAGAGAAGAGAGAGAGGAGAGAGAAGAGAGGGAGAGAGAGGGAGAGAGAGAGAGAGAACAAGAGAGAGAGAACAAGAGAGATAAAAGGGAAGAGAGAGAGGGAGAGAGAAAAGAGAGAGACGAGAGAGAAAAGAGAAGAGAGAGAGAGAAGAGGAGAGAAGAGGAGAGAAAGGAGAGAGGAGAGAGTGAGAGAAGAGAGAGAGGGGTGAGAGAGAAAGAAAGAAAAAGAGAGAGAGAGAAAGAGAGAAAGAGAGAGAAAAAACAAGCGAGAGAGAGAACAAGAGAGAGAGAACAAGAGAGAGAAAAGAGAAGAGAGAGAGGGAGAGAGAAAAGAGAGAGAAAAGAGAAGAGAGGGAGAAAGAGAAAATAGAAAGAGAGAGCAGAGGAGAGAAGAGGAGAGAAGAGAGAGAGGAGAGAGAAGAGAGAGGGAGAGAGAGAGCAGAGGAGAGAAGAGGAGAGAAGAGAGAGAGGAGAGAGAAGAGAGAGGGAGAGAGAGAGAAGAGAGAGAGAAGAGAGAGAAAGAGAGAAAAAGAGAGAGACAGAGAGAGAGAGAGAAAGAGAGAGAGAGAAAGAGAGAAAAAGAGAGAAAGAGACAGAGAGAGAGAGAAAGAGAGAGAGAGAGAACAAGAGAGAGAAAGAGAGAGAAGAGAGAGAGAAGAGAGAGAGGAGAGCGCAATGCAGTCTCATTCCGTGAACTGCTCCGATTTTAGAGGTATGGCCCACAGCTCACAGCTGATATTCGGCTCCTCCCCTCAGTGCATAATTAAATTAAATTATAATTATAAATAAATAATAATTATAATTTAAAAATAAATTAAATTCTTTACTGGGGCGGCCAGGACTTGAACTCATGACCTAATGCTTCTTAGGCAGTAGCTCTAACCATTGAGCCACTGGCTCTAATGAGAAATGTAGGAAGATTTGGTTATCTTGACCTCTGCATTGCAGAGTGAAGTCTCCAGTGACAGCGCGGCTCACTTCAGGTGCTGTGTGGAGAAGGACACAGAGCGCTTGTGTGCTACGAGGCTCCCTGTCATCTTCAAGTAGCAGAGCTGACAGTGTCGTGTGGATTACTTCGGACCTGGATTGTTGTTTGGGGATAAATAAAGAGATAAATGTGGGGTTTTTTTGTCTTTTATTCCAAATAAAGAATTTTTCGCTGTGTGTGTTTCTTTACTTTCACTTACAGCTTAATCATGGAAGGTGTCTCGGGGAGACGCTTGTCATGATCAACACCATTATTACCCCGATTGCCACCGCACCAGGGCAATTCGGGATGAGCTGGGTAGAGTCCCAGGACTGCCGCATCTAATGTATGTGGCAATTCCGGGCGGCTGCTGGGTGATATTGTTAGGGTGGTGGGCTCCCCATAACGTGGCACTCCCCATCCTGACAATACCAGCCTCCAGCTGTGTGGCTTTATCCTGGCTGGTATCAAAATTGGGGGGGAAGAACATTTTTTTTTTAATTATTTATTTATTTATTTTACTGCACGATATAGACCCGCCCACCAGCGGCTGTGATTGGTTGCAGTAAGACAGCTGTCACCCATCGTGGGGGCATGTCTGACTGCAACCAATCATGGGCGCCAGTGGGCGGGGAAGGCACGGAATACCTGATTGAATAATGAAGCGGCAGCCATTTTCAAAAGAGGAAAAACTGCCGGAGATTTGTGACAGCCGTGCAGTGAGGCGCCCGTGATCGGTGAGTAGGAAAGAGAGAGGGATTGTGCTGGGGACGCAGGACACATGCAGATACGCAATGTGTGCACATTCTTACTGTGAAAAGCCACGCTTTTGGTGATCGAACCGTTCTCGAACGTAACTCAAACTGCCGAACTTTTAGCAAATCGTTCGAGTTCGTCGAACGACTCTAACACCCCCAAAAGCACTCGAACATGAAATTGGCGAACCGTTCGACTTGAACATCACTCAACTCTACTCGAGACTTTCATTACTCGATTGAGCATCGCGGTGCACGAGTGCCATGCTTGAGTCCCTGTCCGGCATGTTTCACGGCTTTTAGACAACCGATCAACATGCAGGAATTGTTTGCCATACACGGTAATGCTGTAGGCATGTTGGATACTGGCATTACTGTGATTGGCCGGCCACATTGCATCATTGCGTCTTAGGGGTACTTTGCACGTTGCGACATCGCTAGCATCGGCTAGCGATGCCGAGCGCAATAGTACCCGGCTCTGTCGCACATGCGATATCTTGTGATAGCTGCCGTAGTGAACATTATCGCTGCGGCAGCTTCACACGCACTTACCTGTTCTACGACGTCACTCTGGCCGGCGATCCTTCCTAAGGGCCGGGTCGTGCGGCGTAACAGTGACGTCACACGGCAGGCGGCCAATAGAAGCGTAAGGAGGGAGATGAGCAGGACGAAACATCCCGCCCACCTCCTTCCTTCCGCATAGCCAGTGGAGGCAGGTAAGGAGATGTTCCTCGCTCCTGCGGCTTCACACACAGCGATGTGTGCTGCCGCAGAAACGAGGAACAACATCGTATCTCCTATTGGTGTGACATTATGAAAATGACTGACGCTACACAGATCACCGATTTTCAATGCTTTTGCGATCGTTTATCGGTGCATCTAGGCTTTACACGTTGCGATATCGTTACCGGTGCCAGATGTGCGTCACTTTCGATTTGACCCCAACGATATCGCAGTAGCGATGTCACAGCGTGCAAAGTACCCCTTACTGTATATAATACCTGGAATTGGTTCAGGGAGAGTTGTTGTAGGAGAAAGAGCTAACTTTAGAGCAGGCATATTGCAGTCATTGTATACCGCTGCTGCACCATTAAAACAAAAGTCCTTTTCAGGGAGAAGGGATAGTTTAGGATTAGAGGCATATAGGCAGAGTTTATGGCCTTACAGTCCTTCTATACTTATACTGCTGCTGCAAAATAACAGAAAAATTCCTTTTCAGGGCTACATATTGTCCTTTTATTAGTATAACCGTTGCTAATTACATTCAGTTTAGGGATAGTTTAAAAGTAGAGATGTATAGGCAGGGTTTATTGCCTTAGGCGGGCTTTGCACACTACGACATCGCAGGTGCGATGTCGGTGGGGTCAAATCGAAAGTGACGCACATCCGGCATCGCAGTCGATATCGTAGTGTGTAAATCCTTTTTGATACGATTAACGAGCGTAAAAGCGTCGTTATTGTATCATCGGTGTAGGGTCCGACATTTCCATAATGCCGGTGCAGCGACAGGTACGATGTAGTTCCTCGTTCCTGCAGCAGCACACATCGCTGTGTATGAAGCCGCAGGAGCGAGGAACATCTCCTACCTGCATCCCGGCTGCAATACGGAGGGAAGGAGGTGGGCGGGATGTTTACATCCTGCTCATCTCCGCCGCTCCGCTGCTATTGGCCGCCTGCCGTGTGACGTCGCTGTGACACCACACGACCCGCCCCCTTAGGAAGGAGGCGGGTCGCCGGCCAGAGCGACGTCGCAGGACAGGTGAGTGCATGTGAAGCTGGCGTAGCGATAATGTTCGCTACGCCAGCAATCACAAGATATCGCTGCTCCGACGGGGTCGGGGACTATCGCGCTTGACATCGCAGCATTGGCTTGCGATGTCGCAGCGTGCAAAGTACCCCTTACAGTCCTTCTATACTTATAATGCTGCTGCAACCTAAAAGTAAAAGTCTCTTTCAGGCCTAAATATTTTTTTTTTTCCTGTTAATAGTGGAACGTTTGCAGGCATATACAGTGGTGTGAAAAAGTCTTTGACCCTTCTAGATTTTTTATTCTCTTGCATATTTGTCACACTTAACCCCTTCATGTCCGGCCGATTTTGCACTTTGCATTTTTTTTCACCATTCTTCTTCCGAGAGCCGTAACATTTTTATTTTTCCGTCAATATAGTCATTTGAGGGCTTGATTTTTTGCATAACGAGTTGTACATTTAAATGAAACTGTTAGTTTTACCATATAGTGTACTGGAAAACAGCAAACAAATTACAAATGCGGAAAAATTGCAAAAAAAAGTGCAATTGCACAATGGTTTTTTTAGATATTTTATTCATTGTGTTCCTTATATGGTAAAACTGATATGTTGGTGTGATGCCTCAGGTCGGTGCGAGTTTGTAGACACTAAATATGTATAGGTTTACTTTTATCTAAGAGGTTAAAAAAAAATCAGAAATTTGTCCAAAAAGTGGTGCACGTTTTGCGCTATATTCCGAGACCCCTGGTGTTCTCATTTTTTGGGATCTGGGGCTCAGTTATGGCTTATTTTTTGTGTCTCGGGCACACATTTTTAATAGTGCCATTTTTGCGCAGATGCTACATTTTTATCGCTTGTTATTGCATTTTGCGCAAAATTTGCTGCGACCAAAAAACCTAATTTTGTCGTTTGGAATTTTTTTCCTGCTACGCCATTTACTGATCAGATTAATTGGTTTTATATGTTGATAGATCTGGCATTTCTGAATGCGGCAATACCAAACATGTGTATATTTTTAATTTTTTTAACCCTTTAATTTTCAATGGGGCAAAAGGGGGGTAATTTGATCTTTTAGGTTTTTTATTTTTATTTTTATTTTTCAAACGTTTTTTTTTATTTTACTAGTACCCCTAGGGGACTATAAGGATCAGCAGTCTGATTGCTCTTCCATATCTGCTGATTACAACTACACATCTATGAACACCAGATATGCTCATCTTCTGTCTCACACAACTATTGGCCGAGTGAAACAGGAAGTGAGTCATGTGAGCTACAGGAGTCATCACATGACCGTGTGCTACCATGACAACCATCGAGTCCACATGATCACGTCACGTGACTTCCGGTGTTAAGTAAAGTAAACTTTAACCGTGACCGCGATTATAATGGCGCTGTCACATTTTGACAGCACCATTTAAGGGGTTAACAGATATGAGTAGATCATGAATCTGATCATGCCTGCTAACAATATCTCAAAGTGTCAAGTGACAAAAAAGGAAAATTATCCAATAATATCAAGATAATGAAATTGGTATATTAATATAGTAACAGTATAATAGCAGCCAGTAAATATTGAATTATATTGTATTATGCCAATAAATTATTTGTAATATAAAAATTGCACTAATCCCCTCTGCAGTCAGAATATATGTGCAAAAAAATCGCAAAGTACAGATATTGCACTAACCCAAAAAATAAAAAATAAAATGTGCAAAGTGCTATATATCCCGTGTGAATTAAATAAGATATAGACTGACTGACTAGTATAAGACAAGCCCAGGAATATATATACAAAGTGCAAAGTGCTATTTACAAAGTATGTTAAATTAGTCTGGGCCTGCAGCAGTTCCTGAACCCCCTCTTTCACCTCATCCTTCATTTCCGAATTGTTATCTTAGTGCACGTCATCCATACCGGTTGAAAGCTGGAAGCACTGTAGCCCTACCTTGGTGAAGCAGCAACAAGCTCTGATGAAACTAATTGTTTTAGGTGAAAAACAGGTATGGTCATGTGTGATAATGGCAGTAACCTGCTGGCGGCCCTGAAGCTTGGCAAGCTCGCACACATACCATGACTGGCCCATGTGCTCAACTTAGTGGTTCAGCAGTTTCTAAAAACCTACCCAGATTTATTTGAGCTACTTGTGAAAGGTATGCTACATTTGCGCCAATTTCCGCAAGTCAGCTACAGGTGCCGCTGGTCTACCAGTGTTGCCACAGTGAAGAACAGACCAGAGGGGAAAAACAAAAAAGGACAAATTAAGGGAAAAACTCAACACAGCTTTGAAACAGCAAATGTTCTCTGATTGGCTTCCTGGTCCACAGCTCACAGGTTCCCTCTAGAGGCAAGCTAAGCAAAAACTATCACCAGGGATTACCTAATATAGGAGGGAAGTATTTATAGCAGAGCTAATTAGCTATAGAAAACAGCTGGCTGTAGGTTTTGTTCAGAGTTCAGGAGACCAGAGGATCTACTTAGCTCTAGCAGTGCTGGATAATGGAGAATCTGAAAAAAAAATGTTAGCAAAATACCTTGAAATATCAACCACGTATGTCTGAAGGAATGCAAAAATAGCAGAACGGGGTTTGTTATCTTTTTTTAGTTCATGAAAAAACCAAACACTAAAACTTAACCTTTAATAGGTGCTTATTAAGAAGTGATAAAGGCTCACTGATTTAAAATCGTGAAAATAAAAAATAACAACCAATTTTTACAAATTCTAAAGTGTAAGATGCCATTCTTATATATAAATGGATCCTGCCAAGAAAAACGGCATGGTCTCACCAAATTCAGACGGGCTCACATATATGCCAAGCTGAGGCTTCACTGATGGTTATAAGACAGGCTTCACAAATACCAGACATAGCCCCTCCTTTAAATCGCTTGGTTACTTGGCTGCAGATAAACGCATACTCACATCTTAGACTGTAAAAATTGGTTCTTGGATCTGTACACACAGACATTAACCCCTTGCCTCCCCGTCGCCACACCACACACAGGAGGACTCCGTATCAGTTGCAGACGACACCACATTCACATTCTCAGCAAATAAAGTCCAGTCACAGTCTCTGTTCTCAAAAACAAAACAACTTTATTTTCCTTTGTCTTTAGTAACATTTCGGTCGGCACTTCACCAGTCTTCACCGGGACTGTACACTCAGGGGACATTATATGGTGTTATGACGGTAATGACTAGCATCCTCTACTATCCAGGATGGAAGAGGTTACAGAGCCTGGATTTGGTGGGAATATACTTTCTTTAATTTTTCTTGTTATTTTGCCAAAGAAGGGGGGTTATCACAAAAGGAGCTAGCTGTGGGGACATAACCAGAGGGGCTAGCTTTTGGGACTATTACAAGAAGGGCTGGCTGTGGAGATAACAAGAGGGGATGACTGTGTGGAATATTACAGGAGGGGCTAGCAGTAGGAACATTACAAGTGGGGCGGGCTGTGGAGACATTACAAGAGGGGCTTGTTGTGGGGACATTACAAGAGGGTCTTGTTGTGGAGACATTAAAAGAGGGGCTGACTGTAGGGACATTACAACAGGGACTAGCTATGGGGACATTACAAGAGGGGCTATCTGTGGGGATATTACAAAAGGGGCTAGCTGTGGGGACATAACAAGAGGAGCTGGCTGTGGGGGCAATCACAAGAGGGATTGTGGCAGACATTAAAAGTGGGATTGTGGGTGACATCACAAGAAGTGCTGTGGGGACATCATATTATATGGGAGACTTTGGGGGAAATTATACACGGCCTGTGGAGATATCATACTATATAGGATATGTGGGGAGCACCACACTGTATAGGGTGAAGTGGGGGACTTTGCACTGGGGACTGTGGATACATCATAATGCATAGGGGGATGTGTGGGTATCATACTGTAAAGGGTGCTGTGGGGGACATTATACTGGGGCTGTGGATACATCATACTGTATAGGGAGCTGTTGGACCATCATACTTTATAGGGGCTGTGGGGTACATTATTATGGGGGACTTGAAGACATCATACTGTACAGTGGGCTGTTGAGGACATTATACTGTATCAGTGACTGGGGGGAAAAGAACTGTATGGGGTGCTGTGAGGGCTATCATACTATATATGGGACTTGTGGTGGACATCATAATGTATATTGGGGGACTGTTGAGCAATTATTGCATGGACAACTGTGATGACCATCATACTGTGTAGGGGACAGTGTGGGGGTGGAGAGGATGTGATAAGCAATATGAGGGCATATTCTGAAGGGAGGGCACACAATGGAGATGGAGGGGGGCTGCATGAAATGGCGTATAGTATGGAGAGAAGTTTGCATGGCAGGGGGACAGTGTGGAGAGTGTAAGGGGAAACAGTAGAAAGGGGACAGCCATGGTATATGCTGTGGTTCACAAGGTTGGTTCACAATGCCACCCCAATGATGTGGCATTTATAGCTGATAATGGCAGACAGTGTAGTGGTTATAGCCCATAAGGGCAGATAATGAGGAGGCTAAATAGAATAAGAGGTTTATTTAGGGTACAGTATGGACAGATATTTTCATGAAGAGGGTATTTTAATAACACTTTTATTTTTAAGGGATGTGCTGAAGAAGAGCAGGGAAGAAAAAAGTCTTCAGAGCTGTGCATGTGAAAAGTCATTAAGGCATTTGGACAAGATGGAGACAAAAAGAAAGAAACAATTCAGTCAGAAGATGTCACGTAGAAGGTATATAACTGTAAATGTTTACTTGTTGATATTGACTACGTCACATCAGTAGTGTGGTTCCTATATGGTCTGCAGTCTAAAAATGACTAATAAGATCAACTCCCAACATCTCCTTACCAATATTAAGGACATCATAAGAGTTTTAGGTTGATACGATACAAATGTATATGGGCCTTACTTAATATAATTGTTCTGGTGATGAATTTATGTACTGATGGTAGTTCTGGTGGAATATTCATGTACTGATGGTGGTTTTGATGATAAATGCATGTACTAATAGTGGTTCTGGTGATGTATTCATGTACTGATGGTGGTTCTGGTGACATATGCATGTACTGATGATTAGTCATAGGCGAACCCAGACTGGAAAACCACACACACTGTCTGTGTATCTATAGTGGTGTAAACATAAATAAATAAAAAAAATTGGCATAGGGTCACCCATATTATGATACCCAGCACAGATAAAGCATATGGCTACAGGCTGCAGCCCTGAGCCATGTGCTTGCCTTGGTTGTGTATCAAAATAAGAGGGACCATGTCCTGCGGGCTGCTATTTTTAGGCCCAATAACCATGGGTCTCCCAAGCCTGAGAATACCAGCCTCCAGCTGTTGGCTTTATCATGGCTGGGTACAAAAATTGGGAGAAATGTATGCCTTCTTTTAAATAATTTGTTTAAATAATAAAAAATAAAACTGCATGGGTCCATCTTATTTTGATACACAACCATGATAAGCACATAACTGGATGCTGAAGTCTGTATCCATATGCTTTATCTGTGCTAGATGTCACAGTATGGGGGGACCCTACACCAATTTTTTTTATTTATTTATTTTTACACCACTATAGAGCCAAAGACAACATATGTGATTCCAAGTAGTCATACACGCTGTCACACAGGGTGGGGGCGCGGTCTGACTGAAACCAATCAGAGATGCCAGGACTGCCAATGGGAAGGGGAAGCAGTGAATTTGTATGAGGGTTAATGAACAGCCCTGGAAGAGTGTTACAGCCGTGCAAGAGACTCGGTAAGTATAATACTCCTGCTCTAATCCCCCTAGAACTTTCTACCACCATATTAAAGCACAATGTTCAGGTCCCAAAAGACTCATATAGGGATCGGCGTCTGGGCAGATATTCAGGATTAATGCCGGTCCCGAGCCAGGTTTTTTTTTAAAAAATCCAACAGTGAAGACTGGACACTGGTGCTAAAGTGTACCATAAATGGAGCTCCTGGTAGCCAAGTTGTCCTGTGTGATGACCAACTAAGAAAAGAATTATGTGCAAATTTGTGTTGGCTACCCCACTTCCAATGGCAAGTCCAAGTAGTAGGAATATAAGTGCTAGAAAATGGTTGCAAAGTACACTGTTGGGCTGTTGATTCATTTAATTGTTATAGATGTCAGTCAGCTCAGTGTCAAGTAACTTTCAGTTAACAGTTCTTAATATATACTTATAAGTTCTATTGATTACACCACCTGCTACCATCAGGGGTGAACTTTTTCAATTTCATTTATATTCTCATGTATCTGCACATTTTATCTGCAGGAAACACCAAAGTAATGAACAAACAACCATGAATACAACTAAACCGTCAATGTGTAATAATGTAAGTAGTATACTAATGTATTAAATAGTGCATTGGTTGTGGATGATGGAAAAACCTAACGGAAAAAATTACAATTGTACCAACAAAGAGGAAAAGCTCTATGTCATCAGGGGGTGGATGATGAAGGAAACGCCAAAACGCGCATCGGGGCGGGTGTTACGAGCACACACCATCCCCACCTAAGTAATGTAATTGCTTACTGCTTCTTTTTCTCCATTCTTAGCCATGACAGATTCATGCATCTGTGTTAATCCTATTCATTAGCATTTTTATGCATATGCAATATTGATGTATGGTGATTGGTCACCCATTTGTCTGTAGCAATATTACTTTACTGCTATTTGCTCTGATACTGAGTATGGCATATTGCCATTGTCTATATATGGATATATACAAAGCTACACTTGCTTGATTACTTTGAATTGCTGCTATTTACACTGCTATGCACTTTCAGTTGGCATTTTTGCACATAGTATTTTATTTATCCACACTGCTGCTATAGACATTGAGCTATATCCTGTTGGTGGTAATACCATAACATTATGATGGGAGTTTTGGTGTGTTTTTGACAACTTTTTTATATATTGTGACACCTTTGTTTTGCTATTGTCTGTCACTGTTTTTGCTATTGTCTTTAAATGATTTTTTTGACCGCTACACAGGGCATTTCCTCTTTGTTGATATAATTTTATCTACAAAGGCATAACTGTAGCTATACATCTACTAATTAAAGTTCTGGTGATGCATTATTGTACTGATGGTGGTTCTCGTGATGTATTCATGTAGTGATGGTGGTTCTGGCAATGTATTTTTGTACTGATGTGATCGCGGGGTTGTCATTCATAGGAAGTCAGAGCATTCCTGCTGTACAAGGCCTCTGTCACACGTTCGTGCCTCTGGTATGTGTTTGTCAGTTTTTTCACGTACCGGAGGCACGTACACACGTTGACCTAGGTATTCCTAATGGTTAGGACACACGTCTGAGTTTTTTTCACCAATTGCTGTAAATAAACAAAAAACTATACATGTTTGGTATCTCCAAACTCGTACTGTCCTGGGGATTCATATTGCCAGGTAAGTTTTACCATATAGTGAACATGGTAAATAAAAAAACAAAAAACAATTGTAGAATTGCACTTTTTTTGCAATTTCACCGCACTTGGAATTTTTTTCCTGTTTTTCAGTACATTATATGGTAAAATTAAAGGGAACCAATCATCAGGATTTCCGTGTACAAGCTAAAGCCAGTGCTATACTGGCACTCTCAGGCTAATTATCTACATATCTGTAGTGGTCAGCTCGGATGTTTAGGTTTTCAAATTCAAGAAAGGGAAGTTTATAAAATCAGCAGCTTCTTGATTGGCATTTGCAATGAAGCAGATAATAACTGGGTGGGTATTCATCTGGATTCCCGCCCCCCCTGCCTGTTGTTCCTCACTCTCTTTGTTCTCTATGCTAATTTTACTATTCACTAAGATGGCGTTAGAGTTGGCACCAGCACATAGCGCTTATCTCCGGTGCCATCTTTGTGAAGAACGTGTTATCCCCTGCTATTCTATTCTTCCGGCTGAGGGGGCTGCGCATGCGCCCTCGCATCTTCTGCTCTCATTGTGCCTGCAGGAGCGCGTGCGGTCACAACAGAAGTGAAGAACAGCTGATCAGAGGATGCAATTAGCTGTAGAAAAGGACACTGTGCCACAGCAGCCTGTCAGGACACAGTGCCAGCACAGCGGCACTGACGTCACAGAGTTAGGGGAGTCCATTGTGAACTTACCTCACCTGACCCTGTGCCATGCGATCCGGTGCTGATGTCGCTGGCACGCTGCTGTCGGATTGTTTCTCCTGTCGTGTCTTCCGATCAGCTGTTTCAGGGGGCGGTCTCCACTTCTGTTGTGACCGCACACACTCCCGCGGTCACAACGAGAGCAAAAGATGTGAGGGCGCATGCGCCGCCCTCTCAGCCGGAAGAATAGAATAGCAGGGAATAACACATTCTTCACAAAGAAGCCACCGGAGACCGGAGACAAGCGCTATATGAATAAACACCCAGTTATTATCTGCTCTGTTGCAAATGCCCATCAAGTAGCTGCTGATGTAGAGAATCACCCTGATAGTGCCAGTATAGCACTGGCTTTAGCTTATATACAAAAATCCTGATGATTGGTTCCATTTAATGGTTTCTTTCAGAAGTACAACTGGTCCCGCAAAAAACAAGCTCTCATATGGCAAAAATAAAAATGTTATCGCTTTTGGAAGAGGGTGGAGGAAACAAAAAAATGGAAAATCGCCGGGTGGTGAAGGGGGTTGGCCACTACTTTATATGTCCTTTTCATGTGGACTATCTGCCATAGATAAGCATTTTAATTTGCTTTCTCAAATCTTTCTGTAACCTGAGCTGCTCTTCTGGTTACATGATCTCTGGCTGAGAATCACCTGTTCCCTGTGATGTCACGTCAGATTTACCCTCACATCCAGGCTCTGGAAACTGATGGGGATGTGGCTTGCCATAAAGGAGGGTGTGGTGTATGGCGGGTGGTCTTGCAGTGCAAGAGAGCAGGAGGAGGAGGGCTACATTCAGTTTTTGTCATGACAACATCTGGGTCACCTGACTACGGAAAGCCTGTGCCTGCAGCATAATCACACATGCTTCTCAGTGTAGCTCTGACAGCTGCAATGTTCTGCAGTGATCAAGCAGAACATTGCAGCTGCGCTCAGAGTCCTGTGGGGTGATGTCCTATATAGGGACTAAGTGAAAAAGCAAAAAAAAAAGTAAAAATATTTTTAACAAATCAGAAAATATAGAACAAAAAAATTAAAAAAAATTATTCCACTAGTTATATTTGTGTAAAAATAAAAGTATACATATTTGGTATTGCCGCATCCATAACAACCCAAGCCATAAAACTGTCACACTAGTTAACCCCTTTGGTAAACACCATAAAAAAAGTAGCAAAAACTGTCTTTTCATCATACCACTGACAAAAAAAGTGGAATAAGATGCAATCAAAAAGTCATATATGAATAAAAATGGCACTGCTGAAAACATCATGCAGCTCCATGAGCTAAAATATAACAATGTTAATACAGCAATGCATAAAAAAGGTTTTTTTTTCCTATAAAATAGTTTTGATGGTGTAAAAGCAGCAAAACAAAAAAAGTACATAAATGTGGTATTGATGTTATCGTACTAACCTGAAGAATAAAACCGTCTTATGACTGGGGAATGGTGCAAGAAAAAAGCAAAAAAAAAAACCCTATTCCTGAGTTGCTGTTTCTTTTTGATTTTGTCTAAAAAAAAAGTTGAATAGAAAGCGATCAAATACTATTATGTGGCCACACAAAGTACAAATAAAAACTGCAAATAATCCCTCAGAAAACAAACTCCCATATGACTCTGTCAACAGAAAAATAAAAAAAACTATAGCCTTTAAAATCCGGTGATGCAAAAAACCTGTATTTTGAAAAAAGCAGTTTTAGATAAATACTCGCCAAAGCTAAAAAAAAACTATATAAATCTGGTGTTGCTGAAATCGTACTGATCTGAGGTATAAAGCCGCCTAATCACTTATACCATAAGGCGAATGGTGTAAAAAAATAAATACATTTTATCCTGTGATCTATGCCGAGCGCTTGCATTGGGATTACGTGTAAGGGTGCATGCCCACGATCAGTAATTATAGCATTTTTGACGCAATGTATTTTTGCTGCATCCAAAATGCTGTGTTGTGCAGTACAAAAACAGTGGATGGATTTATAGAAATCCCATGCCCACTGTGCTTCTTTTCTCCGCAGCGTAAACTGACATGCAGTGCGGCTTTCTTAGATGCAGCATGTCTATTTATGCTGTGGTGATTTGAGTATCCTCAGCTGGGAAAATAGAACAAAAGTCCACAGTGCTCCAAACCCTGATCGTGGGCATAGGCAGCTACGGTATTCTGCAGGGAACACTTGCGTCTCCACAGGGGAAGACACGCTGCATGCAGGAAGCAGCATATGTGGATCGTGGGCATGTACCATGAATCTCTGAAAAACGTGATTCAGACAAAATTCCCAAAGGAATATTTACTGTAATGGGGGAGTCACTTTGAACTCATGTCTGGCCTGTAGTCCGGCGGTGTTCACCTTTTTGACGCTTCTTTTTAGGCCGAAAACACACTTCCGCATAAAAAACGTACATGTGACACGGTCCGTTTTTTAGGTCCGTGTTCCTTTTTTTTGGGGCGTTTCTCCAGTACGTATGACATCCGTGTGATGGCGTATGCTATCCGTGTGTGCGTGTGGAATGTCCGTGTGTGCGTGTGGAATGTCGGTGTATGTGTATGTGAAATGTCTGTGTGTAATGTCCGTGTGTGTGGTAAAATGTTGTTGATACATGTCGGCAGACAGCAGACAGAGTTGCACAATCAGAATGAAGTCGGATGAACTTCACCCAACTTCATTGTCATCCCGCAGCTCTGTCTGGGTGTCGCGTACTGATTAGCGGTCACCCGTGAAGGACTCACCGGTAACCGCTAATCCCCTGAGTGACAGAAGTGAGCAGCGCGATTAGCGCTGCAGTCACTCAGGTTACCCGCGGCTAGCTGGATCCTCCACCCGAGACCGCAACTCACCTGTGACTTCATCGCTGTCACTCGGGCGACTTGCTGTCACAGGTGGAGGATCCAGCAGTGGCCGCAAGTAACCTGAGTGACAGCACAGCTGATCGTGCTACTCACCTCAGTTGCTGCGTCGAGCTGTCAGGAGCGGCAGGGTTCTTCTGCAGCTCCTGTCACCTTCATGTAGCAGAGCTGGAAGCGACACTGGACCTCCGTGGATTACGCCGGACATGGATGGGTATTTGGGGCTTAATAAATTGGTGAACAAGGGTATTTGTTATTGTTTTTTATTTCAAATAAAGGATTTTTTCACTGTGTGTTTATTAACTTTAACTTACAGGTTAATCAATGGGGGTGTCTCATAGACGCCTGCAATGATTAATCTAGGACTTATTGGCAGCTATGGGCTGACAATAACTCCTTATTACCCCGATTGCCAATGCACCAGGGAAAATCGGGAAGAGTCGGGTAGAGTCCCAGAACTGTCACATCTATTGTATGCGGCAATTCCGGGCGGCTGCTGGCTGACATGTTTAGGCTGGGGGGCTCCCCATAACGTGGGGCTCCCCATCCTGAGAATATCAGCCTTCAGCCGTATGGCTTTATCTTGGCTGGTATCAAAATTGGGGGTGACCGCACGCCTTTTTTTTAAATTAATTATTTATTTATTTCACTGCACACTTTAGACCCGCCCACCGGCTGCTGTGATTGGGTGAAGTGAGACAGCTGTCACTCAACGTGGGGGCGTGTCTCACTGCAACCAATCATAGGCGCCGGTGGGCGAGGGAAGCAGGGAATACGAGATTAATTAAAGAGCGGCCAGCATTTTCAAATGAATTGAAGCCGCGTATTTTCGGCACAGCTGTTCCTCGCCGCGCTGGTGATCGAGCGCCAATGTAAGTATGACTGAGAATAGCAGAAAAAAAGGTAAGTAGACTGACTTTATTAAAAAAGAAAAAAAAAAATAGATCACTCATTTAAAAACACACACGGACAAAACGTGCTGAACACGGACATACTCCGTGTGCCGTCCGTGCAGGCCGAACCCATAGACTATAGTGGGTCCGTGCCTGTGTGCTGCTGGCCAAAAACGGACATGTCGTCCGTGTAGAAAACCGCACACACATACTTACCACACGGACACACGTTCCGTGTGATTTTACGCGTGTGTGCCATCAACCATAGAATAACATGGGTCTCCGTGTCTCCGTGTCTCCGGTACGTGCAAAAATGTACCAAACATGTACCGGAGGCACGGATGTGTGTTGCGGGCCTTAGGCATGCACAAAAGTGTGGTCATCAACAGTTTTGCTCACCTTTGAAAAGACGGACACAGCTGAACAGAGGCCAAACAGAGTCTGGAGTAACTCTGCTGCCTCATTAGTGAATGGATCCATCGCGGGTTTCACCTGAATCATGTATTTTGGAGATGTAATAGAAACCCCGATGTAAGTTCTCAGCATGGAGCACAAGATAAATGTGAACTGATCCAAAATGTTCTGTACTAAAATTGCCACCAAATAGCATTCAACTAAACCCATAAAAACACAAGTACCCACTCACAATGTGTCATCGGTTAATGGAAATATAGGAGGCTTCCACATTACTGGGACCACAAAGGCTCTCGAAAAATGCTATGGTTCCCCCCCTCAAAAAAGAAATCCAGCAAGCAAAAGCTGCGCTACCAAATCTAAATGCACCCCTGTCTTCTGAGCTCCACAGTGTGCCTAAACTACATTGAGCATCCACATGTTTGGCATTGTTAAAGTGAGTAGAGCCCGCTTAAATGTACAGGGTGCAGGTTTACAGAAGGACGAGCTGGCCACAATGTACGGGCACTACAATGTACTGGGCACAAGAAGGACTTATTTGCAATTTTTAATTCTGCAACATTCATTGTGTTTGATACCATGGGCGTTTCCCCAAGACAAAATCGTTATTATACCCATAGATGAATTCCCAGAGGGATGTAATTTCCAAAATCTGGTCACTTGAGGGGGATTTCTTCTGTTCTGGCACTTAGGGGCTCTGCCAATGGAATCTGAAAACTATTCTAGGAAAATCTGTGCTCCTTCCCTCCTGAGCCCTGTGGTGCAGCAAAACAGTACTGAACAGTCACATGTGGGATATTGCTATGTTCAGGAGAAATTGTGTAATACATTATTGGGCCTTTTTTTTACCTATTTCCTTTGTGAAAATTGGAAATCTGAAGTTGAAACATTTTAGTGGGAAAAAGGTAATTATTTTTTGGGTTTCTGCTGTTCTGGCACCTCAGGGTCTGCTAATGTGACATGGCACCCGCAAACCATTCCAACTAAATCTACACTCCAATATTGCTCTCCTTCCCTTTTTCACTTTGTACTGTGCCTCAAAAGTAGTTTTCGACCACATATAGGGTACTGGCATACTCAGGAGAAATTGCACAACAAATTGTATGGTTCATTATCTCCTATTACCATACTGAATTTGAATAATTTGATATTAATGCAACATTTGTGAGGTTAAAAATTTATTTTTTTATTTTCACGGC
Source organism: Anomaloglossus baeobatrachus (assembly GCF_048569485.1). NCBI lineage: Eukaryota > Metazoa > Chordata > Amphibia > Anura > Aromobatidae > Anomaloglossus > Anomaloglossus baeobatrachus. Next base: position 468,905,838 of record NC_134355.1, on the reverse strand, counting down.
TCAACATCATAAAATTCTGTGAAGCCCCTGGGGTTCCAGGTACACACCAACCATCTAGATAAATAGATAAATTCCTTGAGGGGTCTAGTTTTCAAAATGGGGTCACTTGTGGGGGAGCTCCACTGTGTAGGCACATCAGGAGTTTTCCAAATGCTACATGGCGTCCACTAATGATTCCGGCCAATTTTGCAGTCAAATGGCGCTCCTTCCCTTTCAAGCCCTGTCATGTGCCCAAAGAATTGATTTCCACCACATATGAGGCATCTGCGTACTCAGAATAAATTGCACAATAAATTTTATGGTGCACTTTTTCCTGACACCCTTTTGAAAAAAACTGTGTGGTTGAAGTAACAATTTTGTGGTAAAATGTATTTTTTTTATTTTCACGACTCAACGTGTAAACTTCTGTGAAGCCCCTGAGGGTTCAAGGTGCTCACCAAACATTTAGATAAATTCCTTGAGGGGTCTAATTTCCAAAATAGGGTCACTTGTGGGGGAGCATCCACATGTTTGGCATTGTTATAGTGAGTGGAGCTCGCTTAAATGTACAGGGTGCAAGTTTTCAGAAGGACGAGCTGGCCACAATGTATGGGCACTACAATATACTGGGTACAACAAGGACTTATTTGCAATTTTTAATTCTGCAACATTCACTTTGTTTGATAACATGGGTGTTTTCCCAAGACAAAATTGTCACTACACCCATAGATGAATTCCCAGAGGGATGTAATTTCCTAAATCTGGTCACTTGAGGGGGATTTCTTCTGTTCTGGCACTTAGGGGCTCTGCCAATGGAGTCTGTAAACTATTCCAGGAAAATCTGTGCTCCTTCCCTCCTGAGCCTTGTGGTGCAGCCAAACAGTACTGAGCAGTCATATGTGGGGTATTGCCACAAATTGTGTGATACATTATTGGGCCTTTTTTTACCTTTTTCCCTTGTGAAAATTGGAAATCTGAAGTTAAAACATTTTAATGGTAAAAAGGTAATTCATTTTTGTTCACCGCCCAATAGTATACAATTTTTGGACACACTTGTGGTGTCAGTATGCTCACTGCACCCATGAATGAATTCCTTGAGGGGTGCAGTTTGTAAAATGGGGTCACTTTTGGGAGATTTCTGCTGTTCTGGCACCTCAGAGGCTCTGCAAATGTGATATGGCACCTGTAAACCATTCCAACTAAATCTGCACTCCAATATGGCACCCCTTCCCTTTTTCACTTTGTACTGTGCCTCATAAGTAGCTTTTGACCACATATGGGGTACTAGCATACTCAGGAGAAATTGCACAACAAATTGTATGGTTCATGTTCATTATCTCCTGTTACCCTAGTGAATTTGAATAGTTTGGCATTAATGCAACATATTTGAGGTTAAAAATGTATTTTTTTTTATTTTCACAGATCAACATTATAAAATTCTGTGAAGCCCCTGGGGGTTCAATGTGCTCGCCAAACATCTAGATGAATTCCTTGAGGGGTATAGTTTCTAAAATGGGGTCACTTGCGGAGGGTTTCCACTGTTTAGGCATCCTCAAGGAGTCTCCAAAAGCGATATGGCGTCCGCTAATGATTCCAGCTAATTCTGCTTTCAAAAATTCAAATAGTGCTCCTTCCCTTCCAAGTCGTGCCAAACGCCCAAACAATTGATTTCCACCACATATGAGGTATCAGCGTACTCAGATGAAATTGCACATTTATACAGCATTACCTGAAAGGCAGTTGTCTTTTGGTGTATGGTACTATTAGTTAGGCAGTTGTCTTTAGTGTACAGTCATGGCCAAAAGTTTTGAGAATGCTACAAATATTAATTTTTACAAAGTCTACTGCTTAAGTTTTTCTAATGGCAATTTGCGTATACTCCAGAATGTCATAAAGAGTGATCAGCTTAACAGCAATTACTTGCAAAGTCAATATTGGCGAAGAAAATTAACTTTAACCCCAAAAACACATTTCAACAGCATTGCATTCCTGCCTTAAAAAGAGCAGCTAACATTGTTTTAGTGATTGTTCCATTAACACAGGTGGGGTGTTGATGAGGACAGGGCTGGCGATCAATCAGTCATGATTAAGTAAGAATGATACCACTGGACACTTTAAAAGGAGGCTGGTGCTTGGTATCATTGTTTCTCTTCAGTTAACCATGGTTATCTCTAAAGAAAGACGTGCAGCCATCATTGCTCTGCACAAAAATGGCCTAACAGGGAAGAGTATCGCAGCTACAAAGATTGCACCTCAGTCAACAATCTATCGCATCATCAAGAACTTCAAGGAGAGAGCTTCCATTGTTGCCAAAAAGGCTCCAGGGCGCCCAAAAAGGACCAGCAAACGCCAGGACCGTATCTTAAAACCGTTTCAGCTGCGGGATCAGACTACCAGCAGTGCGGAGCTAGCTCAGCAATGGCAGCGGGCTGGTGTGAGTGCTTCTGCACGCACTGTGAGGCGGAGACTCTTTGAGCAAGGCCTGGTTTCAAGGAGGGCAGCAAAGAAGCCACTTCTCTCCAGAAAAAACATCAGGGACCGACTGATATTCTGCAAAAGGTTCAGGGAGTGGACTGCTGAGGACTGGTGTAAAGTCATTTTCTCAGATGAATCCCCTTTTCGATTGTTTGGGACATCTGGAAAACAGCTTATTAAGAGAAGAAGAGGTGAGCGCTACCACCGGTCTTGTCTCATGCCAACTGTTAAGCATCCTGAAACGATTCATGTGTGGGGTTGCTTCTCAGCCAAGGGAATCGGCTCACTCACAGTCTTGCCTAAAAACACAGCCATGAATAAAGAATGGTACCAGAATGTCCTCCAAGAGCAACTTCTCCCAACTGTCCAAGAGCAGTTTGGCGCCCAACAATGCCTTTTCCAGCATGATGGAGCACCTTGCCATAAAGCAAAGGTGATCACTAAATGGCTCATGGAACAAAACATAGAGATTTTGGGTCCATGGCCTGGAAACTCCCCTGATCTTAATCCCATTGAGAACTTGTGGGCAATAGTGATGAGCGAGTATGCTTGTTACTACTCGGTACTCGCACGAGTATCACTGTACTCGGGCTACTCGGCGGGTACCGAGTAATTTCGCGATACTCGTGCTGTACTCGTGGTCTTCATCCCTGCATGTTGGCGCTCTTTTGAGAGCCAGCCCTCATGCAGGGATTGGCTGGCAGACCTCTGCAATGCCACAGCCCTGTTAGTTGTGGAATTGCAGTGATTGGCCGGCCTGCACAGCGTGACCGAGCCTTTATACCGCACACAGCCATCTCATATTCCCTGCTTTCCCCGCCCACAGGTGCCTATGATTGGTTGCAGTGAGACACGCCCACACGCTGAGTGACAGGTGTCTCACTGTACCCAATCACAGCAGCCGGTGGGCGTGTATATACTGTGCAGTAAAATAAATAAATAAATAATTAAAAAAAACGGCGTGCGGTCCCCCCAATTTTAATACCAGCCAGATAAAGCCATACGGCTGAAGGCTGGTATTCTCAGGATGGGGAGCTCCACGTTATGGGGAGCCCCCCAGCCTAACAATATCAGTCAGCAGCCGCCCAGAATTGCCGCATACATTATATGCGACAGTTCTGGGACTGTACCCGGCTCTTCCCGATTTACCCTAGTGCGTTGGCAAATCGGGGTAATAAGGAGTTAATGGCAGCCCATAGCTGCCACTAAATCCTAGATTAATCATGTCAGGCGTCTCCCCGAGATTCCTTCCATGATTAATCTGTAAATTACAGTTAAAAAACACACACACCCGAAAAATCCTTTATTAGAAATAAAAAACAATAACAAAGTCCCTCATCACCAATTTATTAACCCCGACAAAGCCTCCATGTCCGGCGTACTCCACAGTCCTCCAGCGTCGCGTCCAGCTCTGCTGCATGGAGGTGACAGGAGCAGCAGAATACACCGCCGCTCCGGTCAGCTTCACACAGCAACTGAGGTGAGTAGCGCGATCAGCTGCTGTCAGTCAGGTAACTCACGGCCACCGCTGGATCCAGCGGTGGCCGCGATTAACCTTAGTGACAGCTCAGCTGATCGCTATACTCACCTCAGTTGCTGCGTGGAGCTGACCGGAGCGCCGGTGAGTAGCGCGATCAGCTGAGCTGTCACTGAGGTTACCCGCGACCACCGCTGCATCCACCGCTGGATCCAGGTAACTTCAGTGACAGCTCAGCTGATCGCGATACTCACCTCATTTGTTGCGTGGAGCTGACCGGAGCGGCGGTGAGTAGCGCGATCAGCTGAGCTGTCACTGAGGTTACCCGCGGCCACCGCTGCATCCACCGCTGGATCCAGGTAACCTCAGTGACAGCTCAGCTGATCGCGCGGCTGTCTTCAGTTGCTGTGTGAAGCTAACAGGAGCGGCGGTGTACTCTCAGCCCCTGTCACCTTCATGCAGCACAGCTGGATGCGACACTGGAGGACTGTGGAGTACGCCGGACATGGAGGGTTTGTCGGGGTTAATAAATTGGTGATGAGGGACTTTGTTAGTGTTTTTTATTTCTAATAAAGGATTTTTCGGGTGTGTGTGTTTTTTAACTGTAATTTACAGATTAATCATGGAAGGAATCTCGGGGAGACGCCTGACATGATTAATCTAGGATTTAGTGGCAGCTATGGGCTGCCATTAACTCCTTATTACCCCGATTTGCCAACGCACTAGGGTAAATCGGGAAGAGCCGGGTACAGTCCCAGAACTGTCGCATATAATGTATGCGACAATTCTGGGCGGCTGCTGACTGATATTGTTAGGCTGGGGAGCTCCCCATAACGTGGAGCTCCCCATCCTGAGAATACCAGCCTTCAGCCATATGGCTTTATCTGGCTGGTATTAAAATTGGGGGGACCGCACGCCGTTTTTTTTAATTATTTAATTATTTATTTCACTGCACAGTATACACACACCCACCGGCTGCTGTGTTTGGGTGCAGTGAGTCACCTGTCACTCAGCGTGGGGGCGTGTGTCACTGCAACCAATCATAAGCGCCGAAAAGCAGGAAAGCAGGGAATACGAGATTGTTTAATGAGCGGCTGGCTTTTTCAAAAGAGGAAAAGCCGCCGGAGTTTAGTGAACAGCTGTGCAGCGCCGCGGCAGTGATCGGGGAACGGTAAGTAAGAGAGAGGGGGGAGACTGACCGACAGACAGTGAGAGGGGGACAGACAAGACAGAGAGAGACAGACAGAGCAAGACCGACCGACGGGAGATAGAATGAAAAAAAAAATGACCGACATCGCTAGTAAAAAGCACAAAACGTGCGTTTTGGACATCGGAGTGTCACACAATGTTTTACGTAAAATCTTTCATGTATTAATCTCAAAAAGTAACATACACCAGCTCTATCTCACTATTGGGTATGTGCCCTTAACATTTCCGCCATGAAAATTCATTTTGGTGTCATTTTGGAAGGTTTTCTGGTGAGTCTGTAAAAATGGCGTAAAACTCGGACAAAATTGTTTACAGCTGTGACTTTTGAGTGATAAATGCTTCAAGGGGTCTTCCCCATGCTGTTGCCATGTCATTTGAGCACTCTTCTGAGACTTTTGTGACTTTTTTAGGGTTTCTACATGCTGCCGGGGGTCATTTCAGAAAAATACTCGGGTCTCCCATAGGATAACATTGGGCTCGGTGCTCGGGCCGAGTACACGAGTATCTTGGGATGCTCGGCCCGAGCCTCGAGCACCCGAGCTTTTTAGTACTCGCTCATCACTAGTGGGCAATCATCAAGAGACGGGTGGACAAACAAAAACCAACAAATTCTGGCAAAATGCAAGCATTGCTTATGCAAGAATGGACAGCTATCAGTCAGGATTTGGTCCAGAAGTTGATTGAGAGCATGCCAGGGAGAATTGCAGAGGTCCTGAAGAAGAAGGGTCAACACTGCAAATATTGACTTGCTGCATTAACTCATTCTAACTGTCAATATAACCTTTTGGTACTCATAATATGATTGCAATTATATTTCTGTATGTGATGTAAACATCAGACAAACACAATTAAAAACCAGAGGGCAACAGATCATGTGAAAATATAATTTTGGTGTCATTCTCAAAACTTTTGGCCATGACTGTATGGCATTACTTGTTAAGCAGTTGTCTTTGATGAATGGCAATGCTTGTTAAGCAGTTGTCTTTGGTGTATGACATTACCTGTTGTCTTTGGAAAACAGCATTACCCTTTAAGCAGTTGTTTTTGATGTATGGCATTGCCTGTTAAGCAGTTGTTTTTGGTGGGTGGAATTACCTGTTAAGCAGTTGTTTTTGGTGCATGGAATTACCTGTTAAGCAATTGATTTTGGTGTATGACATTACCTGTTAAGAAATTTTCTTCATTATGATAATAGTGCAGAGATTCTTTACATTCAGATCTTTCTCCATCCATCCATTGAGCCATCTCATCATCCATGTTGGTGAGGAGGAGTAGGGGATAATCTTTATTGTCAGGGGGTGTTATAATGGTGCTTTGTGCATTTTCTTGCAATGCCCCACACAGGAGATCATACTCGGCCTGTGTGTGACTCTGATGGAGGATTCGGAGGGGTGTAGACAGAGTCTGAGGAGCTGTGCTCACTGCTGGCTTGCAGCCCAGCACAGGGAATAATGGGAAATGTAGTCAGCAGGGAGCAGAGGATTCTGTGACAGCAGAGCTGGTGCCAGGGCCAGGAAGCAAAGCAAAAAGGCAGAAAACAACATCAAACTTTGCAGAAAAGGTATATGGGGATATTTAGGGGCATTATCCTTAAGCATTTATGACAAAACTAGTAACTGAGAAAGGGTTTCAATCATCACACTAAGAAAATAGACGAGCGGGTCTTATTCTGTGTAAGAGTAGGGGTCACAAAATCCCAACTTTACCCAATATAGTAATAACTTCTGAGTAACATGCTATACGTACTATATATCACTAAACTGAGTACACCCCTCACATTTTTATAAATATTTTATTATCTCTTTCATGGGACAACACTGTAGGTATCACACTTTGATACAATGTAAAATAGTCAGTGTACAGCTTGTATAATAGTGTAAATTTGGTGTGCCCGCTAAATAACTTCACATACAGGCATTAATGTCAAAACCACTGACAACAAAAGTGAGTACCGTATTTTTCGGACTATAAGACGCACTTTTTTCCCCCCAAATTTTGGTGGAAAGTGGGGGGTGCGTCTTATAGTCCGATGGCTGTGGTGCGGTGCTGGTGGAGCTGGTGAAGGCAAGAGCGGTGATGGAGCGGATCATCAGAGGCAGGAGCAGGCTGTAGCAGCGCTAACCTGACCATGTGCGTCAGCTCATTTCATATGCACGCCCATCCTCCCGCCCATCATCTCTCAGCCCTGAAGCCAGTGCTGACAGGTGGGCGGGATGATGGGCGAGGGGTGCGCGCATACTAAAGAGCCGGCACTTGTGATCACCCCTGGCAACTACAGAGTGATCATGGGCGGCTATATTCACTGCCCCCCGTGCACCATCATCAGCGAGGGAGGCAGTGAATAAGTACAGTATACTCACCGATCACTGTTCCCTGCAGCATCGCGATGACCTCCTGTCTGCTGGCTCGCTGTGTGTGGAGAGCGATGAGCACAGAGATGACGTCATCACTGTACACATGGCTCCACACAGGTCAGCGGTGCTGCTGCTGGCACAGACAGGAAGACACCGCGATGCTGCGTGGAGTGAGGAAAGGTGAGTATACAGCGGGAGTCCTCCACCTGTTACCGCAAATCTGTCTGCGGCTGAAGTGACCGTGAGATCTGCGTTCACTTCAGTCAAGTAGATGTGCGGTGACAGCTGGAGTCACCGCTGATCCCGGCAGCTCACTTTACTTGCGGCCTGACCCTCACAGAGAGCGGTCGTGTTCCTTTGGCCACTCTCTGTGATTGTCAGATGTAACAGAGCTGGATGCATTGTGGGACGTCATGTGGATTACATCGGACCTGGGTGTTTTAGGGGTTAATAAAGTGGTGAAAGAGGGTGTTTTTTGTCTTTTATTTCAAATAAAGGATTTTTATGTGTTTGTGTTTATTTACTTTCTCTACAGTTTAGTGATGAGGGGGTGTCTCATAGATGCCTGCCATCACTAAGCTGAGGACTTAGTGGCAGCTATTGGCTGCTGCCATTAACTCCTTATTACCCCGATTGCCACCGCATCAGGGCAATCGGGATAAGCTGGGAAAAGTTCCAGGACTGTCGCATCTAATGGACGCGGCAATTCTGCGCGGCTGCTAGCTGATATTTTTAGGCTTAGGGGGCTCCCAATAACGTGAGTCTCCCCAGTCTGAGAATACCAGCCCCCAGCTGTGAGACTTTATCTTGGCTGGTTATCAAAATTGGGGGAACCGCACGCCGTTTTTTTTTTGTTTTGTTTTTTTTTTTAAATTACCCCCATACTGTGTCAGCAGCAGATCCTCACCCCATAACAGTGTGTCATGACCACATTTTGTGCTTGAAAAATGTATTTTCCTATTTTCCTCCTCTACAATCAGGGTGTGTCTTATGGTCCGGTGCATCTTATAGTCCAAAAAATACGGTACTTACTAAGCACTGAGCGGTGATTGCAGCTGCGCCAGCGCTACCCCTATGACCACAAGCCCGAGGCTGTCGGGAGGAATAAATATAATTTCCTCCTGGTATGACGGCCGCATGGCATCAGAAGATGATTAACGATTTACCTGCAGATTAACCCCATATCTGCAGATTAGTAGTGTTTTTATACAAGACAGGTTCCTTTTAACATTATTAATGAACAATATCCAATAGGCTCCTAATCTCCCTCTAGTGGTGACTGCAGGCAGAGGAAAAATTTGAGTTTTCTTTGAGGTCTGATTACTTTATAGATTAATTAATTAATCAGTAGAGATCTTAGAACCTAAACAACATTCATTCATTTTGAAGAAACATTTGATTAATTTTAGTGTCTGCATAATTATAAAAGTAAATATTTAAGCCATACACCACACATGATGGCTTGAAAAATGTTTGGCCAATTGTCCAGCCGGCAGCTCCTAATTCCTCCACATACACAGGAGCACTGGGTACTGCTGAACTCTCTCCTGTGTTCTCTAAGAGCTGCTGTAGGACTCTTCTGGGATGTCTGGCCGAAAACAAAAGGACATGCCAGATCCTTATCTCCTCGACATTATCTGTCAGTCAAAAGTCAAGCGGTTCCAGTCTGCAGTAGACTGATGGTTGTGCCCATCAATATTGGTGGGTTTAGCTAATATTACTCTAATGTGCATGGGGGCCTTTACAATTTACAACAATTCTAAAGAAACAAGGATATTGACAAGTATATCCCCTTGCGTTATCCTTTTCCTCCCTACGTCATACTGCAAAAATGGTGGCAGGAATATTCTGACGCAAATAGAAAAACATTGCCGGTTTTATTAAAAAATACATATTTTTAATTATTGTAAAATGCTAAACAATTCAACATTTGCTTATAGGATTGTCTAGATGGATTTTCAAAATGTAATTTGCAAACTATTTTTTGTGACCTTTAAATGCATATATTTTTAGTGTAAGTAAATGACTAATGTATTGCTACAATGTAATGGGGTTGGTATCAGACCAATTTACTTACACCCTTTCTGTCTTCCGTTCCCCACTAGTACTATAACTGAGACTGTAGTTTCCTCCTATAATACTTTTCACATTTAAGCGCAATCCAGGGAATCAAAACAAAACAGCCATTACCATTGTTACAAACCGATGATGCCAAAACCACTATTATTTTTTGGGGGGGTACACAAGTTTCTTTACTGTTAAAATGCACCAATCACCAGGATTTACCTACATAACATAAAGTCAGTGCTATACTGGCACTATCAGGCTGATTCTATACATACCTTTAGTTATAAGATCGGATGTATAGTTTGTGAAATTAACAGTTTTTTGAGCGGCAGCAGCTGACAAGCAGCTAACAGCTAATAGCTGGGGTGGGTGGGTTTGATAGTAATTCGTGCTCCCTGCCTGTCCATCCTCCCCCTGTCTCTTATTTATGCTAATTCCATTATAGAAGGTTGTGGCAATAAAGCATGGTGACTTGAAGGACCTTGCTGATGTCATACCCATGTGACTAGAAGGGGCAGGGCCTCAGCCAACACAAAAATACTGTTACTTCCTGGTATCAATATAATTATCCTTGTACTTGCTAATACTATGTAGTTTAACCCCATAACGACGGCCTAACATCTCAAGACATCGGAAAAACAGGGTACTTGTTCTGTACCGACGCTTTGAGACGTCATGCCAAAAAAAGCCTGTAGCGCCGTCCAGTGACAGAAAATCTCCGGGGTTTCAGCTACCGGGGGTAGCTGAGAACCTGGAGATCATGATTCGGGTCTGTTTTTCCGGTCTCCAGTCACGTGATCACTAGTATACACCGTATACCGATGATCGCGTTGCAGTAAATGACAGCGCCGGTAAAAAATTATTTATCTCCCATCTGGCATGATCAAACGTTAGATGGGAGATAAATCTCCTCCCCGGTCCCCTCTGGTCCCCCGGTGTCACGAAAGTGCCCCCCAACCCCCAACCCCCCTCCATAATCCAAGATGGCCACGCGCACAGCAGCACACCGCCGGCATTCATCCTCTTCCTCTGCTTTCTGTTGCATGTGCCATGACACATGCGACAGAAAACTGCTTCCCAGGTCCTGCCAGGTCACCCCGTATAACCACCCCGGTGTTCCCCTGTAACCCCGGTACCTTGTGCAGCACTGATCCCCCGCGGCCCCCTCCTCCTTCACAATGCACGCTGGTCACATGTGCAGAGCGGCTGTCAGCCAGCTTCCTGCTTTCAGAAATGCTGGCTGCTGCTCGCACTCTGCTGCTGTGAACCGGGGAGAGTGGGGTCTGCACTCCTAGAAAATGTGGTATACGTTCTCTGATCGTGCCCCCCATATTCTAGACGGTCCAGAATCGTCGTGGGACTTCCAAAATGGATTACACCGGACCCGATTATTTTTTTTTCTTTTCAATAAATTGGTGAAAGAGGGAATGTTTTGGGAGTGTTTTTTCAAATAAATTTTTTTTTTTGTTGTCATTTTATTTTATTACTGTCAATTAGTTATGTCTGGTATCTGATAGACGCCGTGACATCACTAACTACTGGGCTTGATGCCAGGTGACATTACACATCTGGTATCAACCCCATATATTACCCCGTTTGCCACCGCACCAGGGCAACGGGATGAGTTGGGGCAAAGCTCCAGGATTGGCGCATCTAATAAATGCGCCACTTCTGGGGCGGCTGCGGCCTGCTATTTTTAGGCTGGGAAGAGTCCAATAACCATGGCTCTTCCCACTCTGAGAATACCAGACCACAGCTGTCAGCTTCACCTTGGCTGGTAATCCAATTTGGGGGGGGACCCCAAGTTTTTTTTGTTTGTTTTTTTAATTATTTATCAATAATTAAAAAAAAACAGCCTGGGGAGCCCTCCAAATTGATCACCAGCCAAGGTGAAGCTGTCAGCTGTAGCTGTGATTTGCAGGCTACAGCTGTCTGCTTTACCCTAGCTGGCTATCAAAAATAGGGGTGACCCCACGTCGTTTATTTTAATTATTATTTTTTTGGGGGGCTAAATACAAGGCTAGGCACCCTTTATTGCCACATGTAAGTCACTAAAGGGCGCCAGCTTAGAATATGCAGGGGGGTGGGACGTTATATATATGTTTGACATCTATCCATTCATCCATTTTAGCATTTATTGCTGTGTGCCCACAATCAGGCTTTGCAGCGTTTTGGGTGCAGAGTATTTTCCCTGCGTCCATAATGCTGCGTTGTGCAGTAGAAGCACAGTGGAAGGATTTTTAGAAATCCCATACCCACTGTGCTTCTTTACTCCGCAGCATAAACCGACCTGTGGTGCAGCTTCCTGAGCCTCAGCATGTCAATTTATGCTGCGAAAATGAGAGTGCTCTCTGCAGGTAGAATAGAACTAAAGTCCACAGCAGCCTGAACCCAAATTGTGGGCATGGGCAGCTGCGTTCTCCTGTGGACAACACTCACATCTCTGCAAGAAGGTTGACACTGTGTATTAGACGCAGTGTCGCTGGATCATGGCCACATAGCCTAACAGTGAAAAATTTGTTGCTACAGCAACATTTTTGTGAAGTACCTGTGGATTGAAAATGCTTATTATACACCTGAATAAAATCCTTGAGGGGTCCAGTTTCCAAAATGGGGTCACTTGTGGGGGGTTTCTGCTGTATAGGTACCCAAGGGGCCCTACAAATGTGACATGGTGCCCGCAATTTAATTCAACTTTTCCAAACTTCAAATGGTGCTCCTTCCATTCCAAGACCTCCCATTTATCCAAACAGAGGTTTTTAACCACATGTGGGGTATCCCTGTGCTCATAAGAAATTGGACAACAACCTGTGGGGTCCACTTTTTGTTGTTGCCTCTTGAAAAAGTGAGAAATTTGATGCTAAAACAACATTTTTGTGGAAAAAAATGAAAATTTTCAATACGGCGACCTAAGCTTATCAAATTCTATGAAGTATTCATGGATTCAAACTGCTCACTATACACCAAGATAAAAGCCTTGAGGTGTCTTGTTTCCGGAATAGGGTCACTTGTGGGGGACCTCCACTGTTTAGGCACCTTATCTGCTTTCCAAATGCGACTTAGCAACCGCTAATGATTCCAGCCAATTGTGCTGTCAAATGCCGTGCACCCAAACAGTTGATTTCCACCACATATAAGGTATCAGCATACTCAGGAGAAATTGGACAATAAATGTTATACTGATTTTTTTCCTTTTACTGTTGTAAAAAAAAAAGCTATCTGGTTAAAATAACAATTTTGTGGTAAAAATGTATTTTTTTTATTTTCACAGCTCAACATTATAAACGTATGTGAAGCACTTGGGGGTTCAGGGTACTCACCAAACATCTAGATAAATTCCGTGAGGGGGTCTATTTTCCAAAATGTGGCCACATGTTGAGGAGCTTCACCGTTTAGGCACCTCAGGGGCTCTGCTAATGCAACATGGCGTCCGCTATTGATTCCAGCCAATTTTGCAGTCAAATGGCACTCCTTCCCTGCCGTGTGCCCAAACAGTTCATTTCTACCACATATTAGGTATCGCCAAACTCAGGAGAAATTGCACAATACATTTTATGCTGAAATTTTTCCTGTTACCCTTGTGAAAAAAGCTACCTGGTTGAAGTAACAATTTTGTGGTAAAATTTTATTTTTTATTTTCATGGCTCAACATTATAAAATTCTGTGAAGCACCTGGGGCTTCAGGATAGTCACCAAACATCTAGATAAATTCCTTGAGGGGCCTAGTTTCCAAAATTGGGTCACGTGTGGGGGGTTTCTGCTGTTTACTTACCTTAGGGTCCCTCCAAATGCGACATGGTGCCCGCAATCTTTTTCAGCCCTCAGAACCCTTCAGACCACATGTGAGGTATCAAAGTGCTCCTACGAAAGTAGGTAACAAATGTTCGGGTCAAATTTTTGGAATTACCACTTGAAAAAGTGAGAAAATTGATGCTAAAGCAACATTTTTGAGAAAAAAATGAAAATTTTCAATATGACAACGTAATGTTATCAAAATCTGTGAAGTACCTGTGGGTCCAAAATACTCACTATACCCCTAGATAAAAACCTTGAGAGGTCTAGTTTCTAAAATGGTGTCACTTGTGAGGGGTTACTGCTCTTTAGGTACCTTAGCGGACCTGTAAATGCAACATGGTGCCCGCAATCTATTTCAGCCAAATTTCCTTTCCAAAATTCAATATTGCTCCTTCTGTTCCGAGCCCTCCCATTTGTCCAAAGAGAGGGTTCTGACCAAATGTAGGGTATCGGCGCATTCATAAGAAAGTGGGTAACACGTTTTGGGGTCCATATTGTTATTTTATTTCTTCTAAAAATTAATCAATTTGGGTTAGAGCAACATTTTTAGGTAAAATTTTATTTTTTGCTTTTTTTCACTCCACATTGCATTAGTTCCTGTGAAGCACCTGAAGGGTTAATAAACTTCCTGAATGTGGTTTTGAGTACTTTGGGGGGTGCAGTTTTTAGAATGGTGTCATTTTTGGGTATTTTCTGTCACCTAGGCCTCTCAAAGTCACTTCAAATGTGATGTGGTCCTTAAAAAAAATTTTTTTGTAAATTTTGATGTAAAAATGAGAAATTGCTGATAAACTTTGAACTCTTCTAACTTCCTAACAAAAAAAAATTTTGTTTCCAAAATTGTGCTTATGTAAAGTAGACATGTGGGAAATGTTATTTATTAACTATTTTGTGTAACAAAACTCTCTGGTTTAACGGTATAAAAATTCAAAAGTTGAAAATTGCTACATTGCCAAAATTCAATTTTTTTCATATTGTCCAAAATTTGGTACTAACATGAAGTCCAATATGTAACGAAAAAACATTCTCAGAATCACTGGGATCCGTTGAAGCGTTCTAGAGTTATAACCTCATAAAGTGACACTGGTCAGAATTGCAAAATTTGGTCTGGTCATTAAGGTGAAAATTAGCTCCGTCACTAAGGGGTTAAGGTACACAGGAAAAACTATAATATATAGAGAAGCTTCCTAGTATCAGCTGTGTTGGCTGAGGCACCGCCCCTTCTGGTCACATGGTATGATGTCATCACAGGTCCTTCTAGCCACCATGATTTATAGCCATAGTAAAACGCCTCTATAATGGAATTAGCATATATAATAGAAAGGGGGAGGAACAACAGGCAGAGGGGCAGGCAACAATATCAAAACCCACCCCAGCTATTAGCTGCTGTAGCTGCTGTCAATCAAAAAACTGTTCATTTTACAAGCTTTACTTTCTTGTGTTTTAAAAACTTTACATCCTAACTGACAACTAAAAGTATGTATAGAATCAGCATGATAGCACTGGCTTTAGATTACATAGGAAAATCCTGGTGATTGGTGCCCTTTAAAGGGGTTGCCCATTATTTAAAAAACTCCCTTCCCACTCCACATTTCCCCCATTTAAAATAAATAAGCCTATACTCACCTTCTATGCCTGTGCAGTTCCAGTGGTGTCAGCGCTCATGTTCTCTGGGCTCATGTCACCGCCAGCTTCTCTCTCCCTGCCTTCAGATGCAGGGCTGGTTAACAGGAAGTGAGCAGCAGCTACAGCTCTCAGTTCCTGTTAATTAACTAATTTGTCAAAAGGCAGGGGGAGAGAAGCCAGCAGTCATTCGATGCTGAGCTCACGTGACATCACAAACTCACATGAGCCCAGAGAAAATGAGCGTTGGAACTGTGCAGTCATGGAAGGTGAGCATAGGCTTATTTATTTTAAGTGGGGGAATCGTGGAGTGGAAAAGGTTGTCCAAGAAGTGGACAACCCCTTTAAAGTTGAGGCTGGCAGTAAAATATAGTCTACTACATCTTGGAACCCTCCTCCAATAGGCGTACATGGTTATTAATGATGTACAACAGAGCATACTGTGACTCCATCTCCATCATTATTATCGATGGCCCTATCTGTGCATATGCCCGAATCCCATTTTGCATGGGTTTTATGTATGCCCCAAAAGAGCCACAGAACATAAGGTAAAACTTGATGTGAACTTTGTATAATGGTCATGCCATGTTTAGTGTTTAGGTTTGGTGGGTACTTTTCAAATACAAAGCCTCTTTCAATATATTATAAAGCGCTCTTTCAGAATGCACAGTGTCATGGTTCGGGATTCTCCTGAGCCTCAAACCGCACCTGCCCATCCTCCATCCACTTCTGGGGTGCCTGCTGTCTCCTGTACAACCTGTCTGCCGCTCCTGATGCCTGGCTGCTAGGCGTCAAGTGTCTAGGGTGGTCTCTGTGTCTTCAGCGGCTAAGTCCCTGAATTGCCCTGCACGTGTTCCCACTGCCTCTCCTGGCTCTAACTGTGGGAATTGCGCTACTGTGTATGCGCGTGATGTCACCAGTGACGGAGAGGCCAGGAGGGGATCCGTAATGGATCTGACCTCCTGGTGACCCCAGCTAAGGCTGGCGGAATCCTGCCATTCCGGCAGCCTTAGCTGGAGTTACCAGGAGGTCAGATCCATTACGGAATCCCGTCCTGGCGGACCCCAGCGCTAGTGGGAATGCATCCTTACTTTGCAATAAACTTTGAAAAGTATTTTTTTTTAGTTATTCCATGATAATTGTAAACAGGCCTAAAAGGCCCCAGGTGCGTGAATATGGGGTAGTCCCAAAAAAAGGTTGTTATACCAAAATGTCTGTAACATAAAAATATATGAATAACTGGAAATTACTAACAACTAAATACCTGAGGATTACCTAGATTTTCAAAATTCAAACTAAAGTACTTTTACAGAAAATAGAAAACAAGTAACCTGGCAGGCCTGCGAGGCCCCAGGTATGCGTTCTAGGGTTAACAACGGTGAGCCCTAGCGCTAGTAAAAGGGAAGATGGACACCTCCTCCACTTACCTGCCGCTGTTCCCTGCACTCCTAGCCAGTCCCTATACAAGTTCCTCAGCTGTCGCCGAGCAGGGACCTGAAGCCCTGAGTGACCCTATCATAGTGCCTGGCTAAGGAGTAGGCAAGTAAGGAACACTAGCACCATGGCTGCACTGAAACAACACACCAGAGAAGGAAGACAGATGGGGAGAAAACACTACAACTGTTGCAGTCAGCACCAAGACTGCACCCATCACAGCAACTTCAAGAGAGAGTTTCAGCAGCTCCTTCGACCTCCTCGCTCAACATCCATATGGCAAAGAGAATAACTGGCACCCCCTGCTGGTAGCAGAGGGTATACAAACAGACTGGGATTGGTCCCAAACTGGAAACACCTGAGCTGGTAATTACCTTGCTTGCTGGCAAGGAATACTGACATTAACCCTCCAACTGCCAAAAGAAAGGAAACAGGTTTAATACTGAAAGTCATGAATGGAAATGACTCTCAAGTCAAAGATCTGTCAAAAGTGTCATATAGCAAAGAGTCTCATATAGCAGAGAGATGACCGTGACAGTACCCCCCTGTAATGAGAGGCCTCCAGACTGTCAAGATGGAATGTACAGTGACTACAAGTAGTATTCAACCCCCTGCAGATTTAGCAGGTTTACACAATCGGAATTAACTTGGCATTGTGACATTTGGACTGTAGATCAGCCTGGAAGTGTGAAATGCACTGCAGCAAAAAAGAATGTTATTTCTTTTTTTTTCTTTTTTTTTTTTTTTTTTTAAATTGTGAAAAGTTTATTCAGAGGGTCATTTATTATTCAACCCCTCAAACCACCAGAATTCTGTTTGGTTCCTCTAAAGTATTAACAAGTATTTCAGGCACAAAGAACAATGAGCTTCACATGTTTGGATTAATTATCTCTTTTTCCAGCCTTTTCTGACTAATTAAGACCCTCCCCAAACTTGTGAACAGCACTCATACTTGGTCAACATGGGAAAGACAAAGGAGCATTCCAAGGCCATCAGAGACAAGATCGTGGAGGGTCACAAGGCTGGCAAGGGGTCCAAACCCTTTCCAAGGAGTTGGGCCTACCTGTCTCCACTGTTGGGAGCATCATCCGGAAGTGGAAGGCTTATGGAACTACTGTTAGCCTTCCATGGCCTGGACAGTCTTTGAACGTTTCCACCCGTGCCGAGGCCAGGCTTGTCCGAAGAGTCAAGGCTAACCCAAGGACAACAAGGAAGGAGCTCCGGGAAGATCTCATGGCAGTGGGGACATTGGTTTCAGTCAATACCATAAGTAATGTACTCCACCGCAATGGTCTCCGTTCCAGACGAGCCCGTAAGGTACCTTTACTTTCAAAGCGTCATGTCAAGGCTCGTCTACAGTTTGCTCATGATCACTTGGAGGACTCTGAGACAAACTGGTGTAAGGTTCTCTGGTCTGATGAGACCAAGATCGAGATCATTGGTGCCAACCACACACGTGATGTTTGGAGACTGGATGGCACTGCATACGACCCCAAGAATACCATCCCTACAGTCAAGCATGGTGGTGACAGCATCATGCTGTGGGGCTGTTTCTCAGCCAAGGGGCCTGGCCATCTGGTCTGCATCCATGGGAAGATGGATAGCACGGCCTACGTGGAGATTTTGGCCAAGAACCTCCGCTCCTCCATCAAGGATCTTAAGATGGGTCGTCATTTCATCTTCCAACAAGACAACGACCCAAAGCACACAGCCAAGAAAACCAAGGCCTGGTTCAAGAGGGAAAAAATCAAGGTGTTGCAGTGGCCTAGTCAGTCTCCTGACCTTAACCCAATTGAAAACTTGTGGAAGGAGCTCAAGATTAAAGTCCACATGAGACACCCAAAGAGCCTAGATAACTTGGAGAAGATCTGCATGGAGGAGTGGGCCAAGATAACTCCAGAGACCTGTGCCGGCCTGATCAGGTCTTATAAAAGACGATTATTAGCTGTAATTGCAAACAAGGGTTATTCCACAAAATATTAAACCTAGGGGTTGAATAATAATTGACCCACACTTTTATGTTGAAAATGTATTAAAATTTAACTGAGCAACATAACTTGTTGGTTTGTAAGATTTATGCATCTGTTAATAAATCCTGCTCTTGTTTGAAGTTTGCAGGCTCTAAAGGTCCAGTCACACTAAGCAACTTACCAGCGATCCCAACAACGATAGGGATCGCTGGTAAGTTGCTAGGAGGTTGCTGGTGAGATGTCACACTGCAACGCTCCAGCGATCCCACCAGCAACCTGACCTGGCAGGGATCGCTGGAGCGTCGCTACACGAGTTGCTGGTGAGCTCACCAGCAACCAGTGACCAGCCCCCAGCGCCACGTGGAAGATGCTGCGCTTGGTAACTAAGGTAAATATCGGGTAACCAACCCGATATTTACCTTGGTTACCACCGCACGGAGCTACACGTGCAGAGAGCAGGGAGCAGCGCACACTGAGCGCTGGCTCCTTGCTCTCCTAGTTACAGCACACATCGGGTTAATTACCCGATGTGTGCTGCAGCTAAATGTGCACAGAGCAGGGAGCAGCGCACACTGCTTAGCGCTGGCTCCTTGCTCTCCTAGTTACAGCACACATTGGGTTAATTAACCCGATGTGTGCTGCAGCTACATGTGCACAGAGCAGGGAGCAGCGCACACTGCTTAGCGCTGGCTCCTTGCTCTCCTAGTTACAGCACACATCGGGTTAATTAACCCGATGTGTCCTGCAGCTACATGTGCACAGAGCAGGAGCCGGCACTGACAGGGAGAGCGGCGGAGGCTGGTAACTAAGGTAAATATCGGGTAACCAAGGACAGGGCTTCTTGGTTATCCGATGTTTACATTGGTTACCAGCCTCCGCAGAAGCCGGCTCCTGCTGCCTGCACATTTAGTTGTTGCTGTCTCGCTGTCACACACAGCGATCTGTGCTTCACAGCGGGACAGCAACAACTAAAAAATGGCCCAGGACATTCAGCAACAACCAACGACCTCACAGCAGGGGCCAGGTTGTTGCTGGATGTCACACACAGCAACATCGCTAGCAACGTCACAAAAGTTGTTCGTTAGCAGCGATGTTGCTAGCGATGTTGCTTAGTGTGACGAGGCCTTAACTTATTTGCATCTTATCAAACCTGCTAAATCTGCAGGGGGTTGAAGACTACTTGTAGGCACTGTATATGACTGGTTGTTCACCTTCAATGCAAATAAACCCTTATGTCTACCAGAAATGCATGGAGGCCCCGAAGACACCAGACATCTCCTGAGCGCCAACCTGTGAACAATCTTATAGGCGATATGTCCTGGGGATAGCTCCAGCCGCACGGCTGTAGGACTGATAATGTCTGCAACACGATATGGACCAAGACTCTTAAGACCGCTTTACACGCTGCGATATCGGTCCCGATATCGCTAGCGTGGGTACCCGCCCCCATCTTTTGTGCGACACGTGCAAATCGCTGCCCGTGCCACACAACATCGCCCAGACCCGTCACACATACTTACCTGCCCGGCGACGTCGCTGTGACCGGCGAACCGCCTCCTTTCTAAGGGGGGGTTCGTTTAGCGTCACAGCTGCGTCACTGAACCGCCGCCCAATAGAAGCGGAGGGGTGGAGATGAGCGGGACGTAACATCCCGCCCACCTCCTTCCTTCCGCATAGCGGCCGGGAGGCAGGTAAGGAGAGGTTCCTCATTCCTGTGGTGTCACACGGAGCGATGTGTGCTGCTGCAGGAACGAGGAACAACCTTGTTACTGCTGCAGTAACGATTTTTGAGACTGGACCCCCATGTCACCGATGAGCGATTTTGCACGTTTTTGCAACGATGCAAAATCGCTCATAAGTGTCACACGCAACGGCATCGCTAATGCGGCCGGATGTTTGTCACCAATTCCATGACCCCAACGAGTTCGCATTAGCGATGTCGTAGCGTGTAAAGCCCCCTTTAGGCTAAGAACGCACTTTGCATTTCCACCTGCGTTTCAGGTGCTTTTTTTTTTGAGAAGCACCTTTTTCATGCCAAAAGGCATGCATTTTGATTTTTCAGCAAAGTCAATGGAAAATGGTGATTTTCAGACCGCACTTTGCGTTTCTAAACGCTGTGTTTAATTTGCATATTTTGTGGCAAAAACCATGCATTCAAAGAAGCAGCATGTCAATTGTTTTTGCCATTTTGGGTGCGTTTTGCTAACATTGAAGTCAATGAGAAATGGCAAAAACCAAGATTCCTTCAAATTCCTGCGTTTTACCTGCTTTTTATGTGCAGAAAACATGCGCTTTGGACTTCCAAAACGCATGCTTTTTGGACATCAAAATAATGATTTGATATGTCCCTTTACACACACACATAATCCGACAATTAAATTTAAGAAAAATATGCATTTTTTGCTATTAAAAAATGTATATTACCGCTATAATTTTATGAAATATATCTATTTTCATTATTTTTCCCATTAATAAAGATTTGATCCTTTTTTTTCTCTTTTTTCATTCTGTTTGACTGTTTAAACTTCATTTAGCAGTGTCTTGATGTTCAAAACGCATCCGTCAAAACGCAGGTGGAAAAGCATGTAAAAAGCGCTGTAAACGCATCTAAAACGCGGTAAATAGGCATGCGTTTTCAGTGCTAAAGTTCTGAAAAAGGCAACTTTGGGCAAATCAATTAAGCTCAAAACGTGCGTTTAGAACTGCAAGTAGGAGAACGCAAAGTGCGTTCTTAGCCTTAAAGCCCTGAGCCCCGGACGCAGACTTTCAAGTGATGTTATTAGTTAACACCCATACATAATCATTCATACACGATCCGGACCTGGACATTTATGTCCATGCATGTGTTTGGAAACTAGTAAACTCACTGAAGAACCCAAAACAAAAGTATCACCACACAACTGTATAGCCATACACTCAGGAATCATGGCCGCCCCCTCACACCTCCTCTCCAGGGTGGTGGGAGTGGTCCCAAACCAGAAACACCTTGCTGGTAAGCAATACTGACATTAACCTTACAACTGTCAAAAGAAAGGAAACACATTTAATATTGAAAATGGAAATGTGACTCAAGTCCAGGATCTGTCACAAGTCTCATATAGCAGAGAGACGACCATGACACCTGTCTCTGTCATGAAACGAAATGCATTGGATCCAGGTAGGTGCCAATAGGGGAGCATGACTGAGTTTTCTCTTTTTTACATATCCCACCCATTGTTAGCCTTCCTTAAGTCATAAAACATATAGTAATAAATATTTTGAACCATCAAAATACATATATATATCACTAAATAGCAATAGAGTTGTGTACTTGTAAAGACGAATTGTGTCTGCAGCTTGTTTAAAGAGAACCTGTCACGTGTGAAAACGCTATTAACCTGCAGATATGGGGTTAATCTGCAGGTTAATAGTGCTTGAAATCTGCCTGGTAACTAAATATTGAATCCCACTGACGAGATAAAATTAACTTTATTCCTCCCGGCAAAATTCAGATTTCAGTCAAGGGGGTGGCGCCAACGTGGGTTCAGTCACCGGTCTGTGTATTGAGAGCATTGGCTGTAACTATGCCCCAACGCACTGACTGTCAGCCAGATGTAATGCTAAATCAACTCTCCATACACAGAGCAATGACTGATCCTGCGCTGACACCGCCCCTGTGAATGAAACCTTAATGCTGCTGGGAGGAAAATATTTAATTTCCTCCCGGCAGCGAGGTTCAATGTGCAGGTGCCAGGCAAGTTTCAAAAGCTATTAACCTGCAGATTAAACCAATATCTGCTGGTTAATAGCATTTTTACATGTCACAGGTTCCATTTAAACTTCAAGGAAGCCTCACATTGTATGTACAGTACACAAGTCATTCGTGCTTGGTGGAATGTCCTGTGTTCAGAAATACCTTCACGAAGTATAAAGAGTAGGGTAGATTGTAAATTGGAGAACGAATTTCTAAAGCTCCTAATGTAAGTGCAAACATTGCTCTGTCGACAGTAACATATGTGGACGTGATCATTTTTATACTTTGCCTTTGACATTGTTACAATGAGTTTCTCCGGTGTACCGTGAGTGCAGTGCGATTTTTTTCTCGCCCCATACACTTGAATGGGTGCGAGAGAAAGAGTCTCGCATTACAGTTGCAGCATGCTGCGATTGTTTTCTCGGTCCGATTAGGGTTGAGAAAATAATCGCTCATGTGCGTTGACACACAGGCTAATATTGGTCCGAGTGGAATGCGATGTTTTATCGCACTCCACTCGCACTGTTTTTATCGCCATGTGGCTTAGGCCTAATGCTGTGATACTGGTTTAGGCTGGGCCAAAACATTGAGCCGCAAATATTTATTCTGCTACTTTATTCTCGTTATTGATCCATTGATCCACTGATTGGCCTATTAATCCTTTTTTTTCCTACCATTTCGTATATAATCTTCTAAATATACTTTATTGCATCTAATAAAGTGTTGTGTTTTTTAAGAATTAAGATTTCTCTTTTGTTATGAGGGTACTTATGCTTTCTGTGAAAATATAGAAAAGGCAACAAATATGTTATATCATTGCCAGCTCTCATTGCTGTGCTGATATTTAAATTAACCTTACATTCTACAAAGTTCTTAACAAGAGAGGATATATTCACTATGCCTCCCTATGACGTACAGTAATCTGCGAGGCCTGGATGCAGCCGTATGTCCCAACATTTAGTGAAGAGTTTGCAGACAGAAAGAAGAGAACCGTATGGTGAGCAATAAGGGGTTACAAGGGTACCACAAGAGAGTGGTCCCTCCTATTTCTGGTGTCAGGAGATTGCAGCGCAGGGCTACATGCATACTTGCATAGGTTAATACTGCTGACTATTAAGATTTCTATGAGTTTGGTGCTGCAAGATTTAAGTAGTTCTGGTGGTCTCCTAAAACTCTGGTGGAAAGCTGGAATCAGCTGTTCTGAGTTTTCTAATTACCACTGCTATAAAGACTCCTCTTTCAGGTCAGGGAATTGCTAGTAATCATACCTCCCAACTTTTAAAGAAGGAAAAGAGGGACAAAGTTTGCGGCGCGCGTAGCGCGCCGCGGCAAATTTTTAGGCCACGCCCCCTAACCACACCCATTTCACAGTCACGCCCATATCCACTCCCCATCCACACCCATTCAGCACAAACACGCAGGCAGCCGGCGGGCCTCCAGCACGGACACGCAGGCAGCCGGCGGGCCTCCAGCACGGACACGCAGGCAGCCGGCGGGCCTCCAGCACGGACACGCAGGCAGCCGGCGGGCCTCCAGCACGGACACGCAGGCAGCCGGCGGGCCTCCAGCACGGACACGCAGGCAGCCGGCGGGCCTCCAGCACGGACACGCAGGCAGCCGGCGGGCCTCCAGCACGGACACGCAGGCAGCCGGCGGGCCTCCAGCACGGACACGCAGGCAGCCACAGTGAGGCGGCCGGTCGCCCGCACAGTGAGGCGGCCGGTCGCCTTCACAGACAGGCGGCCGGCCGCCTTCACAGACAGGCAGCGGGCCGCCCGCACAGAGAGGTGGCCAGCCGCCCGCACAGAGAGGCGGCCGGCTGCCCGCACAATGAGGCGGCGGGCCGCCCGCACAGACAGGCGGCGGGGGGCGCCCGCACAGACAGGCGGCAGGGGGGCGCCCGCACAGACAGGCGGCAGGGGGGCGCCCGCACAGACAGGCGGCAGGGGGGCGCCCGCACAGACAGGCGGCAGGGGGGCGCCCGCACAGACAGGCGGCGGGGGGCGCCCGCACAGACAGGCGGCGGGTGGCGCCCGCACAGACAGGCGGCAGGGGGGCGCCCGCACAGACAGGTGGCGGGCCGACCGCACAGACAGGCGGCCGGCCGACCGCACAGACAGGCGGCCGGCCGACCGCACAGACAGGCGGCCGGCCGACCGCACAGACAGGCGGCCGGCCGACCGCACAGACAGGCTCCGGCCGGGGGTGAGGGGGGAGGGAGGGAAATCAGCGCTGGGGAGATTAGTTTACTGTACCAGCAGCAGCACAGGCAGCGCTCCTCTCTATGCCACGTCTACTAGGATGGTAGGAGGGAAAAGCAGGGAGGCGGAGAGAGAGTGGGTGGGCGGAGCCCGGGAGCCGGCCGTCCCGCCCGTGGCAACGGGACAAACAACGTAAAGCGTGAAAGTCCCGCTGTATCCGGGACGGTTGGGAGGTATGCAGCATGTTAGAATGTGTACATAAGATCCCGCTGGTGGTGGCCGCAGCTTATAGGCCCCAAATCTGGTGACAGGTTCCCTTTAAAGTGAACCTGTCAGGTGCAATATGCACTCAGAGCCAGGAGCAGTTCTGGGCACATATTGCTAATCCCTGCCTAACCGTCCCTGTATACACTAGCATAGATAAAGAGATCAAGAACAAATATTTTTAAAGATCTTATATCTTATGCTAATGAGCGCGGGGACTAGTCCGAAGGGCGTTACTTCACTTGGCTAGTCGGCTCGCATAGCATGTTAGCATGTTATTACGCCCCTGTGTGAGTACTAATACGCTATGTGAGCCGACTAGCCAAGTGAAGTAACGCCCTTGGGACTAGTCCCCGCGCTAATTAGCATAAGATATAAGCTCTTTAAAAATACTTTTTCTATAGATGCCTTTATCTATGCTAGTGTATACAGGGACAGTTAGGGAGGGATTAGCAATATACACCCAGAACT
The DNA here is from genome assembly GCF_048569485.1 of Anomaloglossus baeobatrachus. Classification (NCBI taxonomy): domain Eukaryota; kingdom Metazoa; phylum Chordata; class Amphibia; order Anura; family Aromobatidae; genus Anomaloglossus; species Anomaloglossus baeobatrachus. The sequence goes on along the minus strand of NC_134355.1, from coordinate 468,880,786 downwards.
GCTCCTGGCTCTGAGTGCAGATTGCACCTGATAGGTTCCCTTTAAAGGGAAACTGTCACCAGAAATTTAGCAAAAAAAATAAAAGATTCCCCTCTGCAGCTCCTGGGCTGCATTCTGGAAAGGTTCCTGTTGTTATTGTGCCCACTTTGAGACCTAAAAAAATACTTTATGAAGTCTTACCTTTTTGTATGCAAATCTGTTTTTATGGTCACGGGGGCGGGCTGCCTGGCGTCCGTTATTCCCCCTCCTGCCGCTGTACGCCGTCCCCCATTGCTCATTTCCATACATGAGGACGCCTTCCTCATGTAACTGTCCTCCTGAAGTTTTGTGCATGCCCAGTGCCACTCTCGCGGGACTGAGCACTGTGCAAAGTGTGAACGCTTTTGAGGTGATTGCGCAGGCGCGAGATTATGGGCGGCGCTGTGATTGTCATCAGCAGCGTCATCCAAGTACCCACCCATAATCTCGTGCCCGCGCTTCTCACTCTGCCTCCACCGTTATGCGCAAGCACTGTCCATATGAACCATGTTACCTATTACCGTGGGCGCGAGATTATGGGCGGCGCTGTGATTGTCATCAGCAAAGTCATCCAAGTACCCGCCCATAATCTCGTGCAAGCGGTAATAGGTAACATGGTTCATATGGCCAGCACTTGCGCATAACGGTGGAGTCAGAGGGAAAAGTGCGGGCACGAGATTATGGGCGGGTACTTGGTTAACGCTGTTGATGACAATCACAGCGCCGCCCATAATCTCGTGCCTGCGCAATCACCTGAAAAAGCGTTCACATGCGCAAATCTTCGGGAGGACAGTTACATGAGGAAGGCGTTCTTGTGTATGTAAATGAGCAATGGGGGACTGCGTAAAGCGGCAGGAGGGGGAATAACGGACGCCAGACAGCCCGCCCCCGTGACCATAAAAACACATTTGCATACAAAAAGGTAAGACTTCATAAAGTATTTTTGTAGGTCTCAAAGGGGGCACAATAGCAACAGGAACCTTTCTAGAAGCAGCCCAGGAGCTGCAGAGGGGAATCTATTACTTTTATTGTGAAATTTCTGCTGACATGTTCCCTTTAACTGGTAGGGCAGCCAGGATAAAGCAGAGCTGAAGTTGTTGGGAAGCTAGGACCCAGCAGCTCTGCTCCACAGGCAGGAGACCACTGATCGGTAAGCTAATAGAAGCCTGCAGATGTCACTCTGCATAGGTTATTGTCACTGCTATCTGCAGGAGAGAGAAGAGCTGATTGCACGGTCTCCTCAGCGTCCTGACTCCCCGTGTATCTGCAGCAGTGAGAAGCCGCACAGGGGGAGTCAGAGAACAGCTGCAGAGAAACGCAGGCTCCAGGACTGGGGGGGTCGGCTCTGGGGGAGGGGGGGTCGCTCTGCTGCAGGGGGATCGCTCTGCTGCAGGGGGTGATTCATACCTCAGCAGCAGTCACAGGAGTAGGTGCGCGGTCGGCTCTGTAATGAATAGAAGGGAGAAACAGCGAGGCGGGGCTACAGTGGGTGGGTGGAGCCCGGGATAAACAGCCTCACGGGCGGGACCCGGGATCAAAGGCTCAGAAGAGGGACTGTCCCGCTGTATCCGGGACGGTTGGGAGGTATGCTAGTAATAGCTTTTGCTAAGCTAGCCTCTTGAACTGTGTTTCTCAACTCCAGTCCTCAAGACCCACCAACAGATCATGTTTTCAGGTTTTCCTCAATCAGGTTTTCAGGATTTTCTTAATGTTGGTGATTGAATTATTCCCTGTCTAATATTGAGGAAAGCGTGAAAACATGATCTGTTGGTGGGTCTTGAGGACTAGAGTTGAGAAACACTGCTCTAGAAGGAACATGTGAGCTTTGGACAAGGAAGTAATTTTGGGATCTGTAGCTGGCGTTTGCTATTTGAAAGCTGTGTTGTGTTTGGTTTGCCTCACTGGTCCATTCCTCATTGCTCCTTCCTGTAGTCTGGAGTACCTTGTATGATAGCTGTTTCTTTTACCCGTCTGTCTTATCCTCTCTGTGTCTTTAACCTAGAGTGGGGCTGAAGTATCCACTGCCCTGCACACTAGTCAGGGCTGAGTTCAGGAAAAGACAGGGATAGAAACGTGACCGCTGCACAGGATGAAAAAACCCATCTAAGGAAGTTAGGGACCTCAGGGATGCTTAAGGTAAGTGTCAGGGGTTTCCCCCTCCTTATCCTTGCCTAGTGGCAGTGTATTCCTTCCCTTTGTCCCGCTTTGCGCTGACCTTGGTGGAGCATGATAACCAGGAGCTTTCCTGGAGAGGTATCTGGTGCCTATCATCAGACAAGTCCATCCTTGCTATCATCCACTCTGGTGAAGGCTGATAAAGCACTTAGGGGTACTTCACACACAGCGAGATCGCTACTGAGATCGCTGCTGAGTCACGGTTATTGTGACACAGCAGTGACCTCATTAGCGATCTCGCTGTGTCTGACACTGAGCAGCGATCTGGCCCCTGCTGTGAGATCGCTGCTCGTTACACACAGCCCTGGTTCATTTTTTTATTGTTGCTCTCCCGCTGATAAGCACACATCGCTATGTGTGACAGCGAGAGAGAAACAATCCTGAATGTGCAGGGAGCAGGAGCCGGCATCTGACAGCCTGCGGTAAGCTGTAACCAAGGTAAACATCGGGTAACCAAGGTGGTTACCCGATATTTACCTTCGTTACCAGCCTCCGCAGCTCTTACGCTGCCAGTGCCGGCTCCTGCTCCCTGCACACGCTAAGCTAAGCAGTGTGCGCTGGTAACTAAGGTAAACATCGGGTAACCATACCCGATGTTTACCTTAGTTACCAGTGTCCGCAGCTTCCAGACGCCGGCTCCATGCAAGCGCAGCGTCGCTTGCACGTTGCTGCTGGCTGGGGGCTGGTCACTGGTCGCTGGTGAGATCTGCCTGTTTGACAGCTCACCAGCGACCATGGAGCGACGCAGCAGCGATCCTGACCAGGTCAGATCGCTGGTCGGATCGCTGCTGCATCGCTAAAGTGTGAAGGTACCCTTAGGGGCACTTTGCACACTGCGACATCGCAGGTGCGATGTCGGTGGGGTCAAATTGAAAATGACGCACTTCCGGCATCGCATGCGACATCGCAGTGTGTAAAGGCTCGATGATACGATTAACGAGCGCAAAAGCGTCGTAATCGTATCATCGGTGCAGCGTCGGCGTAATCCATGATTACGCTGACGCGACGGTCCGATGTTGTTCCTCGCTCCTGCGGCAGCACACATCGCTGTGTGTGAAGCCGCAGGAGCGAGGAACGTCTCCTACCGGCCTCACTGCGGCTTCCGTAGGATATGCGGAAGGAAGGAGGTGGGCAGGATGTTTACATCCTGCTCATCTCCGCCCCTCCGCTCTGATTGGCCGCCTGCCGTGTGACGTCGCAGTGACGCCGCACGACCCGCCCCCTTAACAAGGAGGCGGGTCGCCGGCCACAGGGACGTCGCACGGCAGGTGAGTGTGTGTGTGAAGCTGGCGTAGCGATAACTTTCGCTACGCCAGCTATCACCACATATCGCTGCTGCGACGGGGGCGGGCACTATCGCACTCGGCATCGCAGCATCGGGCTGCGATGTCGTAGTGTGCAAAGCCCGCCTAAGTCATGCCCCTCTCAGGGTAAGCCTGATTCTGGGAATAATGGGTTCACATCCCTCTCTTCTCTCCATCACTGTACCCTGACAGGTGGCCAGAGCAGTCAGCAGTGAGGTATAGTTTTTTTTTCCCTAACTTAAGTACATATCTGAGTTACAAATAAAGATACAAAATATATTTACAGTAGTTCTAAACCCGCAGCCTGCCTGTAGTAGACTTCTTCAGCTATAGGCAAGCTTGGTCTTTCCATATCACACTGTGATCATAGTGTGTAAACACAGCTATGGTCTCTAGTAAACTAGAAGGATGACATAACACCTCCTGCGCTGTCAATCCGCTACTCTTCAGGTATCAGATGCCTTTGTAAACCTTCTAGAACACCTAATAGATCAGGATAAACCAGTTTCAGCTCAGACCAGTCAATAAAAATAAGTGAGTTGATTAACTGGCTCATACTCACAGAGAAGCTTTCTATTCCCAGAGGTCTGGATCAAGAATTCTGTCAATAAACTCAGTAATTGTTTCTTTTTCTGATCCACTGTATTCCTTTCATACGTAGAAGAAAATTAGGTTTGCATATAGTTCATTAACCATATCAAATAAATCATATAAATGTTTAAATGACCCCAGATTTTATATGGATTCCATGATTTACATACATTTAGTAATAAATATATAGGAAATAATCTGATTGCTATTGACTACCACTGTATTGTAATCCTGGTGTCTCTATACGGAATAAAGTGCTGACTGTATACATTTGAAGTACTTTCAATCTTTCTTGTAATAATGTACAAAGATTAGAGGGTTTCTAAGATTTTCCTGTATTTTCTAGTTGTAACCTATTCATGGATTTTATTATTTGACCGGTAAGGGTCCAAAAACAAGGGATCTACAGGATAAATTAGAAATTGTAAAACATATGTGTGCCAGGAACAAGCTATGTTCCTGTTAGGTATACAGTAAACCCATTAGTTTTAAGACTATGAAGGCAGGGATGGAAACAAACAGAAGAGGGCCGTTGTGCAAGAACACCATATTGGTCCTTTGCAGTCCAATAATTCATCATAATGTACAATTCCACCTGCTTTGAAATTAAAAGTTGGGCACTTTACCTCTTGGGCTCCTGTTGCACCAATGATATGTTCACCCCTATATGTGTGCATTATTCTCAACCAGCAGTTACCTGATTTTCTTGGACAGAAAAACTTTTAGAGCAAGGGGGAACATATGGTACTTCTTAGATATCTTGTTCCTTTTCATATATATATAAAAGAAGCAAATATAAGGGTTTTTAATTGATGCAATGTTTTGGTAAATTTTACATAGATTATGAGATATTTGGTGTTATTTTTCTGATTGAGGACATTTTTCAATCGAATATATTCTTTCTCAATTATTCTTTAGATTCTGAGATATTCGGGGTCAGTTTTCTGATTGGGGCCATTTTTCAATTTGACATATTCTTTCCCAAATATTCTTTAGATTCTGAGATATTTGGGACCATTTTTCAATTTGATATATCCTTTCCCAAATATTCTTTAGATTCTGAGATATTTGGGGTCATTTTACTGATTGGGGCCATTTTTCAATTTGAGATATCCTTTCCCAAATATTCTTTAGATATTAGATATTTGGGGTCATTTTCCAGATTGGGGCCATTTTTCCATTTGATATATCCTTTCCCAAATATTCTTTAGATTCTGAGATATTTGGGGTCATTTTCCTGATTGGAGCCATTTTTCAATTTGACATATTCTTTCCCAAATATTCTTTAGATTCTAAGATATTTGGGACCATTTTTCAATTTGATATATCCTTTCCCAAATATTCTTTAGATTCTGAGATATTTGGGGTCATTTTACTGATTGGGGCCATTTTTCAATTTGAGATATCCTTTCCCAAATATTCTTTAGATATTAGATATTTGGGGTCATTTTCCAGATTGGGGCTATTTTTCCATTTGATATATCCTTTCCCAAATATTCTTTAGATTCTGAGATATTTGGGGTCATTTTCCTGATTGGAGCCATTTTTCAATTTGACATATTCTTTCCCAAATATTCTTTAGATTCTAAGATTCTAAGATATTTGGGACCATTTTTCAATTTGATATATCCTTTCCCAAATATTCTTTAGATTCTGAGATATTTGGGGTCATTTTACTGATTGGGGCCATTTTTCAATTTGAGATATCCTTTCCCAAATATTCTTTAGATATTAGATATTTGGGGTCATTTTCCAGATTGGGGCCATTTTTCCATTTGATATATCCTTTCCCAAGTATTCTTTAGATTCTGAGATATTTGGGGTCATTTTCCTGATTGGAGCCATTTTTCAATTTGACATATTCTTTCCCAAATATTCTTTAGATTCTAAGATATTTGGGACCATTTTTCAATTTGATATATCCTTTCCCAAATATTCTTTAGATTCTGAGATATTTGGGGTCATTTTACTGATTGGGGCCATTTTTCAATTTGAGATATCCTTTCCCAAATATTCTTTAGATATTAGATATTTGGGGTCATTTTCCAGATTGGGGCTATTTTTCCATTTGATATATCTTTTCCCAAATATTCTTTAGATTCTTTGATATTTGGGGCCAATTTTCCATTTGATATATCCTGTCCCAAATACTCTTTAGATTCTGAGATATTTGGGGTCGTGTCTTGATGGGGGCCATTTTTCAATTTGATATATCTGTTCCAAAATGTTCTCTAGTTCTAAGTGTGAGGAAGCACAAATACCTTATAACATATATGTGCATGTTTTCCTGGTCAGGTTGAAACTTCTGTCTTCAATGCGGTACCTACTGAACCACCCATCTTGTTGAAGGCTCTGTAAAATATGTCCCTAAAAGTCTTAAGATTTACTTGGAAGGAAACACAAAGCTTCAGGCAGTATTACTGTATTATAGTGACAGATGTTGTCATAAAGAGGCACAGCTCCGGCTTACAGCTGTGTACTACATGGCATTCCCATTGCTGTTTAACAGGAGGAGAACAGATGTTCACAACTTGTCAGCTCTGCAGACACACAACAGGACCTTCACTGGGCTCCAGCTCTACCAGAAGAGTGTAGAAGACACAGAAATCACTCACAGCTTTCTCTATTCTCTACAAACATTCATTGTGCAAACATAAGTATAAAAGCCCTGAGCTAGGTGTGAAATTCTACAACATGGCAGTAAATAGGACCTTAGACACTGTTCTATAGCTGCTATGTACTATTACAACATGAATGTGTCTGTACACGTTAACCCCTTTATTGCCTCTCCTCCAAGGGTTATAGATCATTTCATTCTACTTGAAAAATATTAATAATCAGACGTTGAACTGTTCGGTTCCATTTAGTTACAGGAAAAATACATCTTTATCTTGTGTTAGCTAGACGATAGAAAACTAATCAAAACTGAGAGTCCTCAGTGGTTGACAATGAAAAAATAGGAACAAATACTAAGCTTCTGAGACTACTCAACAAATTCCACCTGAGTAGTGACCTGAGTAGTCTCGAAAGTTTGCTATTCTTCATCTTTTCAGTAGTTATTAAAATGTATTAAGTACTGAGGACTCTCAATTGTTATTATTTTTTTTTTTGTTTCATTTACACTTTTTTTTGTTAAATTTGCTTCTGCAAATGCTGATTACAACCAATATGGCTTTTACTCTGGTCATACTAGAAGCACACTAGCTCCATGAAAGTGGAGATCCATTCCAAGTTCTCTTTGTTCCCATGACAGCCTGTGGTGAGAACTAGTGATGAGCGAATACTAAATATTTGGGTTCAGGTTATTCATACTGCATACCTAGTACTATTCCAATATTCGTCACGAATAATGAACCTAAAGCAAGTCAATGGGGAACCCAAGCATTTTTCTTGGAAATCTTCAAGAAAAATGCTCGATTTCCCATTGACTTGCATTAGGTTCATTATTCATGACGCCATGTGGGTTTTATTTAATCTGGAATCCATAAGAAGGATCATTCCCACATAGTCATGCCAAAATATTTAACAAAAAAGTATTTGTCATGATTAACGAACCTAGTGCAAGTCAATGGGGAACCCAAGCGTTTTTCTTGAAGATTACCCAGAAAAATGCTTGGATTCCACATTGACTTGCTTTAGGTTCTTTATTCATGACAAATACTGGAATGGTGTGGTACAAATAACCTGAACCTGAATATTTAGTATTCGCTCATCGCTAGTGAGAACCCCTTATGGATATGATCTCCATAGGTGCTTGAATTTTGGCAAACAAGGAAATTGAGGAGCACTCATCATAAAAATAGGATGGACCTCAT